>NC_058058.1:6400174-6721174 GCF_020085105.1 Siniperca chuatsi
ACACAAAATTGGTCTCTTCTAGTCTGCTTTATAGAGACCAGGGGTTTTCACTCTCTGACGCTGTGGGTCCTCAGACAAAAATCGAGACATTATTAAAAGTATGCAGAATTAACTATTAGCAGTTTCTGTTTGCAATGCACCCATGGATGTACAGACAACTATCACTGGATCACTTTGATACTGAAGAAAACTTAAAAACACGATGATTCTCAGGCAAGCTCTGGAGTTATAAGGAGCACCTTGTTTCTATGATTTCTAAGTGGATTTAAGGACATTTATTTGCACTGAGGGATAATGCTGCTTCTCACTGAATCTAAAAATACGTGTATCATGTCTGTGTGTTCAGATTTAACTGAAACACTGAAAACAAGTGCAATTTCTGACACAAGTCACAGCAATCAGGCCCTAAGGGTTTTAAAGTACCTTCATTGCCTCCATGAGCTGTATGTCACAGCCTAACCTGTCGTTTTCAGAACATGTGCATGCACCTGTCCCTTTCACCTCACGCAGTATCTTTGCCTCACATCTCTCACCCAACTCTTCTTTTTCAGCAATAACATCATGCATCATGTTTCTTTCGCTCAAAACTGTTAAAACGGTCATTGCAGATTTATGACATTTAATGAAAACCAACAGCTTTGGTTCTCTCTCTGTGCTACATAAAACTAATATGAGAATGTTAAATGCCACTGAAAAACACTGGCTGGGTGGACAATGCATGTCTGATGCTTCTAATGCATTTCTATCTTTAAAGAAACAAAGGAGGAGGAAATGTAAGCTGATAGGAAAAACAGGAGATCGACTGTACGTGCACAAGAATCAGAGAGTGAGGAAGAGAAAAGGGCAAAGTCATCGATTAAACAAGAGCAAACCTGACCAGCAGAAGCAAACAATATGCGACAAATGTCAATATTTTAAACACCTTCTGATGAAAAGCATCTCAATAATCGTGTATGGCATTCTGCTCTGCTAAATGTCAAAACCTTAAATTTCATCTCTATATAGTGAAAGGCAGAAGCAGCAGCATAGTGCTAAGAGCCAGTTTGTTTTGTGGTTATTGATCAGTTCTACACTGGCTAGTTCTCTTTCAGACTTGATTTTGTGATGAAGAGTAACAAAAATACAACTTTAAATCCTTTCTATTTCTACAACATGGATGACACTGGTGGAACATTGTGAATTTCTTGATTTGCTGACGCCACATTGAGTCTCCATCTTCCATGTTTACACCTCGCAAGGTTACATTTTGTTGCCACTGTGACACTCGATCAACTCTTGTATAATCTTCACCCTTGAGGGAAAAAAGAACCCATTGGAGGGGAAACGGGAAGGATGAAAAAGGTTTTTAAATGAAGAACACTTGGTCTTTACAGGCAGTGGCACGGGCGGGAGTTTCCGTGGCAGCGGAGAAGGCGGCTACGATGGAGGCGAAGACGACGTTTGGGTTCTGGGCAGCGTCGATGGCCGTGTGCAGGCCCCTTGCACTGTAGTACTTCACCAGAGGGATGGTCTGCCGGTGGTAGGCGTCCAGGCGGGAGCGCAACGTCGTCTCGTTGTCGTCGCTGCGGCGAATGAGCGGCTCGCCTGTCACCTGAGTGCAGACAAAAAAATCACATGAGAAGAACAGAGATGGTAAAACATGTACAACAATGCATGCAGTTTCAACTTGTGTCTACAATTACGTCAATGCTCTCATCTTGGTTTCATAAGGCACCCTAATCAAATGTCACTGTATCCCTTTGACATGTTACTTGTTGCTGTACTGAAATTCGTCTTTGTGTTCGTCGACAAAAGAGGAGCTTTTGGAAATCACAGCCTTCTTTCGAAGCCAGGGGATTGTATGTCGCTGCGTGTAGTGCTTTGTTTGCAGATGAGCCACATGGTTTCACATGTTACACATTTATACAAAGAGTAAAGCACATTAAGTAGGGATGCACTGGTCCAATCTGTCGGATCTGTATCGGCACCAAACCTGGACTTAGAAATCAGATTGGCTATGGGGCAGACGTGACCGATCCACATTAAATACAATTTCCTTGGCCATGTTATTATAAACTTGTGTGTTTCTGCTATCAGTTACATTCATTCAGTTACATTCATTCAGTGCCACAGCGACACTTGGCCTCATGTTACTTTACATAAACATGATCCCAATGAGTTCTACGCAGTTTAAATTTGGGAAAAAGAGGGCACTGGTATCAGATATGTACTCTGCATAAGCAGATACCCTGAGCTTAAGCATCTGAGTTGAAACCAGGATTTAAAAAAAGTTGGATCAGTACATCCTTAACATTAAGGGCTATTTTCAGGGTGGCGCAACAGTCAGCGCATGCAGCACTTGATCAGTTTGGTATTTTCCTGACCTTGAAATTGGCTTTGCATGTCTGTGTGCTATTTTGGTGCCATGCACAGAGTGCACAGATGGGAGGAGAGGCCTTCAACTTTGTACTGAGAATAAACGTCTCAGAACCACATCTGTTTCTAGTGCAACATCAATCTGCTGCCAATCTGATGATTTTGTCAACAAATGCAAACTAAATACTTAACGGAATAACGCTTAAACTATTTTCATTAAAAACTCTCCAGCCAGTAGATGTGTTGAAGGTTCAGTATGTAACATTTAGGAGGATCTATTGGC
The DNA here is from genome assembly GCF_020085105.1 of Siniperca chuatsi. Taxonomy (NCBI): domain Eukaryota; kingdom Metazoa; phylum Chordata; class Actinopteri; order Centrarchiformes; family Sinipercidae; genus Siniperca; species Siniperca chuatsi. The sequence goes on from NC_058058.1 coordinate 6,402,813, forward strand.
AGAAATGGAATATAATATTTATAAGTATGTTTTCATTAGTGTATAATCACCTGAAAATAAGAATTGCTGTGTTTTCATTACCTTAGAATAAGCCGTTTTTATCTACAGGGGGAGCAGGTCCCCTTCCCCGGAGGTCGCCATGTTGCACCGCCATGTTTCTACAGTAGCCGAGAATGGACAAACCAAACACTGACTCTAGAGAGGGCCTTTTGTGTTTTTTCGTGGCCACCGTAATTTCTCCTACACGCTTGGAATGGGAGGCTGAGGTGAGCAGTATTCAAATGGTTGCAAACAGCGATTTCACCACTAGATGCCACTAAATCCTACACACTGCTCCTTTAAATCAGCATCAAAATATAAAATATACTGTGGTTAAAGCAGGAAAGTGTGCAAATCAGTCTACATTCATCCATAAATTTGTGATTCTTACAGTATCTGTTGTCCACAGCTGCTTTATACTGCATGAAAAGCTTATCCTTCAGATCATTAACTCCCTGCAGCCTTCAGATGCGTTGATAATGTGCAGCCTCTGATTGGAGTTCTGCGTCAGAGCTCAGTGCCATTACGTACTATAGCCCACTGTGTTTACCTTCATTAAATTACATCAAAGGACACCAGCCTGCTACAATGTAACCCCATACACCTCTACACACATCAGACTGGTTCGTTATAACTCAGCATCAGATTACCAGAGCTCATTAATCCTGCGTGTCACAGCCTCCTTTCCAACTTAAAAAACACATTTAAAAAAAAATCAGCTGTTCATGTTTTTGTTGGCTCAGCTGTTTTAGAACGATGAGACTAGTGATGTGACTGGCTGAGAGTGTATTTATTAAATCACCACACCCTCCGATATATAATCCGCTTTACCCAGCCCTTTTGCACTTTGCGCTGCAGCACAAACGTAGCAGGTGGGCTTGGAGACCCTACAGTCCGTGCATCCAAGACCTACCACTCTGTGCTCGTGGTCGTGGTTGTGAGATTAATATAGTGTCCTAAGTCTCTCAGCTCCACATTCCCTCAAAAACACAATGTTGTTTACAGAAATCTAGATTAAGTAGAACACAGATCAGAGGTACAAACTCTGGAGAAGAGATATGTACGGGCCTAAAACTAAGACCCAAACCCAGCCCTTCCAAGACCTGACTGGTACTGCCAAATTTAAGACCCAAAGCTTTTTTTTTGCTTCATTTCATTCACTGCTCACCATTATCACAACAGGCTACCGCGTCCTCTAATTTTGCAACCTAGAAGGTTTTCTATTTTTCCCATTACAGTGACATGCTGCTTAAGTGAACATGTGATGTGATTGATCAATTACAGTCATCTGCTGAGCTAGAGTCAGCCAGTGCTGGACTCATCTAGCTATAAATTCATTTGGTAGAGGAACAGTTGAATAATAGCCTTACTCAATATATGACCTTTGCTGTGTGTCATTCATAACAGTCTAATAATTTCCTCTGGCATTAGCACGGGCAATCTTTAAAAGGACACCTATGGTTTTGCTCGCAGCCAATCACTGCAAGCGTTCTTTGATTTAATGTGATGACCTCCACACACACACACCAAACACTTCTTCGCCTCGTTCTCCGGCGGGCTGGACCCAGACCCAGCTCCGGACTACTGTGCGGAGTGATGGTGGAGTGTGCCAGTGTGTGGCAGCCCGCCCTGCGGACTCCCGGCCTGTCCTCTCTGTCTACCCCAGAGACACTTCGGCAGCGAAACGGGATCCGGAGGAGCAAGAGAATCAGCATGCTGGGGTTTTTATGCAGATGGTTTGTAAAACAGACACAACCAGAGCTACACATAGCCAAATACAACCTCTATGCTTGACTCAACTATTAACTCATAGTCCAACACTCTGATAAACAAGGCTGGCCTGTTCTGCCGGTTCTCTGTAAGCTACACTTATCTTGTGCATTAAAATCGAATTACAGAACACTTTCAAAATGTATTTGTGTAAAAATCATTTGGATGGGGAAGACTGGTGGCATTTTACGCAAGTGAATGCTTCTATTCACATGATGAGTATCACTTTAAGGGTGCTGGTTTTGGTTACCCAGCCCTAGGTGCATTGCACAGAAGGAGCTTTTTTTGACAACTAAGAAGGCATGGTTCTTATTTCACACACACACACAAACCAAAATCTCATTGGATCTACATGAATCACACAAATGACCTATTTTGGATTGAAAACAGCGATTTTCGCCGAAAGGTGATAAGTTAAAACTTTACTCGATGACTTTTTAACTTTCCCACCACCAAGCAGAAATCTTCTCTAACTCTGAGTCTCTTCATCTACTCAGTTGTGATGTTATCTAGATTTAATAACATGAATAGCTTTTAACCAGAAACATCTTCATGTATTTAATTAAGGTCAAATGTCCCTAATATTTTCAGAATGCGTCAAAGCACTTTGTCAGAAGCTGGCTGATAGTCACCAATTTCCAGCATTGCAGCAATTTTAGGTAGGTGGAAGTGGTTTCTAAGTGGGTTGATAGTGAAACTACTTACGTCATCCTTCATGGGCTCTTTGGGGGGGTTGAACTCCTCGTGGTAGGAGCGGCCACTTGGCTGATGAATTAGTCTGGGGAAATGGTGGGGAGATGGTGAGGAGGATGGGACAAGGACAGAAAAGAAATCTGAGTGAGGGCAGAGGAGGACAGATGAGGGTTAGACATCCACGGTGACTCACTAACTACTTAACTGTCCTTTTCACATCCCACATGCTGCCCTTGGCCTACTTGGGCTTGAAAAGGAGGCAGCCGGCCTCCTCCTGCTCACAAAAAGGACCACAGCGGACAGAAAGATGGCTTTTTAAAAGATTTACAAACTAACTGTCTTCTATTCAGTGTGGCATACACATAATGTAGAGCGGTTATTGTGTAGAAAGACAAACATTGTGCTGCAACGCCAATAAAATATTTCACAACACATTTTCTAAAGCACAGACACATGTTTAGACACAGGTCTCTGAAAACACGTCTGCCTGTTCAATGTGTGTGTCAGCTTCAAATCAGCGCACAGCCTGTTATATTTAACGGTTTCAAAACTGATATATAAAGAATGATTTGTTGCATGGTGAACGGAGAAGAGCTGGAAACGTACCAGGAAACAACAAGGCACTGCCAATTAAGTTGTTATAAGGGTTATAACTTTCTCTTCAGTTCTCTCTTTGGCCTCCACCTCTAGAGTTTACATAAATGAATCAGTGCCAGGTCAGACCAGAAAGTGGCACAGCGAAATTTATCAGAGCATCGATGCAAGCTTGGTGATGTAGCGATTACTTGCAGGTCGTGCAGTGGCTGGTGTTGGTTGTGACTTGTTTCACTTGAGGCAACATACATCAAAAGAGGAGAGGTCTACTGGTGTTGCTTCTCATTCAACATGTCATGGTTAAGGACAACACCGGGTTGTAGGCAGAAGTAAACAAGCCAGAATTACTGAAGTGGCTTCTTGCTTCGTAACTTCCACAATAACACTGTAATATGTGGAACCGCTTCTGCAAAATAATTGTGCAGGACATGTTTGACCGAAGCTTCGAATGTCTGTCATCATTAGAAAACTAATGACGGTTTGCATTTGGTCAGTGGTGGAAGTAGTACTCAGATCCTTTACCAAGTAAGTAAAAGTAAAAATACCATGGTCTAAAAATACGTCCTGAATTCAAAATGTTACTTAAGGAAATGTACAGAAGTATTATCAGCAAAATGTACTTAAAGTCTGAAAAGCACTTATTATGCAGACTGGCTACTTTCACAAATACATGTAAGAGCATTTTAATGTTGTAGTTAGTCAATGTGGAGCCAATTTTAGTTACTTTGTATACTACTTGGTAGATTAGTACTATAGTCCATTTACTGCATCATATGGTGGGGTTTTTTAATGTAAAAAGAAACTACAGCTGTCAAACCAATGTAGTGGAGTAAAAAGTACAATATGTCCCTCTGAGATGTAGTGGAGTAGAAGTATAAAGCACAGAATGGAAATACTCAAGTAAAGTACAAGTATGTCAAAACTGTAATTTCAGTACACGACTAACTACAGTAAATGTACATTCAACGTCAACTCTATCTGAAAGCACCATGTGGATTTACAAATAGCAAATCCTTTGAAATGAACTGATTTTGTTCTGACATTTTGCTGTTAGCAATGCTGGTGGGACTTTGTTGAAATATTTATGAACAACATATTAACTTTCTAACAGAACTGTGTCCTTATCTATCAGATAACACCTTGAATTAATTTATTGGTTTCAGGAGGTCACCTTTCTTAAAAGCACCTGTACTTCTATCATCAACCTGTAAACCCACTTGGTACAGCACACTTATTTTATTTTATACTTACCCACTTGGTACTTAATTTATTTGGTTACCTGTATTATAGTGTACTATATTTTTTTGCTAGTACTTCTACTCCTTGTGTGCACTGACGTGATAGTGAGCTGCTGTAACAAAAGAGTTTCCCCTCGGGGATCAATAAAGTATTTCTGATTCTGATTCTGTTTCTGATAGAGATAAGAAGTCACTTCTAATACCAAGACAAAAATTCTTCACTTTAAAATCCTGTGTTTTTCACTGTAAATTTGAGTGTCACTAATGAGCTGTAGCTTGATTCTAATATTCACATTATTTTTTGTTTTATACACTTTTATGCCCTTTGAGATTCATGAAAAGTAGCATTTCAGCAAACAGTTTAAAAAGTACAATGAGGCACCGAGCAGCACATTTCTTCAGGGACGGACAGGTCGACTTCTTTAAGGATTCAACCTTCCAGCCGCAGGACGCTCTCAAACCCCTTCAGGCCACCTTCTGTTGATCGCATGCTTTCACGCTCCACTTCTCTCCAACATTATCTCACTGTCCCAGACTCTTCTGTTCACATGAATCAATCTACCTGCCCGGGTGGATTTAACGTGCAGACAGAATGAGGAGCTTCTCAGCCAAAAGGTAAAAGCATCCTGGGAAATCATAAACCACCGGGAAATAAAAACAGATTGAATCCTTTCTAAAGTCTTGAATAATTAATGCTTTCTCATGCCGACTCCTACCTGCCACAGATCCTGCGGACCAACAGAGAGTCGTCAACAGCGAACTCGATCACAGAGTCCAGCTTCTCTTGTCTCTTGTCCAACAAGTCGTCCAGCTGGAAAAGACAAACACACAGGAGTCAAACATAAGACATGACTGATCTTCCACTTCTCTCCAATATGATGAATCAGACTAAATAAAAACATCAGCTGAAAGTCGTAAATTCTCAAATAGTCAATGGCTGCATTTATATAATGCTTTTGCTTCATAATTTACCTTTTTCCCCTTTTACTTAAACTAAAAGGAGAAAACTATTCTTTAGTTTGCAACACGTTATTAGAGACATGCCTTTATTCATAATTCCCTCTGTTTAAAGTATATTTGATCATATTTTAGTAGAAAGCCTCCCTGTTCTCTGATCTATTCCCATTCTTTCATGTTAATTTGCAGAAAACTTCTTCCATGATCTTTCATTAAGCTTTGTTTTTGCATTTATTATAGTGAATATATATATGAGTTTTGTCCTTTTAGTGAAGTTACATTCTGGGCAATAATGACGTTTATTATTTTTACTTTCTGTACAGTTAGATGAGAAGATCGATACCACATGTGGATAGAGTATGGAGCTAGAGCAGAGACTTAGCTTAGCACAAAGACTGAAAAGAGGTAGAAACAGTTAGCCTGGCTTTGTCCAAAGTTCAAAAATACACCTATCAGGACCTCTAAAACTCACAAAATAACATGTTGCATCTCATTTGTTATATCTGTACACAAACCTAAAAGTTTTGGTTTTATGGGGAGTTACATCCTGGAACTATTTCTCTCTGGGTGCAGTGATTTCCTGGAGTCACCGTGAGTTTGTCGGGCAAGAAAGCAAACAGGTGTATTTCCTAAAATGTCAAACTATTCTTTTAAATTTCTATTGTGACCTACAAGTTATCGATGCACTGTTGAACTCTGTTTTGATTAATTAATTCCACTCTGTGCCATTTTGTTTCACAAAACAGCAGAAAGCAACAGCATCAAATGAAATCCTCACCATCTCTGCTTGTTTGACTGTGCGAGGGAACCCGTCCAACAGGAAACCGTTCCTGCAGGCCGACGTGTCCAGGTTCTTCTCTATGAGCTCCACGACCATCTCATCACTGACCTGCAAGAGAACAAAAGATCATTCTCTCATCCATCTATTCACACTGTAACCTGCTACATCCTGCATAGCCACAGCTCTGTACAGGAGCCACACGAAGAATACTATGACCTTAATTAGAAAACAACATGTTGACACACTTCAGTTGCTTCTGATATATGTGACAGTAAATTTCCTTCATGACAATAAAAGGTGTCATTTTATGTAAAGGACAGCAAACACACTTGTTTATGCAGTGGATATACATAAATACAAGCAAACACAGCAGCAAACAGCTCTGAGGAAATCACAATGAGAAATCAGTCACATGTTGAAAAGGCCAGAGACAAAGAGTTATGCAACAGGTGCATAAAGACACACATGTCCAGTACGCACACACACAAATACAGAACACCACACACAATTAGAGATTAGAAATGTTATAAAACGGCACACATTATTATTTTGGTGCCAGGAGAAACGTCTTAATTTAGTTAAAACATTAAGTAGGAATAAGATTACACCCAGATAAAAGTAATGCAATCTGATACAACAGTCCTGGAATAAATTCTACCATCACGGAGGTTATAATGTTCAGTTTTTGTTGAAACATTTTGGAGGATGTAGTTTACGGTGCTGTTGAATTGTATTGCATTATACCGAGAGGAGTTTCTAATATTTTGTCCACCCCATTTATATCAATTAGGATAGACTAAATAGATGACAGTCATCACAATACAGAATTATGTTGTTATTTAATGACAGACTCCAAATGCTGACTGTCATTTAAAAATGGCAGCGTCATCGCTCAGTATCAGCAGTGACCCCTTGTGAGGGTCGTACATAGGGTCACCAGATGATTACAGCTGAGTCAAAAACATTGTGCTACATAAAATTATATTTATTTTTGGGATTTTATCTCTAATATTTGCTTTTTTCTTGTGAAATACATGGAGTTTGACCTTTTCAGGCATCTATTCAAATGACATAATCTGAGAAGAGAAAATGTCACATGTTCACAACTCATAGATATGCAACCTGTTATGAGGGATCACAAGTAGACATATTTAAGGGGCCACGTGCAAAAAATAAGGAACTATATTTCCTTGTGTCCCATTGCAATGAACATCAGTATGATTATGTATTTAACCTTTACTTACAGGGTATGTTGAATATTTACTACAATTTTAAAGCAACACCCTGTTAAAGACGGACAGACAATGCACGGATTCCGTTCATAGTAGAATTGTAATGCTGCCTTTCTCTCTTTTAGTTAACAATGTTGTGGACGCAGTTGTCTTGTTTGAATAAACTTTACTGTAATTGTCACTGGACAAAACCGACCGGGGGTACTGTGCTTATGTTCCGTATAAGCACCCACGTCGTGGCCGGTCAATTGATCCGTACAGTGTGAGCATAAAAGTTGCAGGTTCTGGACGTGCAGACAGGCGGATTAAAATATGTAGTGCGATTTAAAACAACGTACAAGATTAATAAAAACGCAGTGTCTGCCCAAGCTGACACTTAACAGTAAGAATTAAAGAAACAAAACAAGAGCAGAGTCATTGATAGAAAAGAGTAACAGTCAATAAACATGGTAAACATGTAATTTTGCCTCCATTAGCAGACACCACTTTACGCAGATAGTTTCAGAGTTTTACTTTTCTCCATATATGGAAAAAAGCTCCAACTTGAAATTTGATTTCCTGTCTTACAGTTGTTGCACTGCACGCTTGTGTTCTCAACATCGTTGGAAGCCATTTTAGCAGTAAATGTCATTAAAGACAAAACATGAGACATGTAGTCATGTGGGACTGAACATAAAAGGACTGTAATGTCAACACAGAGCTTCAGAGAGGGCAAAGGAGCAGAGAAAGAAAAATACACACAGTGATCATGAGAAGCAGATGAGCAAAAAGTTACCAGTTTGCCGGCATCCATGGTCTCCTTGAGCCTCTTGCCGAGCTCTGAGCCTGAAGCCACCATGGCCCTCAACATGTCTCCGGTGGCCAGGTGGCAAACACAGTACTGCTCTGCTAGCCGAGGGGCCTGCAGGGAGAAGAAGAGATCATTCGTGTTAAATAACACATTATTAAAAAGTTATAAATTATCACCACCAACCAGACAAACGGAGACAAAGTTTGGCTGTAGATTTTACTTTGTTCTGCCCTCTGTTCTGTCAGAGAGTCAACCACCTGCATTGCTGGCTGGTAAAAGCATGAAAGGAATTTGTTCATTTTGACTGTGAGACCAAAGAGTTTTCAGCAACAGAGATTATTATTCAGTTGCAGCTATGCACCAAAAATGAACTATATAGTCGTGCAGGCGAAACTGCATCTCTAGCATATTCAGTTGTCATATATACAACTCAACTGATGAGTCAAATAGATATTAGGAACATTTTCTCCTTCTATAAAGAAAACTAATGAGGTAAAAGCTTAGTTCCCCTGTTAATCTTGTCAATTAAGTTCATTATAGTCATATCAGGGAGATGAAGATGAGTTTTCTGACAAATAACCTACAGGACTGGTTGTGCATTAAGAAGCAGTACCTTAATATTTGGCATATGGCCTCACCTGCAATACAGCATGCACCAAGCAACATGCAATACAACTAAGGCTGCAACTAACATTTATTTTAATCATCAATTCATCTATCAATAATTTGTTTTGTCCGACCAAACGCAAGGACATTCAGTTTACTGTCATACAAGACAAAGAAAAGCAGGAAATCCTCACATTTCAGAAGCTGGAACCAGAGAGTGTTTGGTATTTTTGCTCGACATAAACTATTAATTGAATATCAGAACAGCTGCTGATTCATTTTTTGTCGATCAAGTAATCGTTTCAGCTCTAAGTACAAGAATCCACCAAAACAAGTGAATCTTCGGAGCACTTAATAAGTGAGATTGCATTACTGAGAACAGAAGACCTCAAACCAGATCACAATACGTGTTAAAGAAACAAGAGACTGAGCAAGCAGAAGTAATGCCAGAGGGCGTGAACTTCAACATGCATACGTGACTGAAGTAAGAGTACTACACAATGTGGAGATGATACACAGACAGATTTCGAAATTTTTCTGGTTTCTGTCTCCCACAAAGTTACAACAAAAATCATTCTGAATTATGTAACCGTGAAAAGGGCAAGAGACAACTATGTGCCTTTAAAAAAAAAAAGGACTTGCTCTCCTAAAAATACTTGTACTTTTAACTACCTCTGGTAGATATTTTGTAGATTTTTGGGTAGATCATTAGTCATTATTAAAAATACATATCAACATTAGCCAATATCTTTGGAAAATTACACAATATCTTTACCAGCTTTAAAATACATAATGGTACATGCCCATTTAGCCCATTGTTAGAACTAATCCTGTTATCTACCAGAAGCACTGGTTTGACCAGAACAGATCCTGGCTAACTTCCAACTGAGCTTTCTCTTGTATTTATGTATTTTCACATACATATTGCTGGCAAACTGCAGGTTAATGCTAACGTTATTCTAATTCATGGTCACTGCAGCAGTTTTGGCTCCAGACCTCTCCACTTAGTTGTCCTGGCACTGTATAATGTGGCACAAGCAGATAAGAGTTACACAAGAGTTAATTAAAAGGTAAAGAGTGATGCAATTAACGGTTATTATTTTTATTATCAACGATTATTTTTGATAAATCAGTCAATCATTTAGTTGATCAAATGTCAAAAATAGTGAAAATGCCCACTACAATTTTCCCAAGGCCTAAGATGGCATCTTTATATTGTTCGTTTTGTCAGACAAACAATATACAACAATAGAAAACAAACAAACCCTCACATCGGAGATGCAGGAACTATTTTCACTTGATTAATGTGTGAACAATTAACCAATTGGCTTTCTTTTGATTGATTAATTAATCGACTAACGATGTGGTTTCAGAAAATAAGTCCAAAAAACTACAAATACTGCACAGATGATTAGGTATTAGTAAAAACAGATAATTAATCTATGCCAATATTTGATAATAAAAGTAATCTATATAATAAAATAACCAAATATTTGCTCATTGCAGCATTTGGACAGTGATGATTTACATGCTTTTCTCTGTTTCATATCACAGTAAGCAGAATACCAGTGGGGTTTTATGCCAAATTGAAAAAATCTGTTCTGTATGTATTGTAAGTCTTTGTAAAGCTGTGATGAGCATTGTAAACTTGTTATAAACTGATTAAATCAGCTTAATAATTGCCAACAAACGAAAGTAGCCTTTAGAAGCAGCCCTGCAATTTAACCATCAGTGTTGCATAATGTATAATGTAGGTGGTACAAAATTAAAACAGGGAAGGTGACAAAAGCTATCTTTTGACACCGGGGTTTTATGTAGTAACTTTAAAATAAAACCCAAAAAAAACCCAAAAAACATGCGTGCATGCAAACATATTTCTTTATGTCTCAGACTCTCGTGAGGTTGTTGCAGTACGTTACTTAACTTCATCGTGAAGCTGACGAACATATTTAAGAATAATATAACCTTAATCTCAACAGACTGTCCAGCTGTGTAATTCATTAGAGCTGTAGTGACAAATGGAACCAGATAGAGCCAGGTAGCTTAGCATTAGCATTAGCATTAGTATTAGCATTAGATTTAGCTAGTGCTAATACAGACCATGCGCTTAACGCTACTGTTTTTCCAAGCTAACGGCTAACAGCTAGCACAGTTAGCTCACCTGAGTCCCCTTCCCGGCTCCGGGCGGTCCGAGCAGGATGGCACGGATCCCCTCATGCACATCGGCTATTGTCTCCTTCAGTTGCGTGATGGGGGCCATGTCTGGACCGGGAGACCACCACGGCAGAAACTTTTTCCCGAGTCGTCCTGGTGACACTTCAGCCAAGTTGGCCAAGAAAAGAAACGTCTCCGCCTCTTTTTTGCTACAACGGTTAAACCCCACCCTCTACTGGAAAATCCGGCGTCTGATTGGCCGCCAGACTGTTCCGTCAGTAACTGTGTGCGTTGATTGGATGAAATTATTTCGACGTCTCGTTGTGTCACAACAGAAAAACGAAAAAGGCTTCAGTCCGGAATATTCAACATGTCAAGAAATTTACATTATTTTATTATACATTAGTGCTTTTATTCTTGATCATAGTCTTCCTGAATTGTTTTGGTGTGTTGAACATGTGCTTTTTGGTTTCTATGCCTGTCCCAATTAACAATTAATTACTATTTATAATTTGTTTTTTTATATAATAATAATAACATTTTATTTATAGAGCACTCATCAAAACAAAGTACAAAGTGCTTTACAACAAGAGAAATAAAATATCACAGTGAATGATGAAATATAAAGAAATAAAATACATAAAATACACAATAGCAATAAAATAAGCAGACAGTTCAGGTAAAATCAGGATCTGCTTTCAGATAAAAATGTGTTTTGAGACGAGACTTAAACAAAGACACTGACTCAGAAAACCTAATTTCTTTGGGCAAGTTGTTCCAGAGCCTCGGGGCCCTGATAGCAAAAGCTCTGTCCCCCTTAGTTTTCGTCCTGGACTCAGGAACAGACAGAAGACCCCTGCCCGAAGATCTCAAACTACGTGAAGGTTCATAAGGGATTACAAGGTCTAAAATATAATCTGGAGCCAGGCCATGAAGAGCCTTAAAAGTAATCAACAAGATCTAAAAATCAATCCTAAAACCAACAGGGAGCCGATGCAAAGAGGCTGAAACAGGTGTGATGTGATATATATAATATTCTTTTCTTATTTATTGATTAATTTTTTATTTTTCCGTTATTTTTTTAAATTAGTTTATTATCCCCTTTTGTTCTTGGGTGTGTGCAGGTGTGTTTTGAGTAAAAGAAAAAAGAAAAATTTCAACTCAAGGTTCACTTACTACCGGGCCAACTCCATCTGCTGATGAAGACTTTGAGATGCAATTGAAAGCACAGGAAGAAAAGCATTTATTTTTTTTTCAGCGTGAATGTTAATTCTTGATGTTTGAAATAGTACAAAATAAATACCAACATAAAAAAATCTTAAGTAAACATCTACTTACTCAGGAAACTATCTACTGATATGACATGCAGTTGTAAACTCCCCCAAAAAAGTTAGTAAGTAGAGTTATTGATTTATTGGCAAAATGATGTATGTTTATTAAAAACAAAACATTCCCCATGTTAGTGCAGGGAGGTTTCTATATATTATGTTATATTATATATTATTTAACTTTGGACAACCTTGCTAAATATTTTTTTCAGTAGACTTTTCTGACTATGCAGGATGGTGTGTATAGTATTAGCTACATAGTCCAAACTTTTATAATTTCTTTGGTTTCTTTGAAGATTGTTTTCAGTATTTTGCCTTTGTTTGATAGTGACAGTACAGATTCAGTCAGCAAAGATGGAGAGGGAGAGAGGGAATTTCTTTCACTTTAAATTGTTTGTTTTGCCCTTTTTCCACTAAAACAAACTGTTTCTGCTTCATCAACCCAGTTACAGTACAGATCCTCGAGACTTCGAGAAAAATAATACAATCTCATCACCTTCTCTGTGAAAGTCTCAAAATAAATAAAGCAATAGACCAACACATCATCACTCTGTGACTTGATTGTTACAGAATAAAATTCATTTGTTTTTTCTGAACAAAAGAGAAGTGGAACATGGCACAATGAATAAAAAGTTCAGATTTTGGGGAACAAGACGCTTTATAAAGCCCTCCCCGTCTAGGAAGGACTTTAACTAGTGTTCTGTGAAGCCTTTATTTAGTTCTCACTGGAGGTCACAGCAGAAAAATGCCTGAAGCTGATGTGGTGTACTCTGATGTCAAGTTCACAAGAGAGAGGGAAATCGCCAATGGTGAGTCTTATATATGATACTTGATCTGTCTATCTATCTCTCTATCTATCTATTGTTCTCTCTCTATCTCTCTCTCTCTATCTATTTATCATTCTCTCTCTATCTATGTTTCTCTCTCTCTCTTTATCTATCTATCTATCTATCTATCTATCTATCTATCTATCTATCTATTTATCTATCCATATACAGACGGGTAACAAATTAAAGGAAAGACCGACATGAAGTGTGTTAGTGTGGAGTCCGGCCTCCTCGCCTAGTCTGTGGAACTCTGTTGGAGGGATGAACACCATTTCTCCACAAGATATTCCCTCATTTATATAAACAACCTGTATTTAATCAGGTCATCTCAGTGAGTCCAAGATCTCTTTTGCAAGAGAGACCCGAGTGCAGCAGATAAAAAGAAAAACAAACATAGTCAGAAATAACACAAGGACATATAGAGACAGTCACAGACATCACTAAATAGATTTGAAGCTGAAAGTTTATATTATATATAGAGAGAGATAGAGATTTTCTTCAAAATAGGTGTGAAACTGGGTTGAGATGTGGTGACTGTAAAGGCCGTAGCTTTCTAAGAAATACCTCCAAGATGTGTTTTCTTTTGTTTGTCAGAGTTTGAGTAAAATATTTATATTTAATCTTACACTTCATCATCAGTAGTCAGCGAGTTCATCAGGACTTTGGTTTTGTGTTTTGTTGTTGCAGGGACAATTTCCTCATTGGCTGAAACCACTTACTCTGAAGTCAGGATCTCAAAGACTCAGCCATCCACAGAGCTCCCTGGTGGGTAATAAACAGGAAGGTGGACTGTGACCTCCTGTCAGTGGTCATCATGAAGCAAACCGCCACCAGTCTCAGCATTTTTTATTTTTTCCAGAATGAAAACGTGTATTCTTTAATCAGACTGCTTAAGTGCTCGGCCCTGGGAAACAGAAGACTATTAAAATGCCAAAAAGTTTAGAAACGGCAACTTAATTCCTTAGAAATTTTTTTTATTGTGAATAATACCATGTACACAATAAAATGTATATTGTGTACAGCAAAATGTATTACAGTAAAGAAATCAAATTTCTAACCTAAACTTTTAATACTTTACATAATAAAATGTGTGTCCCTCTTTAAAATATTGCATCTTTATGTAACTTTAATCAGTTAAACCACCTTTATTGTTTTACTATAGTTCAAGCAAATAGGAGACTAAATATTTAGAAGCTTAAAGGGTCATTTGAAGGCCACTTTTTAAAACACTGTAACTTTAAGGTATATTCACAGCTATAAATTAACACATTTGAGGTGCATTAAAGGGAAAACTGGCATTTTGTGTGTTTCTCAGCTGACTAAAATTTTAAAAATAATAATAATCTGTACAAATATATTACAAACATTACTGGTGTGAACAAGCTTATAACAGCATCTGAAACTGTCAGGGCTTTGACTGAAGTAAACTGAATATGGAGCAAACGTCTGTGATGACACATTATTGCAAATATGATGTAACTTTGAGGGGTTAAAATCAGGCATGGCAACTTTTTTACATGTCGTGTCCTTCTTTCTCGTAATATCTCCCGCTTTTCCCGACTGCAAAGAAAGAATGAAAGACAAACAAAATACCACTGGCTGTAGAGAGGACATATTGAAGAGAGGACATGTTGAAGAGAGGACATGTTGGGAGGGTCTTGTAGTTCACTGTAAAATGGAGAAAAGAGAAGAAGTCAAAGTCAAGAAAAAGGAACTATATATCGTCTGTTATCTGTTGCACAGTGTTTCCTGTAAATATTTTTTATGTGCTGTGGTCCTTCCCATCTTCACTGGCTGCGTAAACGTTCAAACAGTTGTGTGTGTGTGTGTGTGTAGACCTGAGTACTCATATTTGTGCACTTGATGTTATATTTTAACCTGTCATGTGTGCAGAGGCTCCTTGGGTGATGCATAATAAATAAACAGAAGTTGAGGTTACAGCCAGAGATCTGCAACGTAAGAAAGAGCTCAGAGCAGCAAGTGAGGAAAGTGTGTGAATGTGTGTTTTTCTGTAACAGTCTTTCTAAAAGTTCCTTAATACAACAACATATGAACGGGTTACCAAAGCTTTAAAGGCCATTGTGACTATTACAGTATTACAAGTTCAAATTGCTCTTTTCTGTTTAAATATCAGTATATCAACATGTGTCTCAGGAGACATCTTTAAAACTATGATTCTAACAAACACCTGTAGAAGTAATCCAGTAAATCAGCCATAAAGTGCATAAAGTTGAACTATTTACATTAAAAACTTTTAGATTTTTTGACTGATCTCTCAGCTTTTGAGAAAAAAAAAACATCACAAAGTCTTAACTTCTGTACATAAGCACAATTTTGTGGTATTTGTACTTTACATGAGTATTTTCTTTTCATGCCACTTTCTACCTCTACTCCACTACATTTCAGAGGTCATTTCTAAGGCTGCAGTATTATATTGTACAGGTGTTCATGTTATTAGTCCACCTTCTTCACGTTTTCTCTGTCTGCAGTCTTTAACTGCAACTAGTTAACTTGATGAAGTGAACTAGCTCATTTAGGTTCGGGAGCAGGGCCACGCGTCAACCACACCTCCAATCACCTGGTATACCTGGTCAACCCGTCCTGTCCTGTTTGTCTCAGTTTTCTCGACACACCCTCCTTTTCCCTCCCCCTCATCCACTTACTTCTTTACCTCATCCCTCCCTCTGCACATCCCTATTCACATCCACATATTTTCATAATATTGCTCTATCCTGCACACTTTATATCCTGCACTTACTTATTGCACTTCTGGTTAGATCTATACTGCATTTCGTTGCTTTGTACTTAAAACAGCCCCCCCCCTTGTGGTGTGGTCCTTGCTAGCAAACATTTAGAGACCTGGTTTCGTATACACATGGCCAAGCCAAGAAATCAAATACACGGAGGAACTCCCGCCCCAATTACAGAAACTGGGTTTCTCGATGTTTAAGAAACAAGTTTAGTGGAGAAAGCACGCTGTGACCTGGTTACTTAAGTGCATGTAAACACACTGTCTGTCTCTTCTGCTGTTCAGTAGCTTCCCAACAACAAGCGGCATCAAATGGAGGGTCAAAGGTCACATCAGAGAGAGTGGCCTTGGTAGTTCTCAGTGCTCTCCTGGCAGCTGCTGTCATCGCTCTTGGTGTTACCTGTGAGTTTGTACAGTTCTTAATTAATTTAGATTGACTCATAGAATCTGATGGGTGTTTTAAAGAACAGACCTGGTGGCTTTTTTTTTTGTTTTTTTGCATTGACAGAACAGGATAACAGCTTGAAATGAAGTGAAACTCAACAGAACTTTGAGTTTCAAGTTCTGTTTGTTTGGTATGGTTTTTTTCCAGTTGATGTGTTTTTCTTTTTCAGAACTGTTGTCAGCAAAAACCAAAATGGATTTACAAATGGCACAATTTCAGTATTTTTACAATCCAATTTTTTATCTAGAGCACTCCATATTAATAAACATCGCTCTAAGTTAATCTTGGAATGATTCTCCTCTGACAAACAGATGTTTATCAGATGTTCTTCATCAAACACTGATTCACAGTTTATTAAATGGGTGCTTGACCTTCACTGGCTATACTTTTTCTTTTTTTTTTTTAAAATCAGCTCATCAAAACATTCAAACCATGGGACGCGTCCAAAACGTGACAGATGACCATGAAGCTGTGAAAAAAAATCTCACAGGTAAGCTGTTGTTTGTGTTTGAAACTGTTGAAAATGTGTCACATTTTGGATCAAACTTGGATTGTTTTCAACAGGTTGGTTTCAGTTTGATTCTGACAGGTGACCCCTGGCATTAGTCTGTTGATTATCTCTCAGCTCAACTGACCGTACCGTAAAAGAGGTTTGTTCTCTGTTCAGGACTGATGAAAGTGAAATCTTTTTATCCTCTTTCATAACAGAGACACTCAGTGAACTAAAATCATGCTACAAGTCGCAGAAAATATGCCCACAATGTCCTGCACAAAATATTAGTAAGTAATGGATTTTCCTTTCTTCCATGTTTGCATCCTCTGATACTGACTAAAGAAACAGTGATCGATTGACAGATAGAATAATTGATTGGCAGTATACTGTTACTTGAAGTAGAAAACTGTTGCCTCTCTCTGTCTCAGCTGCTGCTCAGATTCACACACTAACTTCAAAGCTCCTGCTGCTTCTTAATCACACAAATATAAAAAGTGATTTGTTGCACCTGACTGACGTCTCCTGTGATCTCTGAAAGGTGAGCCATGTCTGAAATGTGAAGAAGGCTGGGAGCAACATGAAGGAAAGTGCTATTATTTCTCCACCAGTACTTCAGCCTGGGAAAAGAGCAGAGATGAATGTCGACAACAAGGAGGAGACCTGGTTAAGATAGACAGCAGAGATGAGCAGGTATAACACACTGCTGCAGGTTCATGTAGCTCACTGGCTTCGTTTGATCACATCCTTATGTTTCTGTATTAGTTTACATGGTCTCTCAGCACAGAAAAGTGATGTTACATGTTGTAATTTTCATCTGTTTTTCCTGTACAGGAATTCCTGGACCTGAAACTGAGAGAAAAAATGAACCAAGATGAGGACAAGTTCTGGATCGGACTGACCGACTCAAAGCAAGAGAACACGTGGTTGTGGGCAGACGGCTCACCGCTGAACACGAGGTTTGACTGTTATAGACACCTTTTTTGACAATTTCCAAAATCAAAGTTACCAGATTTATTTAACTAATTCTTTTTGTTCTCACTATCTCAGTTTGTCTTTTTGGAGCGGCAATGAGCCAGACAACTGGAAAGGGGACAATGCTGATGGAGAGGACTGTGCGAGGATGGGAGAGAAAGCAGGAGCTGCTTACCTGAAGGGTTGGTTTGATAAATCCTGCAAAGTGTCTCAAAGAAGTATCTGTGAGAAAGCAGCACAAACTGGACGTGTAATGCTTCACTGTAGTTCACTTCAGGTCTAACTCAGCCTGTTAAACAATCTCAGTACAGGATACAGAATGTGGAGCAATGTTACTTTTAGACAGTTAATGTTTAAAAATAAATAGACCCCCTGCAAACATTAAAATGCAGTTTCTTGAATGTGCTCAACAATTAAGGAAAATATCACATGTAACAGATGACCAGTGGTGGAGGAAGTATTCAGATAATTTTTTAAGTAAAAGTGCTAATAACACACTGTAAAAATACTCTGTTATAAAAGTAAAAGTCCTGCATTGAAAATGTTACTTAAGTAAAAGTATGTATGTAGAGCCCAAAGTGAAACCTTCATATTGCTTGTTTTGTCCAACCAACAGTCCAAACCTCAAAATTATTACAAATACATTACAATTATTTAAATAATTCAAAAGAAAAGCAACAAATCTTCACATTTGGGAAGCTGGAACAATGAAACGTTATCATGGCTAATTGTGGAGGCTAAATAAAAATCCTGTGAAAAACTAGTATGTGCTGGTTTTTGTCGTGTGTATAATACATATCAAGTGAGCATTGGTCATCTGGTGGTCCACAAACAAATTGTATGATGAAAAGTGTTCTTTATAGAGCGCCTTCTTCTTCTTCTTCTGCTGACAAGACAGATCAAACGTAGATTTTTTCTAAAAAAGTCACTAAAACAAAAATTGATGATTCTCACATATGTTATTTTGGTTATTGCTGTTTTGGAATAAAAAAACAATTATTTCATTTATAATTTCTGATCTTCATATTTGGCTTATTTTGCATTTTCCTGTTTTATTGATACTGTGTGATTTTAAATTGTTGTTTGTTTTTAAAGTTATGGTTTTTGTGTGGACCCCAGGAAGACTAGCGACCACTTTGTGGAAGCTAATGGGGATCCAAATACAGAATAAAGAATATAATTTAGATGATTGTTTAATAATTTATTAAATGACAGCCTTATCAATCCAAAAGAGCATTTCATTTGTCAACCATAAGGTTCGCTGAGTGAGGCGGTTTTAAAAGTGACACCACGACCACAACTGTGACATTTCAACACTCAACACCTCTGATTATTGTCCAGCTGACATTCAGCAATAACACAATAACAGCTGTTATGATTGGCTATCAACACTTACAGGGTAAACTATCCAGAAGCTTTTAAGTGTCCCACTCAACCTGAACCCACCCTGCAGTCAAGACAAACAAAAATGACCAGAAGGGGGCAGCACTTCCATATTTGTGCCAAAAATTGCACTTATGAATGTGAAATGGCAGAAACACACAGTTCCTAAAACTGAATAACAGATGGAGCAACATCTGATCTGTGGCCTCACTGTTACAGAACATAAAAAATGTGGTTTGGGGACGTAGACTCTTTAAGATAAAGCCTCTTCCCCATCTTTGGGTCCAACAGTGTTATAGTTAGCTCTGTTCCCCCCGATCCCTGTGAGCTTTTCCTCTCCTTGTGCTGCTCAGGTGTCCCCTGTTCGTGCTGTTTGTGAGTGTGTGCATGTGTGTGTGTGCGTATGTCTGTGCGTGTGTGTGTGTATCTGTGAGTGTGTGTGTGTGTGTGTATATCTGTGTGTGTTTGTGTATGTATATCTGTGTTTGTGCGTGTCTATATCTGTGTGTGTGTGTGTGTGTGTATATATATATCTATGTGTGTGTGTGTGTGTATGTATATCTATGTATATCTGTGTGTGTGTGTATGTATATATCTATGTGTGTGTGTATATGTGTATATATATGTGTGTATATCTGTGTGCATGTGTGTATATGTATATCTGTGTGTGCATGTGTGTATGTATATCTATGTGTGTGTGTGTGTATGTATATCTGTGTGTGTGTATATATGTATATCTGTGTGTGTGTGTGTGTGTGTATATCTGTGTGCATGTGTGTGTATGTATATCTATGTGTGTGTGTGTATATATGTATATCTATGTGTGTGTGTGTGCGTATGTATATCTATGTGTGTGTGTGTGTATGTATATCTATGTGTGTGTGTGTGTGTATGTATATCTATATGTGTGTGTGTGTGTATATCTATGTGTGTGTGTGTGTGTGTATGTATATCTATGTGTGTGTGTGTGTGTATGTATATCTATGTGTGTGTGTGTGTGTATATCTATGTGTGTGTGTGTGTGTGTATGTATATCTATGTGTGTGTGTGTGTGTGTATGTATATCTATGTGTGTGTGTGTGTGTGTGTGTGTATGTATATCTATGTGTGTGTGTGTATATGTATATCTATGTGTGTGTGTGTATGTATATCTATGTGTGTGTGTGTATATGTATATCTATGTGTGTGTGTGTATGTATGTATATCTGTGTGTGTGTGTGTGTGTGTGTGTGTGTGTGTGTGTGTATATATATGTGTGTGTGTGTGTGTGTATATATATCTATGTGTGCGTGTGTGTGTATGTATATCTATGTGTGTGTGTGTGTGTGTGTATGTATATCTATGTGTGTGTGTGTGTATATATGTATATCTGTGTGTGTGTGTGTGTATGTATATCTGTGTGCATGTGTGTGTATGTATATCTATGTGTGTATGTGTATGTATATCTATGTGTGTGTGTGTGTGTGTATGTATATCTATGTGTGTGTGTGTGCGTATGTATATCTGTGTGCGTGTGTGTGTATGTATATCTATGTGTGTATGTGTATATATGTATATCTATGTGTGTATGTGTATGTATATCTATGTGTGTGTGTGTGTGTGTGTATGTATATCTATGTGTGTGTGTGTGTGTGTATGTATATCTATATATGTGTGTGTGTGTGTGTATATCTATCTATGTGTGTGTGTGTGTGTGTATGTATATCTATGTGTGTGTGTGTGTGTATGTATATCTATGTGTGTGTGTGTATGTATATCTATGTGTGTGTGTGTGTGTGTGTATGTATATCTATGTGTGTGTGTGTGTGTGTGTGTGTGTGTGTGTGTGTGTATGTATATCTATGTGTGTGTGTGTGTGTGTGTGTGTGTGTGTGTGTGTATATGTATATATATGTGTGTGTGTGTGTGTATGTATATCTATGTGTGTGTGTGTATATGTATATCTATGTGTGTGTGTGTGTGTGTATCTATGTGTGTGTGTGTATATGTATATCTATGTGTGTGTGTGTGTGTGTATATATCTATGTGTGTGTGTGTGTGTGTGTGTATATCTATGTGTGTGTGTGTGTGTGTATGTATATCTATGTGTGCGTGTGTGTGTGTATGTATATCTATGTGTGTGTGTGTGTGTGTATGTATATCTGTGTGTGTGTGTGTGTGTGTGTGTGTGTGTGTGTGTGTGTGTGTGTGTGTGTGTGTATGTATATCTATGTGTGTGTGTGTGTATATATGTATATCTATGTGTGTGTGTGTGTGTGTGTGTGTGTGTGTGTATATATGTGTGTGTGTGTGTGCATTCTGGTCTGGCTTCCTGGCTGCGTCCTCTGAGTCTACAGGGAACTACGCCAGACTCCCGCACAGTTATTATTACAGCAATAGTAAAGACAGATACTAACTAAACCCAGTTCTACTCCGCCGTGTTCTGCATTTGGGGTTCTTTGATTGTGCACTACGACAAACAGGAAGTTTTTTTTTTTTTTACATAAAATAAAGTGTCACTGATGCTCACTCAGATGTCAGAAGTTGATGGTTGGTGTGCTGTATATTGATGTTAAGTTAAAAAACCGTTAAAAAAAGAGCCGCCAGAAAAGTCAGTGGTGAGTTTTAAATATGCAGTTTATACCATCTATGTATGTATCCATCTATGTATCTAATGCTGCCAAAGCTTTCAAAAAAATACCAAATACTTCCACGAAGTGTTTTTATTTGTTATGAGTGTATAACATGAATGTTTACAGGAGAAATGGAAAGCTTAACTTCCACAGTTACACACATAATTTCAAAAGGACACAACAGCATTTTGGTTTTTTGGCTTTTTGTTACAGAGAAAGTCTCCTCATCGACTGACACCCCTTGTTCTGAAGTCAGGATCCGGAAAACTCACACAATGAGCCGTCCACAGGTCTACATGGAAGGTAAATAACCAGTGGTGGCATGTAACTACATTTACTAGGACTGTACTCTACTTAAGTACAATTTTGAGGTACTTGTACTTGACTACATTTCAGAAGGAAATATTGCACTCTTTACTTCACTTATTTGATAACTTTAGTTGCTAGTTACTTTGCAGATTCAGATTAATAAAAAAAACAAATCAACCAATAAATTCTGATGTATTATTATAGGTTAAGCTACCCAGCAATATATAAAGTAATTGAAATTAGCCCCTTCAACGTTAGTGATGCTTACACATTAATGTATCTATAATGAATCCAGTAAAACAATATACAGTATATTATTCTGAAATGGGCCATTCTGAATAGCGAGTACTTTTACTTGTATGTTTTACTTTTTGTTGCCAAAAAAAAAAAACTTACTTTAAAGATTTTGAATGCAGGAATTTTACTCATAAGTATTTCTGCACTGTTTTATTACAACTTTTAAAGTAAAGTACTGCTCTGGTAATAATCAACGGAAAGGTGAACTGTGACCTCCTGTCAGTGGTCGCCATGAGGCATTTAGCCACCAGTCTAAACAAAACGTGTATCTTAAATAAAAAGACAGTATCTGCATATAACTTTATTTATTTATTTATTTTTTAAATTGAGGCCACCTTCAGAGTTGTATTCTATAAATATATAACATTTAGTTCTAGTTACGTGGAAAATACATTGAGTGATTTAAACCTTACTTATGACTCCTCTTTTACAGTAGTGCGCTGTTTGAAATGGGAGAGTTAAAAGTTGTAGCCGCAAGATAAAACAACTACATTGCAGCTAAAAGATGACAAATAAATAAAATAAAACAATCCCATTCAGGTAACAGAATGTTTCCGTGATTAAGGGAAACTATGAGTAACTTTTGTAAGTTTAAGTAGGTTTTGTGTGTCTGTGGCATAGATATTTTGTAAAGGGCACAATGATGAGAAGCTGTCAAATCAACTGTATTTATATAGCATGTTTAAAAAAAATTAAAAAAGGAGTTGACCAAAGTGTTGTACAGTGAGATGCAGTAGTCAAGTCTTAAGGAGATTAGTGCGGTGGTAAGAGTCTTCATACTGTTGAGAGATTGAGGATGGACCTGGCAATGTCCCTTAGCTGAAAGTAGCAACCTTTCACCACAGAGTTGATCTGATTCTCAAGTTTCAGTGCAGAGTCAAAGATGAAACCAAAATTCCTGGCATGGGCATGAAGATTTGATGTCAATCGCCCTAAGTGGCTAGCTACTATATGTTGGGGAGACCAAAAACAATCAGTTCTATCTTGTTATTTACAGCTGTTATTTAACTGAAGGCAGTTTTTTGTCATCCAGCATTTCACATCCTGGAGGCAGTTAAGGGTGGATGTGATAGGTGGTATAATTGTGTGCCATCCGCGTAACAGTGAAAGGAAACATTGTGCTTGCGGAAGATGGAGCATGTACAGAGCAAATAAAATTGGCCCTAATCCAGGCCCCTGAAATACTTCCTGTTTCAATACAGGAAGCCGGGATTGAGGTTTAGCTTCTTCATGAGTTCATCACTTGTAAAAGATCGCTGTCTAATAAAATTTCAATATACAGATACTTTAAGACTATTCAGTCACTAAATAGACAGACACACTTAACTGGTACTACGAGATTCAGAGAAAAGCATGAACTTATTTTTTTTTGCCCCCTTTCAATTACGACCCATTTTAAATTGATGAAATTTGATGTCTAATCTTACAGTAAAAAGGTTAAACAGCCAGTCAGATGTTTGCTGCATTCATTGAGGTGTATTCAAGGTGTTTGAGTCAGGGGTTCAGATGCCATCTCTCTATTTTGATCTATCCGTACTTCCCGATGGTTACTTCCTAGTCAATCGGAAAAGAAAGAAAGACACACAATCGACTATAAAGAGAGGGTATGTTAGTTTACTGTAAAATGGAGTGATGAGAGGAAGTCATGGCAGAGAAAAAATGAGGAACTGACCATGAAGACAAGAGTGACGGTGTACTTTTCCTCTCACATACACATATGAAACCAAACTCATTTACACACTATACTGAAAACCACACGCACAAACAACTGAAAAATTATACACTCACATAACAACTGAAAAGCTCTCATCATAACTATTGAAAAGCTTTCACACATACTAGTAAAGTGTGCTCATATACACAGCTGAAATGCTCTCGTATAAATAATGGTTCAGTAGTGGAAAATGAGTTTTACAGTAAAAAAGAAGGCCTTCCTTTTATCTGAAGGAAAGAGTAAGATGCCACACTAGGAAGTGCATGTGCTCTTGCTGAATTTGAAGTACTTCAACCACAATATGTTCATCTGATCCTCTTTGTTTTTCAAGTCAAAAACTTTTGTGTTTTGAGGCGAGAGGCAATGAAGAGTCCGACAATTTCGATCAGGAGAGGCTTTATAGAGTGCTTGATGATCATACACAAACTCTATCTGCATTTCTTGCTGCGTCCAGATATGATCATGATAATAGGAATGTCAGCAACCTACTAAGATCATTGTATAACGTCTCTAATGGCCCCTACTATACAGCCTCTCCTGAACAAAATTGTTGGACTCTTCGCTTTGCAGTGACTCAATGCATTGCAGAGCATGGTGCTATAAGCCTCCAAGTGACAGGAGTCTGGCCAATAGACTCCAATGTTAACTGACAACAGAAATTTCAGGAGGGAAGTAGAACAAGGGACTTTTCTAACCTGCTCTAATGCTCACATTTTTGACACTACACACAAATTTCACACAGCGCGGTCTCTTCTCTCTCACGATATCAATATTTAGGCAATAGGACTTACGGTCTTGAAGTTATAAGCAGGAGTTTGAGAGGTGGGCCTCAGCTTAAACGCTATGAAATGAACTCCCTCAACCAGGTAACCATCACCATCGCCATGGTAACCTTTTATTGCAGGTGGGGAAACACAGGTGATTGAAATGAGCTAATTAGTGCAGTTTGACACACACACATATACAGGACTTAGACACACTTTTTCAAGCATTTTTCAACTCTTATCTACTCATTCATACTTTCAGCTAGAAACTCCATTCAAACCTTAAAATATTCCACATCTTTCACACATTACGGGTATTATTCAACTTTTAAATCCCATTTATACTAATTAGACCCTTCCCCACTTTTCCAACTCTTCATACTCACAGCGTCAGCTTTTCAACATCCAGCAACATCCACAATTTCTTCTGAAATTGCCTTCTGTACAGTTCATTATCGAGCTTAAAGGTGCTGGCAGGTGAATTTTGTTACATTTGGAAAGAGCCAAGCTAGCTATTTCCAGGCTTTATGCTAAGCTAAGCTAACAGACTGCTATATCATATTTACCTTAGAGACATAAGAGTGGTGTTAGTCTTCTCATCTAACTTTTCAATAAAACAAGAGTCATGATGAGAAGCATATTTCACAAAATGTCATTTTGGTGGCAGTGATGCACTAAAAAAACTTTGATGTTACCTTACAGCCCTATAACTATAACTTTCTGAAATTTTTCTTTTGTTTACTATCTTCTCAGCTTGTGTTTGGAAAGTCTGTATGGGTGTTCATGTTATTGTGTCCACCTTCTGTATTTTCTAATCTTTGAACAGGTGAAGCTCCTGCCTCCAATCAATGCTCAGTGTCAAATGGACGGTCAAAGGTCACAAATGATGTTTAAGAAACAAGTTTAGTGGAGAAAGCACGCTGTGACCTGGTTACTTAAGTGCATGTAAACACATTGTCTGTCTCTTCTGCTGTTTAATAGCTTCCCAACAACAAGCGGCATCAAATGGAGGGTCAAAGGTCACATCAGAGAGAGTGGCCCTGCTGGTTCTCAGTGCTCTCCTGGCAGCTGCTGTCATTGTTATTTACCGTCTCTGTAAGTTCATCATGTAGACTGACTTTCAAAAGATCACATAGCTGCACTGGAGAATAAAACAGATGTTTTGGTTTTTAGGGTGACCTCAATAGAACAACTTGAGATAAAATTAATCTCAAAAGAACCAGTATTTTGTTTGTTCAACATGTTAAACTCCATTAATGGGTTTCAAGAGTAGTTCATATTTTGACAATAATACATCATCACTGTAAGTTAATTTTGGAAGCAGTGCTGTAAAAAAGGAATCAGGTTGGACAATGGCAATAGAGTTTTAAACAATGATTATTACCAAATGTCAAGTCTCTGCATGTTGATTTCCCTGGCAAACTGAAATAAATGGAAACCATTAAAGTAAATAAATCAATCTGACGTCATCTTGGAAGGATAATTGTTTATTATCAAGCACTGACTGATTTACCAACGGAGTGTTTGATCTGCATTTCCCTTTTTTTAAATCAGCTTTTGAAAACATGCGACACAAGACAACTTTCCAGACACTGAGAGACGAGCATGAAGCTGTAAAAAGAAATCTCACAGGTAAGCAAGTCAGATTTTGAAACTGTCTAAAAAAGGTTCAGTCTACGAGTTACAAGTCCACTCTAACTTGCATTACAATACTGCAGGGTCACTTTAAAATGTGAAAAGGTTTGAATTAGTGACTGATCTATGATAATCTGTTTTCAAGCAATCTCTCTTTTTCTGTTTTCTTAGTCTGACTATGATGTGTTGGTTCTCTGTTCAGGTTTAGAAAAAAAGACACGTCTTAATAAGACAAATGAAAGTGAAATCTCAATCCTTTTTTCATAACAGGAATACTCTCTGAAATAGAATCACACAAGATGGTGCATCCTATTCACGGAAACATTAGTAAGTTTTTCCCTTCATGTTTGTGTTTTCTGAAGCTGTTACACCCTCTAATAACACCACAGACAGACCTGAATCCTAATGAATTGACAGATACAGTAAATAAGTCAGATAGGGATGGGTTTATTTTGCAGTGCAGCTGCAGGATAACTGCCTTGCTCAAGCCTGTGAAGGAGAAAATAGTTCATTTGTCTGATTGTCTCAGCTGCTCTCAGATTAAAAGAAACTCTTTAACTTCAGATTCACACACTAACTTCAAAGCTCCTGCTGCTTCTTAATCACACAAATATAAAAAGTGATTTGTTGCACCTGACTGACGTCTCCTGTGATCTCTGAAAGGTGAGCCATGTCTGAAATGTGAAGAAGGCTGGGAGCAACATGAAGGAAAGTGCTATTATTTCTCCACCAGTACTTCAGCCTGGGAAAAGAGCAGAGATGAATGTCGACAACAAGGAGGAGACCTGGTTAAGATAGACAGCAGAGATGAGCAGGTATAACACACTGCTGCAGGTTCATGTAGCTCACTGGCTTCGTTTGATCACATCCTTATGTTTCTGTATTAGTTTACATGGTCTCTCAGCACAGAAAAGTGATGTTACATGTTGTAATTTTCATCTGTTTTTCCTGTACAGGAATTCCTGGACCTGAAACTGAGAGAAAAAATGAACCAAGATGAGGACAAGTTCTGGATCGGACTGACCGACTCAAAGCAAGAGAACACGTGGTTGTGGGCAGACGGCTCACCGCTGAACACGAGGTTTGACTCTTAAAAAACACCTTTTTTTGACAATTTCCAAAATCAAAGTTACCAGATTTATTTAACTAATTCTTTTTGTTCTCACTATCTCAGTTTGTCTTTTTGGAGCGGCAATGAGCCAGACAACTGGAAAGGGGACAATGCTGATGGAGAGGACTGTGCGAGGATGGGAGTGAAAGCAGGAGCTGCTTACCTGAAGGGTTGGTTTGATAAATCCTGCAAAGTGTCTCAAAGAAGTATCTGTGAGAAAGCAGCACAAACTGGACGTGTAACGCTTCACTGTAGTTCACTTCAGGTCTAACTCAGCCTGTTAAACAATCTCAGTACAGGATACCGAATGTGGAGCAATGTTACTTTTAAACAGTTAATGTTAATAATAGATCCTGCAAACATTAAAATGCAGTTTCTTGAATGTGCTCAACAATTAAGGAAAATATCACATGTAACAGATGACCAGTGCTAATAACACACTGTAAAAATACTCTGTTACAAGTAAAAGTCCTGCATTGAAAATGTTACTTAAGTAAAAGTATGTTAGTATAATCAGGAAAATGTACTTAAAGTAAAGTAAGTAAAAGTACTCAAAGCAGAAAATGTCCCCTGTGACTCTTATACTATTACATATTATATTATTAGATTATTATTACTCAGGCATTAATGTAATAGCAGGATTTTATTGTTGTAGTTGGTTGAGGTGGAGTTCATTTTTAACTATTCTGTATCGGACTGCAAGTAATGATTATTTCATTATGGATTAATCTGCTGATTATTTTCTCCACTAATCAACTGTTTGGTTTGTAAAACTTCTGAAAATAGTGAGAAATGCCGTCACAATGACCCAGATCCCAAAGTGACGCCTTCACAATGTTGTTGTGTCCAACCAACAGTCCAAACCTCAAAATTATTGAAATTTAATTAAAATTATTGAAAAAATTAAAAGGAAAATAAATAAATCCTCACATTTGAGAAGCTGAAACCACAAAATGTTTTTACATGAAAAATGACTTTAACGATTATCAAAATTGTTGGCATTTAATTTTCGGTCTACTGACTAATTGATTAATCAACTAATCGTTTCAGCTGTACTTGTATAAGCTTTTGGGTAGTTTAATTTATAACAAAACACCATATTTTATAAGATCTTCTTAAGTTTTGTGCGCAAAAATCTTAATTTGTAAAGTAACTAGTAACTAAAGCTGTCAAATAAATGTAGTGAAGTAAAAAGTACAATATTTGTGAAAGTAGCATGAAAGAAAATATTCATGTAAAGTACAAGTACCTCAAATTTGTACTTAAGTATGGTACTTGAGTAAATGTACTTAGTTGCATTCCACCACTGGAGCAGACTGCGGCTGAAGATATGTAGGCAGGTTTTGGGTCTTCATTAATGAAAAGGAGGTAGTTTTGTGTGTCTATGGCAAAGAGATGTTCATATTTTTTTTCCAGTCCACAATGATGATTAGCTTTTACCAATAATGAATCAAATTACAGTTTGATAAAGGGGGTCTAGAATAAAGTTGACATTAAAACTACATCACCTCAAGATTTGGAAGAAATATTAACAGGACTGATTGTTTTCTGCCTTCATCAGTGAAATACTTTAAGTTCATATTGTTGTATTCTATTTTAAATGTCAACATTTCAAGATTTCCTTAAAATAATTACTCTAACTTGTAGAAGAACTGTATGCTAAATAATTTGCCATTGTTTTAAACTCAGTTGAACCATTAAAGCTCACTAATTAACACGCCATGTCTTGTTTGTATAATTGCTACAAAAACCAAAGTGTAAAAACAAAAAACGTTGTGGTTTTACAGTTGATTGGTGCCAGACTATTTCTTGGGCCTATTACTCATTCAACTTTTAAATACCATTAAAAAAAATTAATTGTTCAACTTAGTTTTTAGTTTAGTTATAATGGAAGTGAATGAGAAAAACCTTTAAACCCACTCATCTTCAACCTCGTCCAACTCATTCAGACATTCACATAGAAACTGCATTCAAACTTTAACCTTTTCTTTTTCTTTCGGCTGTTCCCTTTCAGGGGTCGCCACAGCGAATCATGTGCCTCCATCCAACCCTGTCCTCTGCATCCTCTTCACTCACACCAATTAACTTCATGTCCTCTCTCACTACATCCATAAATCTCCTCTTTGGTCTTCCTCTAGACCTCCTGCCTGGCAGCTCCAACCTCAGCATCCTTCTACCAATATATTCACAGTCTCTCCTCTGAACACGTCCAAACCACCTCAATCTGGCCTCTCTGACTCTATCTCCGAAACATCTAACATGAGCTGTCCCTCTGATGTACTCATACCTGATCCTGTCCGTCCTCGTCACTCCCAGAGAGAACCTCAACATCTTAAGCTCTGCTACCTCCAGCTCTGCCTCTTGTCTTTTCTTCAGTGCCACTGTCTCTAAGCTGTACAACATCGCTGGTCTCACCACCGTCTTGAACACCTTTCCTTTCATTCTTGCTGATACTCTTTTATCACACAACACACCTGACACTTTTCTCCACCCGTTCCAACCTGCTTGCACTCGCCTCTTCACCTCTTTTCCACAGTCTCCATTGCTCTGAACCGTTGACCCTAAGTACTTAAAGTCCTGCACCTTCTTCACCTCTGCTCCCTGTAACCTCACCATTCCACCTGGGTCCCTCTCATTGACGCACATGTATTCTGTCTTACTGCGGCTAAGCTTCATTCCTCTGTTTTCTAGAGCCGACCTCCATCTCTCTAGATTTTCCTCCACCTGCTCCCTGCTCTCACTACAAATCACAATGTCATCCGCAAACATCATAGTCCATGGAGATTCCTGTCTAACCTCATCTGTCAGCCTGTCCATCACCAGAGCAAACAAGAAGGGGCTCAGACCCGATCCTTGATGCAGACCCACCTCCACCTTGAACTCCTCTGTCACACCTACAGCACACCGCACCACGGTCTTACAGCTCTCATGCATGTCCTGCACCACTCTAACATACTTCTCTGCCACTCCAGACTTCCTCATACAATACCACAGCTCCTCTCTCGGCACCCTGTTATACGCTTTCTCTAAAAGACACAATGCAACCCCCTATGACCTTCTCTGTACTTCTCCATCAGAACTTTTCATATCTTTAATAATTTCTATACAATTGCAGTAATTCAAGTTTCATGCAATTTTCAGACCTTCTCAGATTTTTACATTAGTGTGTATGGGGCAGTATGTTCAGAGTCAGAGCGGGTGACTTCACACACGGGAGTTTTTTCTCCTCAGAAATAAATTCTTCCTTACTCGCACAATTTTCACTCTTCATACATAATTGTTTCTTCAAAACATAGATAAATGTGTGCTCTTTCACAGACTGTAACGATGGAAGCAAACGGACTTACATATTTGGTGCTATGAGTCTCCAAGTGACAGGAGTGCCAAGCACCTGGCCCATAGACTCCAATGTTAAGACCAGAAATTTCAGGAGTTAAGTAGTACAAAGGGACTTTTCTAACCTGCTCTAATTCTCACACTTTATTTTGACACTACTCACATATTTCACTCAGCAGGGTCTCTTCTCTCACACAACATCGATATTTAGATGATAGGAGTTACGATCTTGAAGTTATAAGCAGGAGTTTGAGAGGTGGGCCTCAGCTTAATCTCTATTCAACTCTTTGAGCTGGGACTCACACAGCATCACCATGGCAACCTTTTAAGGTGGGGAAACACAGGTGATTGAAATGAGCTAATTAGTGCAGTTTGACACACACACACACGTGCACAGGACTACTCGTTCATACTTTATCCTTTTTTCATAACAGAAATACTCTGAAATAGAATCGTACAAGATGGTGCATCCTCTTCAAGGAAACATTAGTAAGTGATGGATTTTTCCCTTCATGTTTGTGTTTTCTGAAGCTGTTACACCCTCTAATAACACCACAGACAGACCCGAATCCTAATGAATTGACAGATTTATTTTGCAGTTCAGCTGCAGGATAGCTGCCTTGCTCAAGCTGTACCTGTGAAGGAGAAAATAGTTCATTTGTCTGATTGTCTCAGCTGCTCTCAGATTAAAACTCACAAACTTGCAACCTTTTAATATAAACAGCGATTCATTGCACCTGTCTGACATCTGCTGTGAAAATGTAAAGAAGGCTGGGTGCAACATGGAGGACAGTGCTATTATTTCACTCTATCAGTTAACATGGTCTCTCAGCACAGTGGGCAGACGGCTCACCGCTGGACATGAGGTTTTTTTAACGCTTTTTTTTTTTTTGTCAAAGTTAGCAGATTTATTTAACCAGTTCTTTTTGTTCTCACTATCTCAGTTGGTCTTTTTGGAGAGGCATTGAGCCGGACAACTGGACAGGGGAAGATCCTGATGGAGAAGACTGTGTGAGGATGGGAGAGAAAGCAGCAGCAGCTGCTGACCTGAAGTGCCTCAGAGATTATTTGTGAGAAGCAAAACAATTTGGGCGTCAGATAAGTATATATGCGTGAAGTCCAGTTCAACTTCTCTGCCTATTTTACAATCTGATTGCAGGAACACAGCAGCAATGCTATTTTTAATAAAGCTCATTAAAACAATAATTTACTGATTGTGCAGGTTTAACCAGTTTATTACTCTGTGCTACAATATAATCTGACACTTTTAACATCTTTGTCGCAAACCACTTTTGGGTCGTTCAGGTTGCCAAGGGGTCACCAGTAAAAAAGTATCAGCCAACTTTTTTCAACTACTGTCTTGTTTTATCTTCGCTTTTGAACTTTTGGCAAACTAAATAAAGCATTTATAAAAAATGATATGCCTGAAAAAAGTTCCAAAACATCTACAGTTAATTTTAATGAGGGGCGATTTATTGGATGAATCATTCAAATGTCTAAATATTTTTATTGGGCTGTTTTTGTCCTGCTGTTGGTGTTTAAATATTTAAGGCGAAACAAGCTGAGTAAAGGGAGATGTATTAGTGGATTATGCTGTAGTACAGATGGTGTAAGTTTTAAAGGACATTGTGATATTCTTTTCCTGCTAAAGCAGAATTCTCCACCAACAAAACTACAAAATGTTTCAAACTTACAAAAAATGTTGTACTCAAAAAGTTTGGTGTCTCTTTAACTTTAGGAAAAGAAAAGCTCCTTTTGTTTTAGTAAAACCTCAAACATTAACTTACCACAAAAGGCAGCATCTCTACATTGTACCTTTTTTAAATATAGACAAAAGTCAAAATTAACTCTAGAGGACACAAAAAACCTGGATAACCACCATGTTTATTATGAGGATTCACATTAATAAGACTCCTCTGTTCACATCAGTGTCAACAGTTGTTTCTTAATATCATCAAAAGCCACAGTACATCCACATATGTGTTTGCACTTATTTTGACTGAGTAGATCTGTAGGTGTTACAGGGACGGACAGAAGAGATCCAATCAGCCTGAACTGGAAACACCTGAGTGGGTGTACAACACGCATGGAGATATGTATAATAATGTAATACAAAGTAAGGTAAAACAAGGATTACTTTTCAGCCATTTTATTTATTAAAAATAACAATCTCAAGTCACAACTGAAAGAATCAACTTTCAACTGACTCGAGGGAAACGAAAACAAACCAAAGACTTGAAAAACAGTATAAATTGCAGTTAACGTAAGGTTTCCTTTTCTCTTTTAAAATTGAAAAGACGATTTCACAGAAATATTTTAGACTTGTCTGTAGTGTTAGGCCAGTCTTCATTTTCTTAATTAGATGGGTCTAATGCAAGTTTGACAGCTTTACAAAAATAAAGATGTTTTGAAATAAAGGCTGGTTGTACATTTTCAAATAATATCAGTGTATTTAAAAAGCAATCCCAAAACATGGAAGTGAGCCTTCAGTATTTGGTAAAACATTCAGTCTTTGTCATGATTTCGTCAAAACCTGCAGATAACTTGAAGAGAGAGCCTCTTTTTTTTTTTTTTTTTGTAGATCAACTAATTTTAGGTGTGAGTTTGAGAGACTTAATTTCTGTTTGATGGAATGTATTTCTCTGAACTCTTTACACAATTTACACATTATTAAATGCAACCTGATGAACCAGATCTAAACACAGTTCTCCAAAAACAAACAAAAAAACCCCCATATCATTCTGAATCCTCCTCGTCAGATATAAATGGTGCTCCATCTGGCGTCTGCTGGGCCACACCTCTTCTATCTTCCTCCTGCAGATCTCGGACGGTCATGATTCGTACAAGCATGGCCTCCATGGTGCTGTCGTCCAGAGGGGTGGAGGAGAACCACTGAGGGCTGCTGGGAACACAACAGCGATCAGGGTGAAGGTAGAACAAGTCGGTGCGCTGCCTCACCGACTCTGAGCTGGATGGAAGGAGACAAAACAAAAATAAAGATGTTCAATAAGACTGAAAGATCAGGAGCCGTTATAAACTGATGTGCAGTAAAATCAGACAGACCAACAGCGATCTGTAGAGACAGCTTGTTCATTCTGACTGATAATATACAACAAGTTCATAAGTAATGTGCAGTATCTTGTGTTTTTATGTGTACCTAATGTGTGTTGACTTGTCTTCCTGGATGTACTCTGTGTGGTATTAAATTCTGTGTACAAACTTTGAGACTGATAATGTCTAAAGTTCTTAAGATGGTGGCATTTACTTGGACTTGTTTAGCAAACAGGGTTTACAATTAAAACTATATAAAAAAGTACTTTACAAAAACCAAGACAGCAAGGCACTATAGACAGACGACAGAAAACAAGAAAAGTGCAACACAAATTAAAAAAGGTTCCATTGTTTGCATAAAAACTGTCACCTGAAAGCTGATATGATCAGTATTTTTATATCAACAATGGGTCAAACGACTATGTGAAAGGAGATGCTCATAATGATGGACCCACACAGTATTATCACCCGACTCTGCAGTTCCCCTCTATGGAGCTTTTCAATGACTTCAAGCTCATTGCTTTGGTTTTCCGGCAACTTTACTGTTTTGGTTCAGTCTTACCGCTCACAGCAGGCAGCTGTTTTCAGTGAAAAAGCTCTAAAAACAAACTGTGCACTACCTGCTCAGCACCAAACAGCAGACAGACAAACTTAGCGACTAGCTGGTGAACATAGTGGAGCATTTAGCAGCTAATATTTCATGATGGTGGAGACCAAAAACAGAGTGAATTGGTGTTAGGTTAAATATCAGGCAATTATATTATATAGTTATAGTTTAGAGTATGTTTATCTATAATATGTCAATTGGACATCTGTTTGGACCATTACGGGGCTCCAGGGTCAGGAACGACATGTTATGAGGTAACGTAAAGGGCCCCAATGAAAAAGAGCTTCCAGGTGTGTCTTTGGGGGTCCAGGAAAGTAAGATAAATATGTTTTGAAGGTAACCAAGAAGGGTGGCTCCAACTAAGGTTAAAGGTCAGTTTCTAGAATGGTATATATACGTTAAGCTTTTCTTGGTTCTTTAGGTTCTTGTAATGCTACTCAGCTGATATTAAAACCAGCCTGATTGACGATCGACTCGTGGTCTTGTGTATGTGTCCTGTCTTGTCATCTCTCGGCAAAGAATCTTACCCATCAGTGGGAGAGTGAATTTTGTATTTTAATTTATCAGGTGGCCACAAACACAACTTCAAATTAATGATAATGTTGCTCTGTGGCTGCTGGGTGTGTAAATAAGCAACTGTTTGCTAACAAGTTCGCCACATATAAATTTAAAAAAGGTGATGATGGGTTAATGTTGCGTTTACTGCTTTCGCCGACCCCCAAGTGACCAAAAAAATAAATAAAAAATTCAGTTATTGCAGGTTTAAACATCAATTATCGGCACATGGGCAATCAAAATCCAATTCTGGTCACATCTTAAATCACAACATCACATGTTGGAGATGAAAAAAAATACAGTGGATCAAGAGCCGACTAAACTAAAATGCATTTAAAAAAATAAAGCTGCAAACAGGGAGAGTGAGACACTCACCACTTGGAGAGGTAGAACTCGTAGAGTCTGACTGGACAGCGGAGAGGGTTCTCTGTGTTCTCCATCATCTCCGGGATTTCCTCTTTACTCTCATTTTTCTTACGCTTCTTAGCTGGGACGCCGTCTAAATCTGACAAACACACACATACACAACTTCCGTAAGTGACATATAACAACAAAAACGTGCACGTGACAAAGTGCTTTTTACACATTCCTGCTTTTATTACTTAATATTACAGTGAAAAGGGACAAAAAGATGTGTTTTAAATACGTGATCAGGATAAATTATCTTGTGGAGTTCATTTTGTACATGCCACCTGCTTTTAGACAAATCTGACTTTCATAACCAGCACCTGCACCAAATGTCACTGAAACAATCAAATTAAATAAGTTAGGTGTTTAAAGTAGTTTTATATCTTAAATCAATATTGTTACAATACAATCACTTTTTCACTTTGACCCTCAGCCATGATGGTACCTGACTCTGCCTCATTTATGGATATTGGGGGATAGAAGCGCAGGAAGGTGGTCTTGGTGTTGTTCTGGTTGGTTTTGGTGCAGCGCATGACGTGGGCAAAGGACAGCTGGCGGTGCTGCTCCACCGTGGTGAAGCCAAAGTACTTGCAACAGAAGAAGAGCAGAGTGTTGAGGAGGACGATGGGGGAGTACGCCCCCAACTGTTTACAGTCCCACAGAAACGCCTCCTCCACTCGTGAATTGATATAACCTGCAGAGAGAGGAAGAGGGACCAGTTATAAATCTATGGAACGCCATTTGTGCAAGTAACATCTTTCTTGTTAAGACTTCATTAAAATGTGTATTAACACGTAGAGTTTTGTGGTATTAACACGAAATATTTGTACATGTTAACACAACAAAAATTGACGCCTTAACGTGGCTTTTCTGGTTGTGGCCAATGAGCGCAAATGGCATAAATCTGGACAATCTGAGTTGATCAGAGACAGAAAAAAAGACATGACGACTCACCGCTGGCTGTGATTGAGGGTTTGAAACCTTTGAGGATCTTGGTGAACTCGGTGGAGAACTCGTTGTAAATCAGATCACTGAATATGTTCTCCATACGACCGTTCCTAAACAGGTACTAAAGAGAAACAACAAGAACTGTGTGACCTTCTACACTGTTGTCCCAAATGATTTCTGAAGGTGTACGCTCTTCAGTTTGCAAAAGCCACTGAGAAGAGGAGAATGAATGTGTATGAAAGCTTCCAGCAGAGGGCGCTGGTGCTGTAGAGGCGATACAATACAGGGTGCGACTCAAATCAGTCCCTTGTTCAGCACGTGACAATACAGAGGATTGGATTTTGGAAATTAAGTAAATTATAATCAAAGTGTCCCAATGTTCATAGAATCAACACCAAAAACATACTGCATATGCCCAGAGATAGTATTGGTGGGTTAAAGTGTAAAATGTTATGAAGATTAGAAAAAAAAAAGCGATAACAACTGTTGCACCTATAACTTATTTTTCCTGCGAAACAAGCTGATGTGAAGAATGTTTATAAAACTTTTAAAAGTGTTGTTGTTTTATGCATTATGAATTAAGGCACATGTTGATTTAGCTTCTTACTTTTACTGAGTCTCCTGCATCATGTTATAAACTAAATTAACAAAAAAAATATACATGAATAATGTAGATAATTTATAAAAGTTAACTTTGGAATAAGGAGCAAGACCACACCTCAACAAGACCTCTATTACTTGTCAAGCCTACTTATACCTGATTAATACACTCACTCAGTTTTCTCATGTCAATAAACTTGCTAGTAAAATAAGAGAAGTCTTGTTAGTCTGTTTATACAATGATATGTAACATCTTAGAAGTATCAATTGGGTACAACAAAGTCTCACCAGAAAGGACAAAAATGGCTGCCCCAAAAAGATCAAGAGGGCAAAAATATTCATGAAGAGACAGATGTCTCACACAGCAAGTCATAGTGTACTGTAAATGTGTGTTTGTGTGCGCGCAGTGTTGCTCGTCTTGCCTGTTGTATGCTGAGACAGAGGTAGAACAGGCTGTCGGGGGAGTACGGCTCTCCGTCAGGTTGTTTCACCTCAGTGATGAAACAACAGAGGCTGCCACTCAGCTCGGTCACAGAGCAGAGAAGAACATCCTCCTTTAATGTCACAGCATGTGCTAATAACAGAAGAAAAGAGTCAGGAGAAAGCGTCAGAGGATGTGTCAGCCATGTTGTATTTGTTTCAGACAGCAGTGAAAGCCCGACGCCATCTCATTCCTCATATGTTGTTAAATCAGTTCAGGTTTAGGGCTGCGACTGACTTTTGTCGACAGTGAAGAGGAGGACAAGAAACAAGGGGAGATAGAGAGGGGTACGACAAGCAGCAGCTGAAACTGAGGCAGGGGTGTTGCAGTTATGTTGCATGCACTGTAACCATTCGGCTAACAGAGCTCTCCGTCTGTTGATTGTTTTTTAATAAACTGATTAGTTTATAAAATGTTAAAAAGAAAAATTAAAAAAAATTAAAAATAGAGGGAAAAATACTCATTGTTACTTCCCATTGCCCAAGATAACGTCATCAAATTGCTTGTTTTGCCCCATCACCAATCCACAACCCAAAGACATTCACTCTGCCATTTTTGGATAGCACGCGATCGCCTGCTGATGACGTCATTTCCGCATTTCAAAGTAAGAGCATGCAGTCTTTCTATGAGCTGTGATGTAAAAAATATAATTAGCAATAAGTAACTTGCATTCATTATTTTATTATGCTAACGTGACACAGTAAGTAACTCGCAAAAAACCCAAAAGGCCCTATCTAGAGCCAGTGTTTGGTTTGTCCGTTCTGGGCTACTGTAGAAACATGGCGGTGCAACATGGCAACCTCCATGGAAGGGGACCCGCTCCCTCTGTAGATAAAAACAACTTATTCTAAGGTAATGAAAACACAACGATTTTCAGGCAGTTATACACTAATGAAAACATACTTATAAATATTATATTCCATTTCTGCCAATAACTCCTCCTAAATGTTACACACTGGACCTTTAAGTTTTACTAAAAATGTAATTGTAAAAAAAAAAGGAAGAAAGACGGAAAAACATACGAGAAATGATGTCCAGGTTGGTTTGTGATTTCCTCCACTGTATCCATCTCTTCCAGGCATCAATTCCACATTGACTCTTCAGTTTATGGTGCTTCTTTGACATGGCCTTGGAAAGGTCTCTTTGAGATGTCTCCTCTTTAGCTGCCTTGGACAACTGTTGCAGCTTACCCTCCTTGGATAGAGAGGAGAGCAAAGATAACGCCACAGAAGGATGATACCACAGCTTCTAAACTCATTTCTCAGGTGGTTTGTTACCTTATTCTTGTTGTGGACTTTCCCCACACTTTGTTTTAATAGAGGACGGGCTGGTGCAGGGCTCTGTGAGCTCTGGGGGTCCTCTCTCATCTCCAGAGCAGGAGGAGGAGCTGGAGGTGGGAGCTCAGGCTGAGCCTCACTGGGCATGCCCACTTCTAAAACTGGAGGTGGGTTTTCGTGGGTGTGTGGTCGACTGAGCGACCCAAAGCTGGTGTCAGAGAAGGAGTCTTCCTGGTTGTTGAAAGTGGCCTGATGATCTGTATCCAAGTCATCACTACAGTTACTGGTGTGCTCTGAAAATGATGAAGATGATGATGAAGTTAAGGATAAACCAGTATGGAGCCGGAGAGTTTCCATGTTTTTGTTATAAGATCAAAACAGAGAGGGGGCTATTATGAATGACAGCAACATTTTTAATATCCCCCCTTTTGTGGCCTTTATTTAACATGGATGGTGTGTTAGGATCTTAATCAAATTTTCAAGAAAGTCCTGGCCAACATGGCAGCACAATTATGTTACACAAGCTAACACAGACGCAATATTCACTGAGAGAAGAAGAAAAAGAGAAAACATAAACAGCACTAAACCACATTAAAGCAAAAATAGATGAGAAAACACAATAATTTTAGTCGTCAGGAAAGCATTGACAAATTTATAGGGCTCACATATGTGGGTCTACTGTGAGTTACAGCCTCTACTTCTTCAAAAGCGGTCTCGAAAATTTGTCCAACTCAAGGACATGAGCAAAACCCCTTTATCTGTTTCTCCTGTGGGATTAAGACCCTCCTTGATTTCTTACAGCAGTCATTTCACGTAGAGCTGCTTTGTATTATTAAACTGTTTATAACTCACAAAAGTATGTAGGTGTTGATAAAGTTCACAGTAACCCACATTTGACACGTGGTGATAATGAGATGCAGACATTTATATGTTCTATCCTGTATATTTAGTATTATAGGTCAGTGTGTGTATGTTTTAATTGTGATCAGCAAAGGGACTGCAGATAAAAATTAGCTCTAAGCTAACTGTGCAGTAAAATGTCGTGTTTAAATATTGTACATGGTCCCTTCCAAATAAATAAAATAAAACAGGTAAGGTTTGCGAAAGAGAAGCTTAAAATCTAAAATTCATCAAGTGTATCTGTGGTGCTGTGACAAAATAACACTGAGGGGCGAATTCACAAAAGGATTGCGCAGCTTTTGCTGCCGCTAAACCTGCATAAATACGACAAAAAGAAACCGCGTCTCGGTGCTCCGGTGCTATATGTAAATTAGGTAATGTGCATACATTTGGCGCAAAATTGGCCCCTTTCTATGCAAACAAGCCTCACTGAAAAACAAGGTCAAATTCACAAACACCAGCGCTAATAGCCACACGCGGTTAAAGTGAAATTATTAGCGTCTTCGGAGAGTTGGTGGTAACTGAACGCATTCATAAAAGGGCGTCACACCCAGACTTGTCATGTCATGTGATATGCTACTTCAATACACCTTAAGAACAAATATCACTGGGACCACAACAGAGAATTGCAGATGAACATTTAACAGACGCGAAACAATGGCAAATTGCACTCAGCTGCAAAACTTGGGCATGTTTTTACGCTGTAATATCATTAGCGCAATATCTTTTGTGAATCAGACCTTGAGACGGCGCAGATAGCGGTTGCAAATGATGCGCAATTCATGGTGCTATCAGTGGCCGCAATTCATTCTTTGTGAATTCCTAATTGTTTAAAGTTCAGTGAAGTGAACTGTCCCTTTAAGATGTCCCTTCAAAGGCTGTTCACAGTCTGCATGTTTTATTAGTTTTTATTTACTTTGGTTGAATAAACAAGACACTTTCCTCTGTTGCACATGTGGGCACTAAAAAGAGTTCTCTTTACAATGCACGCATTTGTGCCGAGGCTTGCAACATGGCAACCCTGAACTCTACACCAGCTTCAACTCTTGTGTGACAGCTGTTTCCTTCCTTCCTCAAATCCAAGAGTAACAGTATCATCACTTCACTTCATGTTCATCAAATGTCTTACCCTTTGGAGTGTGAATTTCCTGTCTTTGTCCCTCTTTTGTCACCACTCTGTCCTTCTGCCTGTCCTCTCTCTCGTTCCTATCTTGTGTTTTCTTCTTTTCAGACATGAAGTAGGGCTCTCCCTCAAAAGGGTCGGGCTGGATCCTCTCCTTCATGGATTTCACAGTTGGGTCATGGCTGTCCGGCGTCACAGGAAGAAACATGGGCACAGGCAGCTGCGGCAGGGACAGTTTGGGAAAAACAGAGTCTGTAAAATCTGATAGTGATATCAGTTGGACCAACATGGAAT
Source organism: Siniperca chuatsi (assembly GCF_020085105.1). Lineage (NCBI taxonomy): Eukaryota > Metazoa > Chordata > Actinopteri > Centrarchiformes > Sinipercidae > Siniperca > Siniperca chuatsi. The sequence goes on from NC_058058.1 coordinate 6,443,886, forward strand.
TACTTTTAGGACATTTAATATTGACTTTGACAGTACAGAGTGACAGTAACCAAAGGGAGGGCGGAGAACGTGGGGATGACTTGTGGCTCAGGTTCCTGGCTGGACTCAGACTGAGGATGTTGCTGTTATGCGGTATGTGTCTTAAACAGTTCGGTCACAAGGACGCCTGAGAGCCCAAATCTTATTCCTCTATGTTCTAGAGAGGCTGCAGATTCGAGCAATTTTCTTGACAACTACTGATTTTTTTCTGATGGCATAACCTGGACCTAGCTAAGCACCATTTAAGAAAATCCAATGAGAGCATTTACTGTATACGTGCATGTATTTGATATTTGTATGTGATGAAAGTAAAACAAGGTTCTCGAGAGGTGTTTCACATACCGGTAAGGGCAGGCCCACTGGCTTTGGTGTGTACTGGCTATACATGTTCATGGGCAAAGGAACATACACCGGCACTGGGACAGGCAGGACTATGACTTTGGGTACAAAGTTGTCTGCACACAACAGAAAAAGAAAACAAACATCAAAGCTCTTAATCCCAGAAAGAGGTTATGTGTGTACATCTTCGTATTTGTATATTTTGTGAATTGTTTTGTAAGTCCCTGCATCACACAAAAGTTAATTTGGCTGAGCATTTAAAAATCCTGGAAGTAAATTTTACCTGTCTGCGCTTCTGTGTCGACAGTCTGTGTTGTACAGGAGACTCCTTTGTTATGGACCAACGGTGTGCAGAGCAGGGACTTGTTCTTCAGTTCTTTGGGGACTGTTTGAATACTGGCCTGAAGAACAGACAAATAATGAAAACATCTTCAACACCAATAACAATAATTCAAATATCAGAAAGGTGTACGAATGATCTGCATTTAGTGTTGTGTCTCAAATTCTCATGCAGCTATTAAGGTTACTGTATATCTTGGCTAATTTTGTGTACTATGTGTGGAGGACTTGGTTTTTGGAGTAAACTTACATGTCCAACAACCTTTGCTTGAATGTCAGGGACAGAGACTGTGGAGAAATGACAGAGTCTGAGTCAGAAAAACAAACATATCTATACATATAGATATAACATATCTATAGCAACAAAGTATATGAAGCATCTTGATTATTTCTCACAGTTAATAGCTATTCTACAGTATGTGCATACATAGTGTGTGTGTGTGTGTGTGTGTGTGTGTGTGTGTGTGTGTGTGTACCATGCTGTGCAGAGCTGGCAGAGGCACTGGGCTGCCTGGCCAAAGCGCCAGCAAGTGAGATAACGTTAGCGATGACCGGGGAGGACTCCACTGTGCCTGCAGATCCAGGAGGTGAAGAGACTGTTGGCAGGAAACAAAGAGGAGTTACTTATTGATCTCATAACATTTTATATAATAAATATAAACTACATTTAAGATCTGATCTCCTAAAAACCTGTGACCTGACTCAAACCAGATCTTGGGTCTATAACTGAAAATCCACCCCAGGTCTGGATCACATCCAACTTAAACTGCTACAGGTCTGATGTCTGTAAATGACTTGAATGAGGCCTTATTGTGTTAGAGATTGTGCCTGTTACAATCCTAACACAATCTACTTATTACTTTAAAGCGGGTATAATCAATTTTTATAACAGACACAGTTAGCAACTAGCTGGTGAACATAGTGGAGCATTAGCAGCTAAAGAAACAGATATTTCCCTCAGGAGTTGAGCAAAACCAGAGCTAAAAGAGAGTGTCCAGAAACACTATGTTTGCATAATGTTGCTCTGTAACTGCTGGATGTGTAAATAAGCAGCCGTTTGCTAACAAGTTCACCATATCAACTTAAAAGGTGATGATATGTCAGTGTTATGTTCACAACTTGTTTCCGCTGCCCACAAGTGGCCTAAAAATCTGTTCTAGCAGGTTTAAGAATATTACATTTTGGCCTGGAGGTAAATATACTGGTTTCTTCCCCAAGCAGTGAATTCCACTGTAGGCTTTGGAAAAAGGCTGGAAAAAATTATGTGCGCATGCGCCAGCCCGCATGTTGCCTGTTGCCGTAGCTCCGTCTCGTCGTCTTACTTTTTCCAACATTTAACTTTCCTTTTTTCTTCCAAACTTAAGTAACTACTTTCATCATCAACCAGTAAACCCACTTGGTACTCGACACTTAGTTTATCTTATACTTATACCGACATGATACTTAATTTATTTCTGACCTGTTTTATAGTGTTTATAGTGTATCATATCGTTTTCTAGTACTTTCTCCTGTGTGCACTGACGTAAAGGCGAGCTACTGTAACAAAGATTTTCCCTACGGGGATCAATAAAGTATTTCTGATTCTGATTTACTAGACTTAACTGCACTCTTCATGATATACGTTGCATTGCCACCAGAAGAAAACAATGTAATAAAATCTAGACTTTTAAGAGCTGGATAAGGTAACAAACAGGGCTGCTAGCAATAAAACAGGCAAACAAAACATCAGATGGCAACAACAATACATACCTGTATTGACCATCTGGACTTTTTTGTTGCAGAAATGTAGGAGACATTTCAGGTCACAGAAGTGTTTGACCTCTCCCAACATGGGAAGACTCTGCCTCAGTTTCCCTTCGTGTCTGCAGGTGTCACACTTGGCAACCTGAGAGAAAGAGAAGGAAAAACTCTAAATATTTCAAGAAACATAAAAGAACACAAAATATTTTAGTGGGCTAAAAAAAACATTGAGGGGCTGTGCACAAACACAAGTCAGTAAGTGGATTAATGATTTCATTTTTTAACATTATATAACTGTAATTTTAAAGCACGATTTACATGATCTAATCTAAACAAAGGACACACACTTGAACACTACATTATCTAGAATGGTGGTCAGGTAATTTGTGCAATGGCTGAACTTCCACCTCTACTTACATGGCAGAAGAGCATTTTGTAATTTGAGTTGCAATCTTCAGAGCAGAACTTCTCTTCAGTGCCTTTATACTGTGCCGTCACCACCGTCTTAGAGATGGAGAGGCAGTAAGCACACGAGCCACAGTGTTCCCCCCACTCCTTTTCCAGCTCATGTCGAAAGAGCATCTTACAGCCTGGGAGGAGAGAAAGGAGATGTTTTTAATCCTGAATTTCACGCAGTTTGTACTTGTTTACTCTTTTTCTCACAATATCATTTACAGTAACGTGCACAACACAAACTAGGCTACACAATCCTGCATTAGACACTTTCATGTGTCCTCTTACCGTCACTGCAGAAGTAGCAGTCTTTGTTGTCGACCCTCTTGGCATCTCTGATGATCCTTTCATTCTTACAATATTCACACTTGCCCGTGATGTTGTTGACCCTCTTAAACTCTTGAGAACAGGCCAGGCTACACACAAAATTCATTTTGCCCTGTGCACGCACACACACACAGTGTATTTTAACACAAATGTCATAGTGTATGTTACCGTTTCTAAGCTATCACAGCGAGAGGTTCAGCTGGTAGGTAAACACTGGCATAATAAAACTGTAAAACTGTGGACATAACATGAGATCCACTGGTTCAGCTGGGATTTACAAGCCTCACTCAAGGGTACCTCCACAATAGTGGTTGAGGAAGGGGGAGGGGGCTGACCTTCCCAGCTAGTTCTTTGAATGTTACACTATCACATCCTAATAGCTTTTTGCTTGAGTTGCCTATTCTATCTTAAAAACCTAACAGACCTTTTTCTGGATGACTTTGGGTGCAGCTTTTATAATGCGCCGACACTGAGCACATGGCAGTTTCTCTGGTGGTTTGAGGAAATCCCATTGGGTTTGGTCAAGGGCTCCTGTTGGGTTAGTGGCAGCATTCATGTCTTTCTGGGTCTCCTGTGGCACAAAAAAGCAAAATAATATTTATACAGTATCTAGTATCTAATGTAACACTTAGGGAAAATGGTCATAGAGTAAACTGGCCATCTACAACAAAGTACACTGGTCATGTTAATTGTAATGAAGGAACATGTCACCCAGTGCAATGGTATGGCTCCTTTATGTGTTAATGTTTTATTGGGGAGACAGCAGCGGTCTTTGGCACAGTGGAATAAGCTACATCAGTAATTTTATTAGTAGGATGAATCAATTCATCCATTAGCTATATCCGCTTATATCCTTTAGAGGGTCATGGGGTGGCTGGAGCCAATCCCAGCTGATACACCCTGGACAGGTCACCAGTCAATGACAGAGTTCATTAGGATAAATGTATTGTTGATTTTGGTCTCTTTAAGGGAATTGTTGATAATTTGCTTTAATTTAATCAGCAGTGACTTGATAAAAACAATGCCATTTTCATCATCTATCCCCACTTTTTCTTATTTATCCATCACACTACAAAATCCCATTTATCATTTAAGGTGAACTTTACAGAAGGGTAAAATGAAATAAATTAACTGAAACTAACTTAAAGAAGGGCAATATTCAAATTTGTTTTATTGTCAACAAATCCCATGAAAAGACCAAAACAAAAAGTTGACTAGTCCGTCTCTCAATACTTTCTGACTTCCCTACCCTGTCTGTACCTTTCAGCCCCAAGCCCGTTGGTTCCTATCGAAGACGTAAATCTTTAAAAACAGGTCACGAATATAACACTGTTTTTAAAAGTCTTAGTATTTCAGTGGAGCACTGTAGTTATTGGCAAATGTTACTCAAACAGGAGCAAATAGTGCATTTGTTAGGAACTATTTTGCGGATTAATAGACATTCAAAACATTGGTGAGTATTTACAATATCAGGACAGTGTATGCAGGATTGACTCAAAATTAACTACTGTACATCGTGTCGAAATGGCACCGGGCCCCTTCATACAAATAGTATGGCATTGCCCAAAAGTACATTCCTTTCAGCAGAAAATAGCACAGAACATCTCCACCCTAACTAACAGAAAATGTCTGATGTATGCAGCCCTTCATCTCCTAAATGGCTCCTTAGAGTTGTCACTCACATAAGATACTGTATGGTTGGCAGATATCTAGCATAAATACAGCTACTTCTACCACTATTGGTTCATTAATCATATAATTAAGAGTTTTAAACATTATATAAGCCATAGGTTGCATTACCTTAAAAGCCATGGCGCAGGTTAGAGTGCAAAAGTTTCTGATGGAGGCATCTGACATGGCAAGGTGGCAGGCTGGTATTGTCATCTTCCCACAGTTATCACAATTCAATGGAGTACCTGTGGAGAAAAAGAGGTTTCATATTAGAAACCATTATGACAGAATTACTTGATTCACTGAGAGCTTGAACCTTATTATAGATAGAAAAACAAAAGAAAGAAGGACAAAGACAAAGAGCAGCTGTCTTGCCAAAATTACAGTCCAATACCTGATGCACTGACAGCCTGGATCTTGGATGCCATCACACAACTGCTGGTACAGAAGAGCTCCACCATTTCCTCACTGTTTTTATTTTCAACCATATCTGACATTAAATGGGAGGTGCAGCACATGGCACATGGCTGCGGCGTTTTGATTTTCTGAAAAGTAACAAAAACAGCACAGAGAGAATATTAAGTCCATCCACAACTCAATGTAACTCAGAGCATTTTGATCATGAGCAACTTGTAGAGCAGGTGAATATGAATGTTTTTCCAAAGATTATTCCCTTTTTATTTTTTTGTTTTTGTTATATCATCACTGCATTTTTATTTTGCCCAGGATAGACCTTTAATAACATTTGTTTATTTTATTTTATTCTATTTTATCACTGCCTTCTACTTAAATAATTCTGTTTCATTCCCATAAAAACAAACAAAAAACTAAACTCGACACTGAAACAAGCCTTTAAAAGTAGTTCCGTAGCTTTACAAAAAGGTCCAAAATGTACGGATATTTAAAAAAAATGTTCTTTGACATATGACAAATGTTTTAACATTTTGTTACCCGTTTGAATTGGGCCAGACACTCTGCACTGCAGAGTTTTTTGCTGCCATCTTCCATCTTGAGAACGACAGGTGTGCTGCAGTGAGAGCGACAGTTCTCACAGATGGACAGGTTGTTCATGTTGCAGAAGCGGAGAAAGCAGGGATCACTGCAGATCTTTTGGACGACGCCCTGCTGTATGACCTCATGTTTGCTCTGCAGGAGAATAAACAAAATTCATACTAATTTCAATTCACACAAACCGGGATAACAAAGGGCAGTCAGTTGAAGATTTTATTTTTAGTTTTATATGTAACATTTATAAAAAGGTTATAACTAAAACTTTGGTTAAAAAAGATGACCTATCGAGAAAAAAATGTGTTCAATATAATCAGAAGGTGGCCATAACCACACAACTATAGATATTTAAAAAAAAAAAACACAGTCTATAGTTAGTTTATAATATAATTCTTATAGCAGGAAGTGTTCTTCATTATTACAATAAAAAAAAGTATAATTTTATATTTTGGAATCTGTTCCCTTGTCTCTTACGATGCAATATCTGCTGCACATGCTGCATTGTGACTGTGACGCAAGTGGCACAATGGGTATTTTGGTGGACATGATTCTCTTGTAGCTGAAGGAGGACAGGCAAGTCTGGCTGCAGAAATCCTTCATTGTCTCCTCAGTATCCACCGGGGCCTGGAGGACATCCTGATGCTGTGTTATTGCCCTGAGAGAAAGAGGAAGGATGAGACTGGTTCAAAGTCTACAATCTTTGACACTGAAAATGTGTAAAAACAGCTGAGATCAGTTTAGCTGAAGGACATTTAAAATTAAGTGAATTTCTTCAAATGAAACAGCATTGATCAGCAAATAAACAAACGACTGTATGACTCACTGCAGGCAGAAGTGGCAGGTCTTCTTAATTTGTTTCATTTGGTAAAATTTCAAAAGGCAGGAGGTGGAGCAGAAGATATCTGCGTGGCCCTTCCTCTGATAAACAGTCTCTCCGTCCATCAGGACCTTTTTGCAGTTGGAGCAAGACGCAGGCAAATCCATGTGGGTGAGAGTGGGCACTGTCGACGTGGAGTCTCCCTTCAAGGAGAAGACTGAACCAATTTTCAAGTCCTCCTGTCAAAAACAGAACAGTAGGATGATGCGCAGTGATGGTGTAGTTGTCAGGGGACTTTGATGCACAGTAACCTGCTGGTCATTTAGATTTCTACATGTCTACTATTGTGTCTCTTCTATTGTTTTCCTCATCAGTATCAGTGACCACAACACCATCTACAATACTATTCATATCACTATTAAATCAATCATTGTTTAAGGCAGAAGGGCATGAATATCCTTGAACAGTAGAAATCATGTAACAGGGTCAAACAATAATTTTAGAAATGAATGATGAGAAAGACCTGTTTCAAATGCAGTGGTGGAAATGTAACTAAGTACATTTACTCAACTGTATTGAGGTACTTGTACTTTACTTGAATATTTGCATTTTACGCTACTGTCTGTTTACACTCCAACACATTTATTTGACAACTGTAGTTATTTGTTACTTTACATATCTCTCATATTATTTTTCATACAAAACAAATGGTCAGCTTCTAAAACATGGTGTATTGTTCAGTGAAAAACAAAAAAAAATCTGATCTGCCAGTGTAGTAAGAATATTTCAACTTGTTGAGGTTGTAGCTTTTTCATAATTCCAGTACCGTAACCTGTTATTCAGATACAGACACACATTTCTAGAACATCCTTAAATAAGTTGATTTAAATTAAAATAAGGTTTTTAGGACTCATTCCAGACAGAAATGGCTTTATAAGTATGACGTTTTGCGGGTCTGCCCAACACTTTAGTGCAGTTGAAATCAGCTCCATCTCAACTAACTACAACAAACTTTTACTTACATGTAAGTAACATTTTCAATGCTGAACTCTTGATGTAATGAATGTTATCTCAAACATCTGTCTTATGGTGACGTATACATAAAATACACGCTTTATGCTTGCTTGTCTCCTATGAACCGTATCATGTTGTCCTACCTTAGCCACATTAGGTTCGTCTTTGATGTCTTCTGTGGAGATGGAAGATGAGAGATTCTGGTTGTACTCATCATCATTGGGCTCTTCTTTTATCTTGACGAGGAGTGAAGAGAGAGACGGATTAGCTGTGTAACATTTACAACAGAGAAGTCTGTGTGGAGAATTGTGATGAATCTAACAGGTGTGTAATTTGGCGAATCTACTTTCTTACGTGTACACACTGCAACCCACCTGGAGAAGAAATACTTTGCTGTAGTCCAACTTTCTAGTGTTATTACTTATCAGCAACAAAATCGGTCATATTGCTAAATTGTACATCACACCCATCACTACAAAAACTGTAGAAACCATATTCATGCTGTGGCCGCTCAAATCAAAAATGTGGTTTAAAGACATGCCTTGAAGCAGTGTATAACAATCATTACAGAATACATTGTTACACATAATACTCACACAGTCCAAATTTGGTAGCGATGGTTTCACTTCTTTAATGTCATTTTCTTCAAATGATGGGCTGTTCCTTCCTACAAAAGACATGGTTAAAAAGGGGAAAATTATGGTCAACAGAGAGACCACATTCTCAAGCTTAGCAAAGATGAATTAAGCAGTGCATGCATAACAGATGAGCTCTAACTCAATGAAGGGATGGAAACGAGGAAAATAAATGTTTCTGGTTTTAGTGTTACCCATATTCACTGAACATTATTACTGAGTGAAGTAAGCATCACCTATTCTTTGTCTAATGTTTGTAAACTGCTGTCAAATGGTAAATGGAGTGTGCTTGTATAACGCCTTTCTAGTCTTCCGACTACTCAAAGCGCTTCACACTACATATCACATTCACCCCATTCACACACTGATGGCAGATGCCAAGTGCTCAGTCCAAAGAAACTAACTAATCATTCACACACACTCACACACCGAAGGCACAGCCCTCAGGAGCAATTTGGGGTTCAGTGTCTTGCCCAAGGACACTTCAGCATGTGGGAAGCTGGGATCGAACTGCCGACCTTCCAATTGGTGGATGACCCGCTAAATCACTAAGCCACAGCCGCCCAAAGGTTAGAAATTATTCTATAATTCAGTGCAAAAGTAATTAGACAATGCAAATAAAGGCAGTGGAGAGAGTGAAAGTGGGAGAAAAGGGAAGAGCTACTTTTTTATAAAAAATAATACAAAATGACTGCAGTACCTGAAACTGTGAAAGATTGAGCCCTGTGTACCATCATACATCTGTTGCTACAGAAGAAGTCCAACCTGCCCTCATCGTTTTTATTTTCAACCATGTCTGACATCTGGTGGGACGTCTGGCACATGGGGCACAGCTGAGGTTTCTCAATTTTCTGCAAAGTTATAAAAAACAGCAGGCAATGTGAGGCACAGTGCAGGATCAGTCCACTCAACATGATTTTTGCAATTTAGACATTTTGCTGGTCAGACAGGTTCAGATAATGGTGTTGATGTGAGATTTATTTGAACCTGTGAACTTTCAATTGTATTTAACAACCAACCTTGCTGCAAGGCTGATTTTTGAGTCTCTCAGAAAATAAGTTATTTCGTTGTTTGTTTGCTGTTTGTATATAAGCTGCAAATGTGTTGCGTTTTGTCAAATATTAAAGTGTTATTAAAGGCATACATGTTTTTCTGTTTGGTTGCATGTTTTAATATCCAAACATCTTCGAAAAGCAGCATATATTTCAAGACTTGACTGCATTTCGGTTTTTTTGATCAACACATTTTTTATCACATGGTGACCTGAAGTTTAAATAAACTAAACTAAAATGGGGCCCCCAAAAGGTAATAAAAGATTATCCCACTAGTCAAAGTATAAGTGAAAATATCAATAAATAATACAGTTGGTTAAATAATTAAAATGGAGTGCAAAAACAAAAATAAAGCTTTATATTGTTCCTTCAACTACCAATCAGTTGATTTTCTATTTATCTTTTACTCACTCATTTTATTTTTCAGCTCCTTAGTTTTCCATTTTACTTTTTGGTCTGGGCACACATTAAATTATTCATCTATTTCTTTTTTTCCCAAGCAATATTTCCCATTTTCCTCATCCTTATATGATAATGAGAGGGGCGAGCCATATTTCACAGTTACTGCAAAATAATTCAAACTGTGCAAAATCTAAGGAAATAAGTTTGATATTTGACAGACCGACTCATGCTGCCTGTACAGACACACTGCTTGGATGTTGACTGTGAATTTATAACTTTGTAATATGCATCCTGGTGAAATGAAGTGACCATGATTTTGACATTTGATTTCTGCACCTCTTTGAACTTGACCAGACATTCTTCACTGCAGATGGTTTTACTGCCGTCCTCCATCTTCAGCATGAACTGTTTGTCGAGGCAGACGGAGCTGCAGATGTCACAAGTAAACACAGGCAAGTTGTTGACTTTGTGGTAGTTGATGAAGCAGGCATCGCTGCAAATTCTGTGCATTATGCCATCCAGGGTCAGCTTGAATTTGCACTGCAGATGACAAAGGAGCATGTATATGTTACTACAGGGTAATTATTGTAAATAGAAAAAAATATAATTCATATTTTTCATATTTGTGGTAATTGTGATTATTTGATTATTTAAAAAGGATAAGGCTAGTGATATTCTTTTTGATATTTTCTAAATCTCTCATGAAAAGATGTTAATGAATAAATCCTACTAACGAGTATAACCTGTTATAGCTTATTCCTCTGTGTTGTAGACCAACACACACCAAAACAATCTAGATGGATAAATAGCACTACAGGTAAGATTTTGGGGTGAACTGTCCCTTTAACATGAAGTTCCAGGTCTCTGAAAAAGTGAAAAACTTGGGCTAAACCACTGGACTTCAGGACTCTGACTTCTCTTTTGAAAGGAGATGGGATTATTTTGGACAGCTAAACGGATACTGCTGAGACACTGGAGGAAAAAACATCCACCCCTTTATGAAGAATGGACGACGACAATGGCTCCACAGGCTCCACAGGCTGGTTATGAGAGGGTCACATACTCTCTATTGAACAAACGTCATCAATATGTGTTCACAAGGGTCCTTTTCACTGGCTGGCTATCTGTGACTTAGAGCTTGAATTAGCAATTGATTATAACCAATGGACTGTTGTGCTTTATTTCATAGATGTTTGTGTATATGTCATGAGCCACACTGTTGAACTGGGTGACACGTTTTTTCATTATGAACATGGAAACGGTGGTTTATTTTGAGTCAATGCCACTAACACCGCTGCCGGAAATGCTTGTGTAATAGTTGAAATGGCTATAAACAGTCCCCAACAAATGGACTATTTACAGCTGTTTAAGTAACGTTTGCCAAAAACTACAGTGGCCAGCTGTTTTAGGAAATGACAGCCTTTTTTAAAAAATAAAAAATAAAACTATACAGTATATTTGCTTGGGTCTCATTGCCACAGACAGGAAGTCGGAAAGTATTGACAGACAAACCAAAGCATTGTTGGTTTTGGTCTTCTCATAGGATTTGTTGACAATAAGAAAAATATGGAACAGCCTTTTCAGGCAGACTTATTTAAATATCATATCACATCAACATTGTAATTGACTGCACAATCCCCATTGTAATATATTAAAAGCATTGGGAAATGATGTAGCTAAAAGTCAAACAAAAACTAAAAGGCAATTTATTTTCTCCTTACAAAGCAAAATTTGGCGCACATCCTGCACTCTGACCGAGGTCCTACTAGAGGTGGGGGTTTTGGAGCAGCCATGTTCCTCTTGGAGTTGACAGAAGAGAGGCAGGTGTTGCTGCACAATTCCTTCATGTTTCCTGAATCATCCACCGGAGCCAGGATGACGTTGTGAGGCCGCATTATCACCCTGAGGGAAAAGGAGCAAGATGAGATTCAAAGTCAGGAAAAATGTTGTCAGTTATACTTTGAGAGACCTTGTTTCTGTCAAAGAATAGGCGAAGAACTTTGGCCGCAGTACCTCAGTCTCCTGAATTGAAGGTACTGTTTGCACTACTTGACCTGCACAATACAAAATATCTACAAAATCTGTCACAAAAACACAGCCAGCCAGGAGATTTTGCTGGTGTTGAACAGTTCCATTACAAAATTTTAGGGCTGCAACTAAAGATTATTTTTATTATTCGTTGTTCTGGCGATTATTTTTTCGATTAATTGTTTGTTCTATAAAATTACAGAAAATAGTGAAAAATGCCAATCACAATTTCTTTAAGCTCAAGGTGATGTCATCAAATTGCTTGTTTTGTCCGTTCAACACTCCAAAACCTAAAGATTTTCAGTGTATGATCAAATAAGACCAAGAAAAGCAGTATATTCTCACAACTGAGAAGCTGGAACAAGTTAAACAATTAGTTGACAGTCAAAATTATTTATTATAACTGTTGAACTTTGCTAAATAATTGGAACATAATTGCCTAAATTTTGGATCCATTCCCATGATTCACTCTTGGCAGAATATCTCTCTCTCTGTCTTTTTAATAAAAATGCACAAATAAACAAAGAAACTAACACAAATTATCCTATTTGTATAAAAATATGAAGGAAAATATCCTGGACTTACTGACAGCAGTTGTAGCAGTTTTTGGTGACTAATTTGATGTGGGGATGCCTTTCAGAGAGGCACGAGGCTGAGCAAAAAACCTCCAGTGAGTTCTTCGGCTGGTAAAGTGTCTGTCCTCTCGGCAGTTTCTTTCCACAGTGGCAACAGACAACGCACGAGTCTGCAATGATCAGAGTTGGCGTGGTGTCCGATTCAGCAGCTGCAGACGCATCATTTTCGCTTACAGTGGAGTCTGAAGTGATCTTTACATCCTTCTGTGGGATGATGCACAGTTATGGTACAGTGATTAGAAGCCGCCCCTGACTTGCATGTAACCCTGCTGAGTTAGGATCGAATCAGACAAAGAGTTGTCTCTCTCTGCTTTCCCGCTGTGCCTCAATCAAGTAAATACACAGAAGAAAGCTTCATTAAAACATGAAAACAAAAGCAACAAGATTATGATGATGATTATCTAGCTACCTATTCAATAAAATGTTAGTGCTTCAGGCACTGTTATTAATATTGTTAATGTATGTATACGTGTATACACATATGTATATTTGTGTCTGGGGAAGGGGACCTGCTCCCTCTGTAGATATAAATGGCTTATTCTAAGGTAACGAAAACACAGCGATTCTTCTTTTCAGGTGATTATACACTAATGAAAACATACATATAAATATTATATTCCATTTCTGCCAATAGCTCCTCCTAAATGTTACACATTGGACCTTTAACTCATACCTTGATATTTTTATTGTCGCTCTATGAATTTATTTATTGTATGAAATATACTTACAATAATCAATTTTTGTTTTGATTGCTTGCCTCTTTTCCTCTTCTTCAACCGAGCTGAGCTTTTCTTTCCTGAAGGGAAAAATCAGAAACATGTGATCATGTTTACTGCAAATACAAGAACTACATAAACTAACCAAAAGGATGACACTTTAACACCTTATTTAGAATTCATAAACACTATATAAACTTTCAATAAATGGTTTATAATACACTATAATCTGTCAACAATTAAAACTTCTCTTACGAAGACATATTTTATATTATTATACTTAAATTATACTTATACACAGATTTTTACATTTCACTATATTGTCATTCATTAGCTGTTTATACAGCAGCCTCCACTTATGGGAGAAGTTATAGTTGTTGTCAAATACATTAATAAACACTTAGATCTACGTACAACTACATTATAGTGTATTATAAACCATTAATAAAATGTTTAAAGCTGCTTATAAATGCTAAATAAAGGGGATTAAAGTGTTACCAGCAAAGGAAACATTTCCTTACACACACACACACACACACACACACAGAGGATTGCTGCAGGCCAATCACAAACAACATGCATCATCCGTTTAGTCATCCCCCTAACACAGAGAACGAATCAGTTTGTACAAATTATAATCAATGAGTGAGCTGTAGGCCTTTCAATCTTTTTTGACCCTCATGTGGTCATCAGGGCTTCTGACCTCCTGAGCCAGGACAGAGAGACCAAACAGATTGTGTGACAACAATGTCACACTGTGCGAGCTGGGTCTAATAAAGTGGTTGCAATCTGTGTCAGACTGTAGAATATCTATTTTGAGGCGTGTCAGATGGCGTGATGAATGCCTGTAAATAGAAAAAAAAAAATACAGCGCTCCATTTCGTCATGCCATTTCTCATGTGGCAGCAAGGGTGAGGTCAGGCAGCATAAGAGGCGGTAGGTATGACCTTAATTCTCTATCAGCAACAGATTAACTTTAATTTAATCTTTTTCAGCTTGAAAGCAGAGACGCTACAGAACATCTTCCATTTGGATTCAGTCACTACAAGCCGTGTGAAATATGTGTTTATTAGTCTGCATATAAACTGTATTGTTGACCTTTTAACACTTTATTGTCAATAAGTTACACCACATCATTCACATGTCAAGAGACACAAAATCAAAACACTTAGTGTTGCCCAGCAATGCACCATGTTAGCCAAACAAATTCATGCAAGTACACATTCCTGGTGTGTTACTTTGCAACGTGAACGTCATGATTGTACTGTTTATCTCACACATGTCGAGATGGAGGATAAAATGATCGTCGCCATTAGAATTTAAGGAATCTTTAAAATCCTTTCTTATAGCATTATTAACCACTGTGTAGTGTTTTTAGAGTCAGTCAGTGGTCTGAGTACAGAGGAGGAGGAGAGAGAGGAGTGAAGAGAGAACTGGGGATCAAGAAAAAATAAAAGTAAAGCGTTCTAGACAAACTTATTGTCCCGCACCTTGAAGCTTGTATACGATTGCGGGCCGTAGTCTGTATGACGTCACACAGGTGCGAGTGCAGAAGAGCTCCACCATGTTCTCATCGCTTTTGTAATGAACCATGTCCGACATCGGTCGAGAAGTGTGGCACATGGTGCATTTGTGGGGTGTCTTGATTTTCTGCAGAATAACAGAAGAAGAAAACAGAATGTCAGGGATAGTGAAGAGTAATTATTTAACTCAGCAAAACATTTAACCAGTGAGCAAGCGTCTCAGTGCTTCAACATGGCAATGCCCCAGTGCACAAAGCCAGGTCTGAGTTTCCCAGTTTGGTTTGCAACAACTTGACTGGCCTGCACAGAGCACTGACCAGCACCTCTGGGATGAACTGGAACGCCGACTGCGACGCTGACCACATCACCCGACATCAGCAGCAGACGCTCTTCTTCTTCTTTTTTTTTAACTGCCCATTTTGAATTTTATAATGTAGTTTATTCTTTAAAAAGGATAAGGCTGCTGGTGGTTTTCTTCTTGTTTATATATATATATATATATATATATATATATATATATATATATATTTTTTTTTTTTTTTACACATCCTACACAGTATACTGTGTTAATTCTGTAAGAGTGTCTTTCATACTCAACAAAAAGTTAATTGTCAACAATTTTGATGATCTAATAATAATAATTTTAGTCATTTATAAGGTAAAAATGTCAAATATATTCTGATTACAGCTTCTCAAATGTAAGGATTTGCTGCTTTTCTTTGTTTTCTGATCACTGTAAATTTAATTTTGGGGGCAGGGGGCTGGACTGTTGTTACAACAAAACAAGCAATCTGAAAACATCACCTTGGGCTATGGAAAATTGTGACTTTTTTTAAATACTTGTCTGACATTTTATAGACTAAATGATTAATTGTGAAAATAACTGACAGATTAATCTATACGAAAATGCTTGTTAGTTGCAGCCCTACCCCTTTTAAGTTTGCATGTAATAAGGATGAGGCCGGCGTGGCGATATTACATATTTGTTATTGTCAACAAATTCCATTAAAAGACCAAAACCAACAATTAATGTTTCCTGCAACAAGCAATACTTGTGTATCCAAAGCCTTATATAGCTTATTCCTCTGCACCACAAACCTCCATTTTTGTCCAAAAATAATTAAAAAAAATACTTAAACCACACAGCTGGACTGGATGACATGTTCCTTCATGACAATGAATGCAGCCAGTGTGGTTTATTTTGAAACAGCTCCACTGACTAATAATAGTGACATTTTTTCTCATCTCAGGGGATATTTCTGACAGGCAGAGACGCCACTGCGCATGCCCAGGAAGAGTTTCCGTGGCATTGCCCTGAAATGAAAACATTACCTTCTTGTGTGCTGCATCTATAACTGGATCTGTGGCAGTATGCAACCAATAAGGGCCAGGCAAACGAAACTAACTATCTTAACACTGACCTATAATGCACTGTATTTAAGCCAAAGAGGCATTTTATTATACATGGTCCAGGAAATCCATTTTAACGTACAGAAAACAATTTAAAATACCCCCCAGTGTACTGTTGTGAAATGTAATGGTAACATTTACGTGCAGCAAGCCCTAAACGTTATTTCGCTACATATTTATATTCGCCAGTTGCTCAGGTACACTTGCTGTCAGTGCTGACCTAACGTTACCTGTTGCTGGTCCAGAGATGTTGTCGGCACAGTTTCTGATTCTGGCTCTGACCATGGCAACAGTGACGGGACAGCACCTCGCTTCAACGCAGCGTAATAATGTCTCTGCCCTCCGACGTAGTCCCGATGTCTGAAGTGGTCACTGCACACGCGCAGACCGTGAACCCTGGTCATGAGCACGGTTGTAACTTTTGGGTCGAAACGAGGGTTCTTGATGGCCTCCAGCCACTCACAGCACAGCACCGGATCCGAGGGGAAAACGTGAAATTTGTGTTGAGTAGATAATCTTGAGGTGCGGACATTTCCACAACCGGGTACCGAGCACTTCATTTTCCGACACTGGCCTCGCGCAAAATGAAAGAGCGAAAAAACGGCTATTCTCCGCTATACAAACTATGTAAACGCCACCACGCTGCGAGTCTATCCTACATACAGCGACCGTACCGCAGACTGGTACTCTAGTTAACGGACCTGACGTTGAGAATCTGTTGCTCGCCTACTCCTACAATTACGGTACAGGTGCTGCGGGCAGCCAAAAAGCACTACTAAAAAAAGCGAAAGTCACCAAACTCTTATCATACCATACATTTAATTAAACGTGATATATTACACATCAAATCTGGCAAAACAATCTCACCTCACAGTTCTTGAGCTTTCAATCATATCAGATTACTGTTCATCGGCAGATGAAGTTTGTTCAGTATGGTTATAGTTCAGAAGTTCACTCATAGAAATGTTAAATTTTCAATTTTACGGACAAAACGATCGCATTACGTCTCCTAAATGGACCTCAAAGTGAGATTGTTTTGTCAACTGCTGTGTCGAATCTCAAGAGTCGGTTTTGACACTCGTTTGAAATAATATTTGACATGTGTCTTGTTAAAAATGTGACAATATATCTCACAAAAAACACACCCTGAATGTAAAAACGGTGTACCTGTAGAGTTGCTCAAATTTCCAACGGTTTCCAACCGTTTGCTACTTAACGGTCCTTGCTCAGGGTTCGGAGCCTCGCGTCAGTCTCATAATCTGAAGGTCGCGAGTTCGAGCCTCACACAGGGCAGATGTTTTAGGGCAACATACTGTACAGCAACACCACATACATAAAATGTGAACATAGTACTGTACTATCCCTGTTCAGGAGACCATTGACTACAAATATTAATAAAAAATGTATACATGTTTTTTTTCCCCCTTCATATTTGTAAATATATACATTTGGCAGTGGAGGTATTTTTCTTAGGAGGTCTGCTCAAATTTTCAATTAATTCATATTTAAAAAGGTAATTCACTGTAACTATGGGAAATATGAAGCCCTTCTTCTGTAACATTTTTAAGAAATATGAAGGTAAAATAACCCCCACTGTTAATATACTGTACATTGTAATTATTGCCCGACCATTAATGGATATTTGATACCAATATCAATATTTGATCAAATTGTTCTTTTTTTAAGAACTGTGAACATGAAATGCACAAAGTGCATCATTTTACAGTTGAAAAACAACTTGTCTGCTCCCTGCATTGGACACTTTTTTAAGATAAATAACCTCTTATGTATCTTTGGCATTTCTGCAATGCAATTTTGTTGTTGGTTGACATACAATAAGCCGATATTGGAGATGTCAAGGTCCAGTCATATACACAGATTTATATATTTTTTATCCCCAATAAAAAAAAAATCCTCAACAGGTTTGTCATTGACCTTCTTAGTAGGAATAAATTTGAATTTTGAGCAAACCTTTCAAGGAAATACTTTGGCAGTTCAGATGGACAGAAAAGTCTTTTGCCAAGTGTTTTGCAATACATATTGGCAGTGGAGGTGATTTCATCTTAATTATTTTTTAAAAACCATACAATTTTATATGGGTACAGTACATTATGAAAGGAAAAAAAATGAAGAATGGCACTATGTCATATAATTTGAGACTGAAAGGTCGTACCTAGTCTTTACAAATCAGAATTTATTGCTTGTTTGCTTTTTTAAAGTGCCTGCTTATGAAGAAGAACTCATATTTGGGCTTTTTGGCTGCTTTCAGCGCCTGTACCATAACTGCACAAACATACGTGCAACAGATTCTGTACAGCAGCTTGCCTGACTGCAGTGCCCTTGATACCATAAATACTCACTAGCGGACCCAAATGTGCATTAATCTTTGGCTGAAAATAGTCCCTAACAAATGCACTGTTTAATCCTGCCCCAATAACTCCTCCAGTTTGACTGAGCTAAACTACATTGACCCACTTCTGGTTGGCTGAGTGCCACGCATTGTTGGTGTTTGCTCTTTTTATGGGACAAAAAAAGCATAGATCACACCAGCTTTATCATTTATGAATATTTTAGCTCCTTCCCATTGTGTTATTGTTCTTTTCATTATAAAATATATATTATTATTTAATCTACATTTTTATAAATATTACCAGTTTTCCACTTCTGGTACATTGCTGGGAAATTAAACAGTAAACTGAAGTGGAACAAAACTAAATATGACGAAAATGTACAAACTATTAATCTGACAGGCTCTGTTCATTATACCAATGAGCCTACCCTCTCTGCAGCTGTAACCATACTGTTATCCTTGAGTAAACCATGATTTAGGCTTGGGCACTATATGATGATTTTGGACGAGTACTTTGTATATACAGTGTTTTGGTTGTGGATATATCATTATATCCAAGCTGTAATTATTTCTGTCTTTGTCAATTTTGATGTTTCCGCACCTCTTTGAACTCGGCAAGACATTCTTCCCTGCAGATGGTTTTGGTCCCCTCCTCCAGCTTCAGCCTGAGCGGTTTGTGGCAGGTGGAGCTGCAGTTCTCACAGACGGCCACGTTGACCCTGCGGAAATCTTCCAAGCAGGAGTCGCTGCAAAACCTGTGGACCGCCTCGTCCAGGGTCAACTCACATGCGGTCTGTGGAAGATAATGATAAAGGAGCAGTGAGCACGACAAAGAGTTTATAGTTACTATGAACAGTTTTGTTGGAGAAAAATTAGTTTTTGCTTACAGTGCAGGATTTGTTGCACATGCTGCATATTGACTGTGGTGTTTGGGGGGACACAGTGTTGGACTTAAAAGAGGTCAGGCAGGTCACGCTGCAGAAGTTCTTCATAGTCCCCTTAATGTCCACTGCAGCCATGATGAGGTCCAGAGGCTGCGATATCACCCTGCCAGAACGAGGAGGAGAGATGATAAACTTACAATATTAGCCTTAAATGTGGTGAATAAACTTTGACACAAAGATAATGTTTAGGATATGATGAGATAATCAACGTAATGAAGAGGTTAAGAAGCTTGCCTGAGTAGCAAGTTGAGATGTGCCAATATACCGGTTTCACAATGTTCAAACAGAGGCACAGCAGGACCAGCAAGCTACTGTGCGACTGCAGTAACTACTGTGACATGACTTTCTATGCTAACATTAGCTAGTCGACCTGTGTGACATTGTGGGGGTGGAGCTGGACTCTCTGGTGGTGGTGTCAGAGAGGAGGATGCTGGCCAAACTACATGCCATCTTGCACAGTGTCTCCCACCCACTCCATTATACCGTACATACTTATCATCAACCGGTAAATCCACTTTGTACTTTACACTTATTTAGCTTTTATACTTTATATCCACTTGTACTTAATTTATCTTACCTGTGTTATAGTGTATTATATTTTGATTTGCTTCTATTAGTTCTATTGGTACTTCTATTCCTTCTATTCCTGTGTGCACTGACGTGATAGTGAGTTGCTGTAACGAAAGAGTTTCCCCTCGGGGATCAATAAAGTATTTCTGATTCTGATTCTGATACCGCAGCACGGTTAGTTTATGGGTGCTGAGTCGTAACGATCAGTGAGAGAGAGAGGACATGCATTTCACATGAAAAAAAAACAACAACCCCTACATCAAGAGTGGAAACGGCGTTTGTTTGAGGTAATGCAGAGATGGTGTGCCGACGGGCGGGTGGTGCTAGTGGCTTGTAAGAGCCCAATATAACTGTGCTGCAGTCCGTTGCTATTATGTTCTGCGGGGTCTATCGCAATCATGTTCTGCCTTCTAAATATCAGCACCCAGCCTGAAACACTACAAAGTTCTTGCACTCCAGAAAGTCTTATAGACAGGTGCGTCGGATCACAACCTCTGACTGTGAATGAATCTAAAAATCCTGTGCACTAAAGTTAAATTCATAAATTTTGCCTAATGGCGGTCCGAGGAGCGAAATGTCATAAAGTGAGTAAAAATGATCCAATGTGCGGGAGTTTTTGGTTCTTTCACAACTATAAACACCAAAAACAAATCAGAACGTGTCTGAAAACAAGAATAGGAGCATAGAAGAGAGAAAGACACTGGGATGTATTTAAAGTAATTTCCAGTCAGCTGTCTTAAACCAGACGGTTTTTTATTATGGTGATTTTAGAGTATTTGATGTCCAACAGAGACAGAATCCATTGAGCTGATTCAGTGTTTGTTACGTTTTAGTAACACACAAGTTTTAAGCCTCCACAAGTTAATTTTACCACCATAATGAAACAACTGGAGACCAGTGGCTGCCTGTAAGTAAAGTGAAACTACTACAACATGCTTTTATACGACATGTGCAAGAGCGGTGTAGTACTTTAAGATGAAGTGATGTTCTTCACAGACTCACTTGAGACAGTAATGACAGGTCTTGGTCACTGGTTTGTTGATGGGAAACATTTCAAATAGGCAGTTTTTGGAGCAGAAGACGTCTGTGAATCCCTTCTTCTGGTAAGCAGTTTGGCCCTTCATCATGCTCGTCTTGCAGTGCGAGCAGGTCATCTGCATTACCTGATATTCAAGAGAGTAGATGAAGAACGTGGATAATTTGATTGATCTTATCTGTGAATCCTTGTGTTTTGTTTTGTTTAAGATTTGATCTATATTATTTCTGCCCACCACAATTTTTTTAACTTAATAGACTAAAAATGGTACACTCTTGCTCTTAAGCAGCCCAAATAACTGAGAATAGCAAATTAAAATTACTCATTGAGAAATATGAAACTGCAGATAAATCTTAAAAGTTATACATAATTTTATCTTCCTTCCTTCTGCATTGTAGAGAGGAAATGATGCGACATTTGAACTGCTCATACCAGCTTCAAAGAATGTTTGCTTATCCTTTCAAATTTTAGATGGCATGTACTCAGCTCAGATGATTTCATCATAAAAATAACATAGTGGTGATCAAGGTTATTTAAATCTTTTCAAATTCTTATGTTATCTCATACATTTAATGTGACAAAATACTCTTGTAAATTCTATGTTTACCTAATGAACAGTAAATACTTTACCTTTGCATAGTTAGGCTTGTTTTTGATGTGTGTGTCAGTACAGGATGTTAGACACCGGTTGTTGTCCTGGATGGGCTGATCTGTCACCGGCCGCTTGACAGAGTTACACACAGATGATGACTGGGAAATGTGGACTGAAGCCTGAAACTTCTCCTAGAACAAAAGAAACAACGAAACATAATAGTCACTTGGGAAAACGGTGATGCTTGTTCAGCAAATGATTACACTTTATGTTAAATCAAGTATTGTTGAGACTTTGTATATTCTTGTCATTTATCATTTCTACAGTAGCTGTGTATAATAAAAAGCTAAAGAAAAAATCTACAGCTAAAAATGAGCATGGTCATGTCAGCCATTATATAGGAGAATATTCAGTATGTGATGTTTTTGCCAAAAGTGTGTATATAAAGAAAGTTTTAATTCATACTTTGAACCAGTTTTCAATTATGAGAGAAAATGGCACGAAATTGGATACTCACAATTTGCAGTTTTGGGATTAATATCTTCAGTTCTTTCATTCCAGTCACTGCAGCTGATAGTTTGTTCTTCTTTTCTATAAATAATGAAATCATATATAGGTGTAAAACCATGTTTTTGTTATACAATTCAAAATGTATACTATTGGATGGATTGCCATGAAATTTGCTTCAGATGTTCAAGGTCCCATGAGGATAAATTCTGCTGACTTTGGTGATTACCCTGACTTTTCCTCGAGCGCCATTAATAGGTCAAAGTTAGATTAGCTAGATGGAGTGGCACAAACATTTATACAGACATTCATGGTTCCCAGATGATGTGTCCTAATTACTTTGGTGATTCCTTGACTTTCCCTCTAGAACCCAACAGATTTATTTTACCTGCATCTAAGATGGCAGCAGGACTTCTGCTATCCACATCCGCCCAGTTATTTTGTTCCCCTCCTTTCTTTTGTTCTTCTTTCTCCACATGGTTCACTGTATCGAGGTCCATGGTCTCTTCAAGGTCTGCAACAGTGGTGTGCTTGTTAGGTGAGCTGTAGTTCTTCTTAGCATCACTGCTGTCATTGTTCTGCTTTGTTGCATCTTTTACATCTGGTATCAAAGGCATTGCTGCTGAGCCGCTTGTGTCACCATCTCCATCTTTTTCCTCATTTCTGGCAATGTCCTCATCGGTGTCCATGTCCATGTCAAAGTCAACATTCATGTCCTCATCGTCATCACTAAAACAAATGTTTGTTGCATCCTCATTGCTAGGAGAAAGTGTTTCCTCAGGTGTGTTGACAGCACAGCTCGCAGGCATTTCCTCTGACCCGTCATCCTTTTCTGTGTTCACCTCATCGTTTTTCTCATCATTCAGCTCAGATGCCTCATTTTCACTCTCCTTCTTCCTGCCTCGGCCACATTTCCACGAGGAAGAAACTCTAGAAACTCTGCTGGTTTTTTTAGTTGTCGAAAAGGAGGGAAGACCTAGAGGAGATAGAGGTATAGCTATGTGACAAGATTATCTACACTTTCCTTGTTCACTATTTACCTTATATTTATCACTAGATTTCCATTCAGTCGGAAAAGTCTAAAATCTGGTTCTTTTGGGTTTCTAATAAAATCCATAGGTACAAACCAAATCTCTGACCAAGTCACAAGCCAATGATTTTCTAGGCCCCTGACCAACTCCTC
The DNA here is from genome assembly GCF_020085105.1 of Siniperca chuatsi. Taxonomy (NCBI): domain Eukaryota; kingdom Metazoa; phylum Chordata; class Actinopteri; order Centrarchiformes; family Sinipercidae; genus Siniperca; species Siniperca chuatsi. Next base: position 6,467,216 of record NC_058058.1, read on the forward strand.
GTTAGTTAATAAAGTTCCCACTTAAATCTGTAGCTGTATCAAAATCACTTTTTTTTTGAAAGTCAACAAATTAAGATAAGCATCAAAATACCTTGCTTAGATACATATTTAACCTAAAACTGCAGCTGGTCGTAAAATGTTATTAGTTTATAATTCAGTTTTCGATGTATTTTGCTTCTTGCTGTCCTACAATGAGAGTTCTGCTGATGATTACTTCAGTACAAAGGAAACACATACAAACACAAAAAAGTGCAACTAGCTCCATGATCACTGCACATATAATATAAAATAACCTCTCATCAAAACAGCCTCTTTCAGCGATCCCTCTTTTTGTGCGGTGAGTATGTGTTGGTGTATGTCTCATGTCAGACTACTGTACTGCCAGTGATGCCTTTGCATTACCTTTGGATGTGGTGGCATTGTCCTGAGCAATGTCCGTCCCACTTTTTACATCTGAAAAGAGAAAGAAAAATGTCCTTTGGTACCAGTAACAAAGTAAATAATTTACTAAAAAAGCTTCATTTAGAGCCAGTAAGGGAGTTAAAGTTTCAGAACTGTCATTTGTGGATTGCTTTGATGACAACCATTCAGCTAAAATTGTATTCTTCTTTGACTATCGTTACTGTAAACGCCACCATCTCTCTTTCGGTCATGTTTTTTTCCCCTCAGACTTCATAAAACAGTTAAAGTTACTTTGATAAAGACACGAAATATCTGTTATCATTTAAACAAACATTAATGGGTATTTTCATATATGTCAATATATGTAGCAAAACAAACAAGACAAGTTGCCAGGAAACATCACAGACAGTGTGAGAGGCAAACCAGCTGCTATTTCTTTTCTGTATTGTTTAAACAAATATATTATCTATTTTGTCCTTCTTGCAACATAATGAAGTCTTCGCCTCGTGTCCATTACATACCACACAGCTGAAAAGAGCTTTCTGATTCTTCATTGTCCTCTTCGGCATCACTGTTTTCGGGGTTGTCTTGCTGCACATCTGGCTCCAGTAGATCTTCAAAGGAAAGCAACTGATTTGAATAATCAATTTAGATCTCATCATCATGTCACTGAAAGCCAGTAAAAATTATTATTATTGAATTCTCGCACAGCTCTAAGTAAAGGCCTTGGTCTACTAATTCACACACGTATTGGCAGATTCGACACTCTTTAAAAAGGTAATCTGTGGAGTTTTTGTCTTGTACTTGGGCACATGCATGCAGGGGATGTAATACACATTCCTGTCAAGGGTTTCACAGTATTCCACTGACCGGTGGCAGTAATGTACCACGAAACACAGTGATCTGCCAGCAAGAGACAGAGAAGAAGAAGAGAGCTCGCATGTAAATGGGAGTAAACAACGCAGGTTTCAAAATGTAAAAAATAAAATAAATGGCTCTGCAAATGCAGTCAACATGTTTGTTCTCCTCAAGGATAAACACAATGCATTTTGTGAGTAACACTCAATGTAAACATAACATTTGTTTGTTTACACAAAAACTCCACAGGGCACCTTTAAGTACTGAACTGGACACATACCTGCAATCTCAATTTCCTCGAGAGATTTTCCTTCGAATCTTTCAAGAGATCCATTCTCCATTGCTGATAGTAGCTCAGAGATTTTTGCAATGTCGACAGCTGCCTCTGGCATCTGGTAATACTCTCTGTCAGTCCGAATGTCACGGCCCAGCAGTTTGGCTAGCTCACAAAGCTCGTCATTCGTGAGGCTGAGAATCTGGAAAACTCTTGCAATGTGCTTACGAAAAAACACAGACCTGAGGTTGACCGTGTTCTTTGCACCACACCGAGCTACAAAAGTGCTGATGCACTGGTGTCCATGGTAGAAGCTTGTACTTATGGCAACAGGTCTTGCAAATAAGAAGGGATTCTTTTTATGTACACCACATGCTTCTCTCTTGTTCACAAGCAGTGTTATTGCAGTGAGCAGTTTAGGGGTCAACGTAACAGCAACTTTTTTGCCCCTGTTGCTCATGACATTGATCTTCACAGAGTGCTTGGACAGAATTTGCTCAAACTGTGACTGGCAAACAGCAGCATCTTCATGAAGCTCAGTCTCGTCCCTTTCCTTGAATGACTTGAGCGTTACTTTTGAAACTTCTACCATGTTTTTGTTTAAGACTGACACTTGTGCTGCTGTCACTCTGAGAAGTGCATTGTAGACCTGAGGGCTTTCATACAGCGTCAGACTTTCAACTGCAGAAGCTGCTGTCTTCTCCATACACTGGTAGAAAAGCTGCACATCATGGGTGAACGGTATGGTTGGTGGTTTGTTTACTCTTGATTTTGATTGGGGGACATAGCTCCATTCTTCTGCACACAGCTTCATAAATGTCTCTGCTTCGTGTATTGTCTGTTTATCAGCATCCTCTTTCAAAGCCCTGGCGAAGTTAATGTCACCAATTTTCTTAAGCGAATTTCCCAATTTCGTCATAAGACTTGGTCTTTCACAGGACTTCATTTCTTCATTGAAACCGGCAAGCTCTTTGACAGCTTCAACGACTTTGCTGAAGTTTTGGGGTTTGATAGCATCTTCAAGGCTACATATCGACTTTTTCCTTAATGTTAACAGGAGCCTTCCCATTAACCGCAGCCTCTGTGTGATGTTTTCATGTCTTTTTGTTTTACCTTCATTCATATGGCACAAACACTGTGCCAGCAGCAGTATATGGGAATCACTCAAAACTACAGATGCAATCTCATCTTTCTTCAGTTTTTTTAATATCTTCCTCACATCTGCTGAGATTTCTTTGGGGTCTGTTGACTCTGCAGCAACAACCAAAGTTAAGACTTTACTCTTGCCACGTCTTGGAGGTTCTGAGGACTTCTTTGAAGAACACTTTTGCATATGTCGCCACATGTCCTTACGACTATACATGCCTTTACAATATAGACAGAGTGCATATGTTTTAGCAGCGGTGGACATGTTTGGTTTTCTTCTTCTCACTTTCAGTTCTCCACGGTGAGTCTTCAAAACCTTTTCATTATGTTTGTAATTTCCTCTGTTTCGTAACTTATCCAGTAGCCTATTTCGTTCCTTGGAGTATAGGGGTAGTGCAAACACTTCAGCTATATCAGCCTCTTCATTTCTATGGGTGAAAAGGTGACGAGAAATTTTAGATTGAGCTTTCCCGCAAACGTAACAATAATTTTTATTGGAGTGGGAAGTGCCTTCGGGCTCTTCATCAGAGGTAAAATCATCAGAGCTGTAATCAGCCTCGTCTTCCTGCTGGATGCATGAAGCATCGACGGGTTGATGCACAAAGCCCTGCTGTTTAGAAGAATCTGGATCTGGATTGTTCTTGAAATTTTGACACTGCTGGTTGTTGCTGCTGGTAGAACTGTCATCGCTACTTGGTTCACCATCAGGTATGTACTCATCACAGCAGGATTCTGCAGAACTGGAGGATCCTGCTGAGTCCTCAATCTGGAATTATTAACAAGTAATTTTATACACTTTACATAACCAAACACAAAATAATGTAGTATTAACCCTCTAACTGTAGACATTTTCTAATTTCTTGACAGCATCAATATACAATATACTGTATATCTGCATTCAATGCTCACTTTTTTCAGACTTCAGGCTTCTCTCTTTGACTGTTGTGCTTGTTCTGTTCTCTTATCTGTCTCACTGGGGTTTTACGTAAAATGGAGCAATGTATATACTTGTGCTGCTGTTTCGGTTGTCATTTTAAGCCAGATTTATGCTCGAAACAAAAGGGGTTAACGAGAGTCCCGCTGCAGATACCTACAGCGTAGGTTTTGATTTATAGTTCAGCGCTGGATCACCCATTCATATCACCACCGCAAAACTGGACAGATGCATTGTATGTGACCATGTTGTATTGTGCTTTAATTATATTCGCCACAGTATATGTGTTTACATTCTTTCATTGACTGTGTGATATAGAGCAATGGTGGGCTATGATGTATTTATAGAACTGGAGTTACATCCAAGTAACTTCTACTTTGCCATGACTCATTAGCGAATAGGAGACTATTGCCCTGCACTCACTGTGTTTACGTTCATTCATTCATGGAGAGTGTGGGGGTCGCAGTGAGAAGGTTTGCAGAGGAGATGTTTTTGCTAGATGTGTGAAGATAACTGAGTCTTCAACTTCCTTAAAGTTGTCTTCACTCTCAAAAATGTCCCCCAGCGTCAGAAAATTGCAGAAGAAAACACAAGCACCCAATCACAGTTCTTGGGGTCCCCACGAGTAATTACATTTTTGAGGAGACGAGATCAGCTGCAGCGTAGTCTACCGTAACCCCTTACCTCACATCCATAAATCAATCTTTAGTGCTCATCTTTAAAGCCACACTTGAGTGAATTAATTAAAGCTGCACAAAGCAATTTCTGACCACTAAGGGGTTGAAAGACAGAAGTAAGTCCACTGTGGGCCTTTAGCTCATACATTCAACAGAAACAGAGGAACATGGGCGCCCCACTAGAGTCAACTTTCTGACTACATGATGAATGGAAGTCCAATAGTCACTGGTATTTCCGCTCTGGTCAACGAACTCCTGAGAAAAATATCTGCTCTTTGTTTTGCTAAATGTTTACCCGTACTTGTTTACTTTGGCTACCTGCCTTTTCTCTGCCGTTGAGCTTGGCAAGTAGTGTCCTAAATCGAGTACTTTAATTGACTTGTGTGGGCTTGCAGGTGGCAATTTGCTGCTTTTCTCTCTTCATATTATTGTGAATTGAATATCTTTGCACTTTCTGTTGTTCAAACTAAATGAGCACTTTAATGAATTAAAAAAGCAGTTTGATGATATTACTTTGGGCTTTGGTAATTTGCATAAGCATTTTCAATTAATCTTTTGATAATCAATTTATCTTTTAAGTAATTTTTCCAACCAAAAATATCAAATATTCGTTTGGTTTTACATTCTCAACTCTGGGATTTTCTTTGTCTTATGTGACAGTAAGCTCAATATGTTTAGTTGTAAGGAAATGATGACATTTTCCCTACTTTCTCACATTTTACAGACCAAACCATTCATAGAGAAAATAATTGGCAGTTTAATCGATAATGAAAATAATCCTGAATTGTAGCCCTAAAATAACTGAAAGAAAATATCTTAGAAATGAAAAACATTTGCCTTATTGGAGACACCAGTGGCATCATAAGGGGGTACAGTTCTTACATAACAGCAATGCCTTACCCTCAAATGCCACAACTGCCTGGTGCTTAATAAGGGAAATGCATTCAACACCTACACTTTCATCCACTGGTGAAGATGCAGCAGCATTTAGGTTGATTTGTGATGAATTCAGTTCCTCACTGGATTCCTGTAAATATTAAGAAGACGGAGAAAAAAAAAGTCATGACGAAATTTGCAAACACAACTTGACATTTTTCCTGCACAGAGGATTGCAAGTTATCAAACTGCATTAATATGTTGTCTGCACCGGAGAGAAACATTTTTAAGTTAGGTGAAGTAAATTTTATTTATATAGCTCAATATCACAAATCACAAATTTCACAAAAATCACAAACTCAGGGGGGTTTACAATCTGTCCAGCATATGACATCATCTATCCTTAGACCTTTGTATAAGGATTTGTATAAGGAAAAACTTCCAAAAACAAAACTTCAACAGGGAAAAAATGGAAGAAACAAAGCATCCCTCTCCCAGGACAGACAGACATGCAACAGATGTTGTGTGTACAGAATAGACCAACATTTACAGTATGGACAATCATGATGAGAAAATTATAAATAGATTGTAAACATATATGAAGAATGGATCCAGGAGGACGTTGAGCAACTTCACGTGTCGCCAAACAGATCGGACCTGAGCCACACGACCTCCTCTCCACCATTTTATAAAGGCTGTAATGTACATGATGATATTCCAACAGTGTTATTTACACCACCTTACCAGTTGATTAGGTACACCAATACAATAGAACCGTTCTGTTATAAATCCTACCACGGCAAAGCTTATAATGTTCAGTTTTTGTTGACAATTACAATATTTTAGAGATATTTTGATTATGGAGATGTTGTATTGCATTATATTGAGAGAATTTTCTAATATTTTGTCATAAACAGAGGGGAGCAGAACAGTAAACATGTCTGCAATAGATACAAATATACGTGAATTATTCATGACGTAATGGGCAAAAACTCCCTTTCCGTCAAAAACAAGGCACATATATAAAAACAAAATCAAAAGCAAGGCACATTGAAGAAAATAAACCTACCCTTGAGCGCCACGGGTAAGAGGAGTCCCCATAGTTGTAAGTTATCTCCTCGCCTGAAGATATTTCTTTCACTGCAAACAGGCACAAGTGTGGTTTTCCCTCACAAACAACTTTCTTCATTTTGCAGTTGGGACTTATGTGATCGTCATTCACGAGTCTTCCAAGGGTCCCATCCTCTTTCGAAGCATCAATGCTGCAAGAAAAACACTCTTAATGAAACTTCAACCACTCTTAAAATGAACATATGCCAATATAGGCCCCTCCTTTAATGAAAAATAAGCCATAAACTCACCGCCAGTTTGTTCCATTCCATGAAAAGTCAAACAAATAATTGTTCAGAGTATAACCACATTTCTTTCTCCTGGTTTCTTGGTGAGAGATGGCAGAGATCTTCCCCCGATACTCAACAACGAAGGTGGATGGTTCAATGGATTCATGGGTAAACACACCTCTCCCTATAAAAGCAAGAATAAAACAGTCCAAGTTACATCCAATTATTGTCCAACCATCCCATTGATAGCTTGCAACTAAAACATAAAACATCCTAAAACAAAAACATCCTACTTACCAGTCCTCTCAACGAGTTACACAAAGGCAATTTCCTTTAAAGATTTTAAAACATTATACTCAAGCATTTTTAAATGCTATTTGTGACTGTTTTATTTTATGTGGTAGAGTACCACTCTACTGTACCGTATATGTAAATTGTGTGCTGTTGTGAATTTCTGTGTTTGTTTATGTTTACACTGTATATGTTTATTCCTGTGCACAGGTTTCTCTTTAAAAAGAAATCTCAATGAGAATACCTGTTTAAACAAAGGGTTAAATAAAAAGTGGGGAAAAAAACCTTTTAAGGGGTCAATAAACATTTCCTCCAGGAAGTGTTTGTCTCTGCAAGCCTTTATGTGCTCCAGGGCATCTTGCTCAGGAGTCAGTTGCCTGCCTTGTTGTTCCACAGCATCTGAAAAAGTTATAGAAAAATATTAAATATTAAAGCATAAACAAGGCTAACGCTGGTCTCATACACAAACCCTGTGTTTGTTTTGGAAAACTAAAGATGTGTTCAACCTGTGTTTAACAAGTCTAAAGCATGCCATTATACATGACAGATTTCTGTTTTAAACAATTGTTCCATTTTAAAAATTATACATTTGGTTATTGTTGCAATACTGCGAAAAAAAATGTTTGTGACAATATAGACACACTGTTCCAGACACCACTACTGATCCACCAAAACAACCTGTGGTGAAAATAAAAGTCAAATAATATGACTAATAGAATATTATAATAGAAATATTTTACTTATTTGATTTATGTTATTTCTGTTCAGCAATTAATATCCTTCCTTTGAATATTTAAAATTATTTAGTCTTTATTCAAATTTACCAGAAGGGAATCTTATGTCAGGTAAGAGGCAATGTGGCAATGTGCATTATCAACTTCAGTGACATTGGCCATCTCTGCAAAGAAATATATTCTAAAAAAAAAGAGAATGAATAATACAGATAAATGGGTATGGGATCTTCATAACAAACCACTCTGCTGACGTTTAAGTTCTGATTCTTCATTGTCCTCCTCAGCATCACCATTTTCAGGGTTGCCCTGCTCCACATCTGGCTCCAATTCATCTTGAATAAAAAGCAAGATACAGTATGTATTAATTTGTAGTTTAAGAAGTGATTTGTCTCTACTTAAGCACTGGCAGGTCAGAGATGTGTATTACACTGGATACATACCCTCAATCTCAATTTCCTCCAAAGAGTTTCCTTTGAATCTTTCAAGAGAACCCTTTTCCATTGCCAGAAGAAGTTTCGCTATTTTTGCAAGTTCCACGGCTGCCTCTGGCAACCGATAATAGTCCCTGTCAGCCCGGATGTCATGGCCCAACAGCTTAGCAAGGTGAACAAGCTCGTCGTTCTCCAGGTTGAGAAACTGGAAGATTCTTGCAATGTGCTTGTGAAGATGCACCGATCTGAGATGCTCTGGGTTCTTTGCACGACACAGGCTTGAAAAAGCCCTGATGCAGTTCCCTCCGTGGTAGAGGCTTATAGAAGAAGAGTTAGGCTTTGCAAACAAGAAAGGATTGTCTTGATGTACGCCACATGCTTTTCTCTTGCTCACAAGCAGTGTTATTGTGCTGACAAGTTCAGAGGTCAGCAAGACAGCAATGTTTTGGCCAGTCCTGCTCAGAATATTTATTCTGATGAAGTGCTTGGACAACACTCGGGTAGTGTCGTCCCTCTCCTGGAATGCCTTCAGTGTCATTTTTGAAACCTCAGGTGCACATTTGTTTAAGACTGACACTTGTGCAAGTGTCACTCGGCAAAGTGCATTGTACCCCTGTGGGCTTTCATTCATCTTCAGGTTTTCAGTGAAAGAAGTTGATGTTGTTTCCAGGTACCTGTAGAAAACCTGCACATCATGTGTAAATGGTATGGTGGACGGGTTATTTACTTTTCGTCCACCCAACGAAGCGAGGGCTGTTTGGGAGACAAGCTCACTCCATTCTTTTGCACACAATTTCATGAATGTCTTTGTGTCTCTCATCATCTGCTCATTTCCATCAAGTTTAGTGAGGACAATGGCGCCTATTTTTTTGAGTGAATGTCCTAATTTCAAAGCAAGACTTGGTTTGTTATAGCTCTGCATCTTTTTATCGAACCCAGTGATGTCTTTGACAGCCTCAACAACTTTGTAGAAGTTTCTGGGTTTGATAGCATCTTCGAAGCTAAATATTGACTTTTCATGCAGTGCTAACAGAAGTCTTCCCATTTCTCGCAGCTTCTGTCTGATGTAATCATGTTTATTTGGATTATTTCTATACTTCTCGCACAGATATTGTGCCAGCTGTATTAGAAGGAAATCATTTTGAACAGCGAATGCAATTTCATCTGGTTTCATAGTTATGAGCATCTTCCACACACCAGATGGAAGTTTTTGGGAGAATGGTGACTCTGTGAGAGCAATCTCACTTAAGATTCTTGTCTTTCCATCTGTTGCAGAGTTTGACGTCCTTGAAGGACATCTGGCTACATGCCTCCACATTTCCTTACGTTTAAGCATGGCTTTACAATATAGACAGTGCACGTGTGTTTTAGCATCGAACACCACGGATGTCGGTCGTCTTCTCAGTTTTAACTTTCCACTGTTATTCCTCAACACCTCTTGATTATGTTTGTAATTTCCCCTGTTCCGTAAATCATCAAGTAACCTTTTTCGTTCCTTGGATTTTTTGGGAAATGCAAAAGCTTCAGCGATATCAGGCTCTTCATCAGCATGCCTTAAAAGATGTCGAGCAATTTTAGTAAAACCTACCCCGCAAACATAACAATAATTTTTACTGGTGTAAGAAGGGTTCTTGGGCTTTCGTACAGCCTTGCTGGGTCCGTAGTCTTCATCCCAGCTGAGTTCACCAGGGTTGAAAGCATCCTCGTCATCCTGCTGGGTGCATGAAGCGTCATCTGGTTGCAGCATAAAGGTCCCCGTCATCTCTTGAGAGGAATCTAAATCTGTAAAAGGTGAATAGTCCCTCAAGTCCAGCTGACTGTTGATGTTGGCAAAACTGTCATTATCATGACTTGGTCCACTGTCAGGTAGTTCGTCATCATCATCAGAGCAGGAATTTTCAGAGCTGGAAGCTGCCGAGTCCTCAAGCTGGAAAAATGGTACAAACAGAATTTTACATACATACATATATAACTTTATACGTACACACACACAGAAAAACAAGCACTCTATTACTGGACTGTTAAAGCTAGGGTAGGTAATGTATTTCAGAAGCATTTTTTGTTACATTTGTTGAAATTCTCTTTATATCCCGACAGCTATCAATAAATAAAATGCTCTGAAAAAAAAAAACAATGAAAAAAATCTGGTATCTGTGGCTATCAAGGGTCTGTAATAAGCCTACCTGCCTGTCTACCTGCCTGTCTACCTGCCTACCTGCGTGTACTCTGGCCGTGCACTCATTGTGCATGAAAATTACTAATTACTTTCAAAATCTAGCTGTCTCTTGCTAGCTTCTCCTACCTACCCTAGCTTTAAGACTGGAAACAGCTAGCCTGGCTCTGTCCAAAGGTAACAAAATCCATCCTGTCATCACCTCTAAAGCTCACTAATTAACATGTCAATATCTACAATCTGTGTGGTTTAGTTGTTGATTTACAAGGAGTTATGTGTGGCACTATTTCTTGGCCAGGTGCAGTAACTTCCTGGAGTCCTGTCATCACTGTGAAGTTGCCAGGCAACCAGCAGAGACTCCAAGAGGTAACTAAACCCGGCCAAGAAGCAGCACACAACCCACAGTAAAACCACAACAAGTGTACAGGAGCAGTGTGTATATATGTTGCTAATACTGCAGTACTCTCTTATTTGCTGGATTGTGCATAAAAGCCAATGTAAACAGTTAGTGAAAGCATTAAGTATAGTATTTTACATACCCTTTCAGTCCTTGGTGTTGATGAAGTAGCATAAAAGTCTGTGTATGAGGTACTTGAGCCATCAAAGGAGTACTGTAAATGTCAAATGCGATATAACAGTCATGTGGAAATTTGACACTTGACTTGCAGACCTGCAATTTTGCACACTGTAAATTTGAGTCACTTAGTGTACTGCCTTAATTAAAATATACTCTGTGACTGAATTAAATAAATAAATAATTAAATAAATCCGATGAATAAATACAGATAAAATATATAATAAAATCATGAAATTTTGAAATAATCCAATAAATTTAAAAAAAATCAGTTCATTATTATTAAATATTATTTCATCCTGCTTCTTTCCACAATAAACAACTTTATTGCGGGACATTTTTATTTCATTCTATCAATTCATATTTCAAAATGCCCTTTTTCCAAAGTCCATTTTGACTTTCCAACGCTATTTGTCCCAAAGACCATTTTATTTCAAAACGTCTATTCCATAAAAGTCTGCCCCTTTTGTCAATAAAACGGGACAGAGCCAGTTATGTGATTGTCTGAATGAGCAGATGCAATTTATAATTGGATGTATGATGTGTGTTAGGATGTTCCAGAAAGAGTAATATTGTATATAAAACAACATAAAATGATGATTAAATGATAAACAACCTTGAAAGACAGTCTCTATGATATATGTACTTGCTGTTGTTTTTTTAATGCAGTTTGACAGCCAAAATCACAAGCAGTTCTGTTGCGATTGACGACTGTAATGGGTTTCACTAACGACAGAGTGGTAGGCCTGGAAATTATCTCAAGTCAAAACCTTACATCACATTACATCTAAAACATGGCTTATACACTCAGTTCTGTTATTTAGCCTAAGTAGGCTAAATAACCCAAAGCCTCAGTAGGCTAAATAACAGAAACACCTCTCTGTATAATGCAATACATTTCAACAGCATCACATACTACATTCTCCAAAATAAAATAAAAAGTTGAATCAACACCTCTCAGTTTCAACAAAAACTGAACGTTATAACCTTAATGGCAATAGGATTTATTGCAGGACTGTTGTATTAGACCTTCTATAACACAAACCTACCCTTGAGCGCCACGGATAAGAAGAGTCCCCATAGTTGTAAGTTATCTCCTCGCCTGGAGATATTTCTTTCACTGCAAACAGGCACAAGTGTGGCTTTCCCTCGCAAACAATTTTCTTCATTTCACAGTTGGGACTCACGTCATCGTCATTCACGAGTCTTCCAAGGGTCCTATCCTCTTTTGAAGCATCAACGCTGCAAGCAAAACACTCTTAATGAAACTTCAACCACTCTTAAAATGACTGCACTTAACCATATGGTTTTATTATAAAACATGTTAATAAAATGTAGATAACCTAACCAGGTCTAGGTTTAAGGACAAAACTGAAAAACAAGCAGACAACTTACCACCATTGTGCTCCTTTCCATGAAAACTCAAACAAATAATTGTTCAGAGTATCACACACATTAGGTGTTGTGTCTTTGTGAGAAAATGTGTGCCCACGATATTCAACAACAAACGTGGATGGTTCAATGGCTTTGTGTGTGAACACTCCTCTCCCTAGAAAAGCAAAGATTAACAAGAAAACATTAGTCTAGTGTAATGATGGTGCAATTACCAGAGCAATTGGTAATTTTCAGATTGAGAGACAAATCTTCTCTTGGTATTCAAATAAAACATCATCCCTTCATATCCATTCTGAGGAATAAAGTTTTTTTTTCATCTTTAACTATGGAGTAATTCACATTTTCCCTCAGTCTGCCTTGTCTAACTCTAAACTGGTTTGTCATGCATTTTCCCAGCATGTCTTACATTAACTCCTAAAGAGGAATATGTATGTGTATTAGGGCATACTATACTTTTAAGTGAACAATAGTCTGTCTATGATCATGGCCACACTCCTGGTAAATCTAGAAGAACATTTTAATAACTTGATTATAAAACATCTTTGTTGGAAGGCACTTTGTTCACTCCAATTCCCCCTCTAACACACAAGTGATGTTTTGAATCATTCACATCTAAATAACAGAAAATGGGTTCTGACTGAGTTACTTCCCCAGCCTGTTGTCAAGTAATACCAGAAATGCCTTCAATATCAATATAGAGACTGCTATCAGAGATGTACCTCCTACCTTTAAAGGAGTCTATAAACCTTTCCTCCAGGAAGGGTTTGTCTCTACAAGCAACTATGTGCTCTAGGGCATCTTGCTCAGGAGTCAGTTGCCTTCTCTGCTTCTCCATGACAGCTGGAAAATTTTCCAAAGATACTAAATTAGGTTTGGATAATATGAGATCTGCTGAGCACACTGTTCTTTGTAAATAAATGGCAGACAATAGCAGGTTTTGGCTGATTATTATTAAAGTATTTTAATCACTTGCTCAAACACTACTTAGCAACAGGTTAGTTAGCCAACAAAGACACCTTTGGGCTACGAGGTGTGTTCCCTATGTGAAACACTGTGATTTTGCCTGTGTAAAAGGGACAAAAGAAATCCAAAATAAAACATATATCAAATATATTATGTCTGGGATGCATGTAAGGTTTAAGCAATCCATCTTGATTAATTCCACTACAAAATAAGTTTAAAATCTATCACTCAGGCAGCCTGTGCAAGAATTCACGACACTCATTTCTGTAGTGTCCTTTTTTCCAACACGTCCAACACATGTGCTGGCATTCCTGGCATATTCAGTACAAAATTCTTCTATTTTGCCCTATGATCATCTATAGAAGATACAGATGACAGCTTTTTCTCCACTGCAATAACAGAGGAAAGTTGCTTGGTTAAAGACTGGTAAAAACAAAGAGATTAAGAAGCTTTTCAAAAATTAGATGTTATATTTACCACTCTATTTTTAGTTTTGTTTAGTAAGTTTTGTCAAGTAAAATAAAAATATTATGTCCTGTCTCCATTGGGTGCCTATTCCATAAAAGGCAGTCTGTGTGTACTTATAACTTCATGTGTATGCCTACATGTTTACCATATGTGAGCATGAACAGAAAGACATTTGTGTTGAAACTATGACCAAATAAAGTCAACAGTAAAGCAAGCTACCTGGCTCATTTGGCCACTGTCTATTCTGTTAGGCATTGTCTAATTGTATTTATATCAAACCAGTTCAAGATAAGAGTTGTATCTGACTTTTGTTTACCCTGTACTGTACACATGTCTTGCTAGCATGCTAACATTAACTAGCAGGTGGTGAGTAAGCTAGTAGTGGTTTGCCACCACTTTATCCATTGATTTTGCCTTAAATAAATGTAGTGCAATACATATATCTTTTAAACAGCAACGTTTACCTTTGCTTCAATATCCCAAAGTAGAAGCAAGAAGAGTTACATGGGTAGCTAGCACAGCGGCAGCCATCTTTCCTTTCTTACGTGAGACCCCGTGACGCAAACGCTACGAACGGCGGCTACTCCAGCCAATCACTGATTGCAACGTCACTGAGTGACTCGAGAAGCAGCGAATCAGCGGCCGTGGATGCTTTGACCACAGGGAGCAGCGGTGGACAGTCAAACACACAAAATTACTGACATGTGTGGTTTACGAGGACACACACGAAAAATGTTTTCACGTCAACTGTCCCCATATTCAGGCTAACACACATACAGTAAATACTAAGAACCCTGTTAACTGTTGATTCTCAAAGGACAACAATGTTTTTAAATGTTTTTATTCATAAAGAACATACAATAGAAAAAAACGAATAACCTTGGCAGCCATACTCTAAGGACTGTGGGTTAATATAACCAAGACATACATGAAGGGACAGTATTTCTTTACTTTCTTTTTATACAATACTGGGGTCACGGTTATGTAAAAAGTCAATGTCTCAGAGGATGCTTTGGATGAAACAGTATGTCCAAAATGAAGATAACACTCAACACTCAAACTGTTATGTTAATATCAGTGGGTTCAATCAACAAATTTCGAGGTTTTTCCAAATGGCATGAAAAGTTGTCAGCCTTTTCAAACAGTGATATCAGCTATATTCAAAGACAATTTTCTTAAATGTATTCAAATCAACTCCAAACACATTTTAAGTCAGTATCAATTGGACATTGGTGATCAAAATTTGTCCATTGCTATTGATGAGGCAAAAGGAAATATAGAAAACGCTTAAATTCTTTCATTTAACATAGAAGAAAAAAACAAAGGTCACTGTAATCTCACAATCAAGTGACTACACCTTTCATAATAAGATTATTTGTTGAGCACAAAACACAATTTGTGTTGAATTAAGTTTTTTTTGTGTGTGTACATTTTAACATGGTAAGTTGGAGTAGCCTCTGAAACAGCAATTATACCAGCAGATAAAGGGTAAACCCAGTCATTTCACACTTTGGTATAACCGAATCTGTGATTTCATACGAATTCCAGGAATTATTTTGTTATGAGGTGCATTTCCTAAATTTCCAAGAATGACTTTCTAACAATCCTCAGGGTATAAAAACTGCAAAATTATTGGGTCTGGAAATGGGCATTTGCTCTTTCACTTACAGACTGACACCAAGTCATGGCATTGATGCATTGTTGAAAATCAAACCATCCTGCCGGTTTGCCACTCAACACGATGGTTGGCGATTTACATCTACATCACAGAAACCCATTTTCAGTTTGTCTTCTGGGGTGGATGTTTACTCACTGACACCAACAGAAATCAAAATTCTGTTTTCATATTAGTTCTTTCAAACAAGGACAAAAAAAAACAAACTAATTTTCACAGGAACTTAAGGAATCATAACATGTGGAAGGAAAAAAGTAGCATTATCCATGAGAAGCAACCATTCAGCAGACAAAACACAAAAGGACAGCGATGTGTCCTGCTGAGCAGTAGTAAACAGTCTGAATGGTGAGCTGAGTCTTGCATCTCAGTTACCAAGTCCCACCTACACAAACACTGTGCGTTTGAAGATCTTCTATAAATCCTGATCAGTGTGTGGTTTAGGAAGTATGACTTTCTTTGCAGTTCAACACATAGTATTTATGTATGTGAGAGATTTTTCTGTCCATTTATGTTTATTGGGCTGTGTCTGAATGAACATTTCAGTTAATCTACAAACATTTACACCACAAGCTGCTGCACCAATAAAAGGTCATTTCATCACTCTGAATCCCCATCTTCCTCCCCGTCAGGTATAAATGGTGGGTCGTTGGGTGTCTGCTGCTCCATCCCTCCGTCTTTCTTCGTCCTGAGATGCAGCTCTCTGACGGTGAGGATGCGAATGAGCATGCCCTCCATGGTGTTATCATCCAGAGGGGTGGAGGAGAACCACAGGGGGCTGTTTGGGACACAGCAGCGCTCAGGGTGAAGGTAGAAGAGGTTGGTGCGCTGCTTGACCGACTCCGAGCTGGATGGAAGAAAGTTGTTAATGTCAACATGGTGACCAGGGGATTAAGGAGACCAATGTGCAGCACTAAGTTTCATTTTAGTCCTGAGTCTATGATAGAAATGTGATAAAGGGACTTGGCAGGGCAAGACAGTCTTTCAGATTTGAATTCTTTAGCAAAAATAGACACAACAGCCAGTGGGTGTCAATATTAGGCTCAGGCAAAGTTAAAAATCTTCAGGGAAATGTTTAATAGTGGCGACAGGAGTGAGAGTATCATACTGACAATATCCTTTACAGTCCAAGACAAGTTCCAACAGCTCGTTAAACTGCCACCTTATTTCAGAATGAGTTGAAGAGATGACTTCTAACAGCCAGAGAGACTTCAGTGTGGTACTATACTCACCACTTGGAGAGGTAGAACTCGTAGAGTCTGACTGGACAGCGGAGAGGGTTCTCTGTGTTCTCCATCATCTCCAGGATATCCTCTTTACTCTCCTCCTCCTTACGCCTCTTCGCCGGAATCTCTGGATCTGATGAGCACACAGTACACAAACACACACACATTTACACCATTTCTAATATGAATCCATTTCACAGTTAACTGCTGTGGTAGCGCAATTTAACACAGAACTGCTGGTTAAAAAATACTATTAATGAACACTACATTTGGAATAACACTGAGGAGCTTTCCTGTTATGTGAATGTACAGTACAATAACATAAAAGTTATACTTGTGTGACTTCTGGTGTAGCATTTGCACTGTTTAATAAACTTGCCCTAGATTACAGATGTTAACACACCAAATAATAGACACAGATAAACTGATGAAATAATTATCCCTGATAAGAATTTACTTTGTTTTTACAGTAAATAACATTGTCTACAGTGTGTTTTAAATGTTTACAGTGCAAAAAAACTTTGTAAAAAGAGTAGACTTTTCAGGTTTTAATCAGGTTCAGGCTCATTATATCCATGTCAGTTTGGGCGAGGATTCTTCACAAACAATCAAAACTAGACAAATGTGCGGCCCTCAGCCATGATGGTACCTGACTCTGCCTCATTTATGGATATTGGGGGATAGAAGCGCAGGAAGGTGGTCTTAGTGTTGTTCTGGTTGGTTTTGGTGCAGCGCATGACGTGGGCGAAGGACAGCTGGCGGTGCTGCTCCACCGTGGTGAAGCCAAAGTACTTGCAACAGAAGAAGAGCAGAGTGTTGAGGAGGACGATGGGGGAGTACGCCCCCAACTGTTTACAGTCCCACAGAAACTCCTCCTCCACTCGTGAATGGGTATAACCTGCAGAGAGAGGAAGAGGGACCAGTTATAAATCTGGTCAAATGTGGGTAGTTTTGTGTAAAACAGAAACTGACAAGAAGACAAACTGAAATACTGACAGAATAAAAATTCAAAAACACGTATAACTCACCACTTGCTGTGATAGAGGGCTTGAAAGCTCTCAGCATATTAGTGAACTCAGTGGAGAACTTGTTGTAGAACCGATCCATGAATATGTTCTCCACACGACCGTTCTCAAACAGGTACTACAGAGACAAGAGGTTACAGAGTCATAATGAACAATGAGAATAGCTGTCATTTATTTCACTACAGTATATTTGCTAAAACACTACTTTTTAGTAGTACTTGAATAAAGTATGTGTTGGCCATTCACTAGACTTATTATTGTTGAATGTGTGAGCAGTACAGCGATGAGGTTGACTAGATATGTTTTGATATGATGGGGACTGATCAGGATTGTCTATCTCTATTAGGGTTTCGATGTGTGTTAAGTATATGTGTGTGTGAAAAATGTCTTGCCTGTTGAATGCCGAGGCAGAGGTAGAACAGGCTGTCGGGGGAGTAGGGCTCGCCATTGGGTCGTTTCACCTCAGTGATGAAGCAACAGAGGCCATAGCTCAGCTCAGCAGTAGTGCATCGAAGAACATCCTCCTTCAGCTCCATGGGACGTGCTGAAATCAAAATAAGGAATCCAAAACAATCAAAATGTTTTAAAAAAAAAATCAATCAAACAATAAGTTTGTTTTTGATGTATAATGTCAAACTTTATACAAAGAATCTGTGCAAAGATACAGCGTACAAGACAAAATGAGAATATCACAGTGACAACATCAATAAAAACTTTCCACTTTCATAAAATATCCAACTGATTCAAACTGATCCGTAAGGCCAGTGACATTGTGGGGGTGGAGCTGGACTCTCTGGCGGTGGTGTCAGAGAGGAGGATGCTGGCCAAACTACACGTCATCTTGGACAGTGTCTCCCACCCGCTCCATGACGTGCTGGTCAAGCAAAGGAGCACCTTAAGCGGAAGACTCATCCCCCCAAAATGCACCACAGAGCGTCACAGGAAGTCATTCCTGCCTGTGGCCATCAAACTCTTTAACTCCTCCCTCTAAGTGTCAGTCTGTATGACCCTAAGTCACTAAACTGGACATTGATCATTACATCTCTTCCATAATTGAATAATTGTGCGATATTCTGTGTACTACTTCTGTGCAATATTAGTTTTCCCATGTTAGTTTTTCTTATTTATTGTTATTGATATTATATACCTCTATTACTCTCGACAGTACATGCACCTCTGCTTTTTACTTATTACTTATTTATTACATTGTATTACTATACTTTACTATCATCATCAACCGGTAAACCCACTTGGTACTCGACACTTAGTTTATCTTATACTTATACCCACCTGATACTTAATTTATTTTCTGACCTGTTTTTATAGTGTTTTATAGTGTATCATATTGTTTGCTAGAACTTTCTCCTGTGTGCACTGACGTAAAGGCGAGCTACTGTAACAAAGAGTTTCCTTACGGGGATCAATAAAGTATTTTTGATTCTGATCTGATAATTACTTTACTGATGGGTGTTTCAGATAAAACTGTCCACCAGGTGGTAAAACATAAGTTATGGAGTACATAATCTTAGATCAAGTAACGGGACTATCAAGGTCAGCTTCAGTGTTTGTATTTACTGTATAACCAGACTTACAACCGAAGCGTGGCTTCTCCAGGTTGGGTTGAGTTTGCCTCCACTGGATCCATCGCTTCCAGGCATCAACTCCATATTGACTCTTCAGTTTTGGGATGTCTACAAGCAGGACCTTGTTGGAAGAGCCTCTTTGAGATGACGCTTCAGCTGCCTTAGATGACCGCTGTGACTTCCGACCCTTGGACAAAGTTGAGAGAGAGGAGGTTGCATCACGGTGAGACAAAGTGATGTGACAATCCAAGCTATTCTATCTCCCTATCTGCACATGGTAGGCATTCCCAGTATCCTAACAACAAAGCTGCAGCGTCTTATCTCTTTTCCCAGGCAGTTACCTTCTTTTCTCGGGCTTTCCTGTGAGCTTGTCGTCGTCGTGGAGCGGCGGGTGGAGGGCTCGGGGATCGCTGGGAATGCTCTCTCAGCCGAGCCATCCTCTCTAAAGTTTCTGCCGACAACACCACAGGAAACATTAGACCAAGAACGGCAAAGCCACACCAGTGTTTAGAGGCGGTTGGTGTCACTTAGGATAACGTCTTTTTCAATTAAACTCTTTAAACTAGCGTCATGGTGGAGATAAAACTCAAATGACCACTGAATGTTGATATGTTTTTAGCTTCAGGCACAAATTTGTACATCTCATCTCCTCACCAACAGTGAAGTCAGCTTCGATGTCCATGGGAGGGGGTGCTGGAGGTGGGGGCTCGGAGTAAGGCTCATTGGACATGCCCACAGGAATGTCTAGAATCGGGTTGAGCTTCTCCTGAGCATACGATCGACTGGGAGACCTGAGACCTGCATCAGAGGAGGCGTCCTCCCAGTTGTTGAGGAAACTGGCCAAGTCGTCTGTGTCCAAGTCGTCACTGTAGTTACTGGCGTGGTCTGTAAAATAAACATGAGAGGAACTCGTCATCCTGTGTAATACATTTTTCTCATATTAAAAACATACAACATAAAAACATTTGTGGGGAAATAAATTGACATAGCACTGAAAGAGTGAAAGGTCATGGATAATGTGGACATCCTAATATGCAGTACATAGAGACTTCAAAGTAGGGCTGCACAATTAATCGAAATGTTATGGAAATCGCAATTTGGCCAAGTGCAATATCCAAATCGCAGAAGTTGCGATTTTTTAATAAAAGGTCAAATGTGTGACAAAACAGCATTATAATGAAGTACTGCAGTGCTGCAGAGATGCTCTGGCCTACAAATCTTGTTCTCCAGATGTAAGAAAACATGTTTGTTTGGTACAGACCTCAACAAATGTCACATTATCATGATATTAATAGTTTTTTCATAATATCCGTCAAAATAATCGCAATAGATTTATTTTTAACATATCGTGCCTACTGCAAATCCTCTACTTTTATTCTGTAGTCAGCTTTTGTTATAACCAAGAATGACAATCTCCACAGTATCTTTAATCATAAGAAGTTATTTGACTTCTTATGATTAAAAACTATTAAAATGATATTTGAGAAAATGCAGATGACTGGCTAGAGTCTTAAAATAACTGATGAAAAACATTTTAAAAGGATGATAAGAATCAAAGTATTGTCTCTTCAACTGTCAGCTGACATGACCGTTATTTGGTTATTTGGCCTGACTACAAGTTTTTTTGTCTCCTGGTCAGTTTTACTTTTCTTCCCATTCAATGCTGACAAATTGCCAGTTTTCTGTTGTTTGAGTTCTCCCACTAAAGAAATGTCATGTTAGAGGAAAACAGTTTTTCTTCACCTGAAAATGACCATAAAGCAAAACAAGCTGAATATTTCTCCCCATTCTTAGCTATATTTTACCCTCGTCTTTACTGACTGACTGTTGCCTAACAGCAGCACTCTGATTCTTGACTGTTTGTCCAGTTTACTTAAAACCATTATTTCTCTCCTTTTTCGCTGTTTCCTTAAACAGTAAAACAAAAAACGTTACAACTGTTTCTCTTACCATATGGTGCAGGTGCTTCTTGTCTCTCTCTCTCTTTCTCCACCACTTTCTCCTTTGGTGTCTCCTGATTGTGATTCTTCTCATCATCTTCTGCAACCATCTCAGCCATGAGGATGAGCTCTGCCTCGAAGGGGTCAGACGGGATCTTTTCCTTGATCTCCTGGATGGTTTCCACGATGCGTTCAGCGCTGTCCATTGTCACAGGAAGGAACATGGGTACAGGCAGCTGTGGTGGACACAGTAAGAATATAACAGCCTATGAGAAGACGCTGAATATTAACTGTTCCACAGCGTTGTCTAATATACATATTTAATTTTATAATCCTAACAATGAGATGATGCATTTTTGATCTGATTTCACTTTAGGAACCTATCACACTTCAGAGAATCTAACACTAAAATCAGCAGTGGTTGTAATGTTTGACGTACCGGTAATGGCAGGCCCACAGGTTTGGGGGTACACTGGCTGTACATGTTCATGGGTACAGGAACGTACACCGGCACTGGGACAGGCACGACCATGATTTTAGGGAAGATGTCGTCTATAGAGAGAAAAGAAAAGAAAAATAATGTCAGAGTTCTAAAACATTATCCTTGCTCATTCAACATGAGCAAGGATAATGGATATGTAAGTATAGACACAAACTTTTAGGGTCAAAACATTCAAAAGTTGTGCAAATTAGTGACTAATGATATGATTGTGGGCTCATCCAAGAACAACATATTGCCCAATATTTTCAGGGGAAAAAAAGAAAGAAAAATCAATATGTACCAACACACGTACAATCTTAGTGTATCGTATATTTCCTTAATTATTAAGTCTACCAGTTGGCTCCTTGGCTGTGCCAGGAGAATGGTTTGCCCATTAAAATACTATTAAAAGTATATGCTTGCAGAGGCAGTGAATGTGAAAAGAATTTGCCAACTAATTATATAGAATTATTCTCCTTGCTTGTGAAAGAACTCAAATTTATCTTAAAATCTTACTTAATGAGTGGAAAAAGAAGACAAAACTGAAAAAATATTACAAACAAAATAAAAAACCTCACTTCAGGCCTGTGGAATATAGAAATGATTATCAAATATTCAATACAAATACCAGCAATGACATCTGCGATTAGTGTGTTTGTTTGTCCGGTCCCTGCAGGTTAGAAGAAAATTGTAGAGCACAGATGCTGTTACCATAGAAGCACTGTGTTGCTTTTACCTGTCTGTGCTTCAACATCGACTGTCTGTGTTTTACAGGAGACCCCTTTGTTCTGCACCAGCGGTCTACAGAGCAGGGCCTTGTTCTTTAGGATTTTTGGTGCAGGAGGAGGATGAGCTTTCACTGTATCTGTCTGAATACTGATCTGAAGGACAGACAAACGACATAAAAACAGTAGCAATCCAGAATTAATCATTTTCAAAACGAACTAAAATGTTCTGTGAAGGTAAACTGGGGCTGCTCAGTGTTTTTGTACACATCACACAGCATCATTTTGCAAAATAAATGTTTCGTTATCTTGTACTGCACTATATTTTTCTTAATAAACTATACACAAACTGATAATGTTAAAGCGCTAGTGAGTGACGGTGTCATGTTATAGTAGTGCAGTAAAAAAAAACAACAACAACAAACAATACAAAGCAACTACAAGGAAAAAACACAACACCAACAGTGAGCGTGGTCATATTTCACATATTACAGTAAACATAATAACCTTAATTAATAATGATAATAATATTTCATAATTTTTATTTGCTGAAAATTAACTGCACTACAATTTTTTCTCCTGTTAAATCTGTTTTATTAAGTTTTCACTCATTTTTATCTTCTATTTTATTCCTATTTTGTTTTTTTGTCTGGTCTTTTTGTCTTCTGTAAAGCACTTTGAATTGCCGTGTTGTTATAGGTTCTGTAAATGAGATTCTGAACATTAATATAGCAGCAAACAACTCTTTGCTATGTAAAGATATAGTGGAGTAATGGCGTCCTGAGCAGTCTGGTTGCGAGCGAGAGCGATATAAAGGCTGTTTCTGGTTAAACAAATAGGATCTTACTGTTTAACAAAAAGGTCTCTCTCTGTAGGGATCCTTTCCATAATGTTCTCAGACACTTACAACAACAATCTGAGCCTGTCAGTGGCAAAAACAAGCACTTTTAGTGAACTTACTTTGATGGGCGCATTTGTCCCCAGCAGGCATTGCAGCCCGTTTGGTGGCTGCCGGCTGAGGCATAGCGCCAGAATATTTCGGTGAATTAAGGGTTTATTTCAACCAAACCAGAGCTGGTGATTGTTGGAACAGTGGAAAGACTAACAAAGATGGTTTTGTTTCACGATGATCTGCAAGGTAAAATTACTGTTTTTCTCAATGGAGCCTGGTGCGCCGTGGCACCTATTTGTTTTGGTCTGAGATGCTGGTGCTCTAGTGCGACATTTAGTGGCAGTGAATGTCGCTTACAGCTCCTTTAAAAATGGTGCAATATAAATAAACTTGCATTGCCTGGATTGCTTAACTGTATCAAAGAGCACACCTGTTTCTCCACTCATTTATATATGTTTTTTCTGTAATTTGTCACCTGTCTGTACAGATATTATTGAGTTGTACTATATGTAAAATACATATAACATACGCAAACTTACATGTCCAGAGTTCTTTGATTGAAAGATAGGGACTGTGCCTGTGGAGACAATGATTGAATGAGCATACAGTATGTTTTCCTCTCTTATATTTTTGACATATAGTACATAAATATTTGTGTATGTCTGTGTGTGTTGTTGTGTACTTTGCTGGGCGGTTCTGTCAGAAGCATTGGATTTCCCCGTTGGAGGGCCTGCAAGCGAGATGACGTTGGCAATGACAGGTGTGGCCTCCCCTGTGCCTGCAGATCCACGAAAACAAAACACCAGGAAACAGCGCAGTCAGCGGGGGGCTATTACCGATCGATTTCACAACATCTTAATTACAAAGTCAGGATTAAAACCACAACACTGGAAAATAAAATGCTAAATGGCAACAATAATACGCACCTTTGAAGACCTCGCCCTGCGTGGCCACTTTATCACAGCAGAATTGTAGCAGACAAATCAGGTCACAGAAGTGTTTGACCTCTCCCAGCATGGGAAGACTCTGCTTCAGTTTCCCTTTGCGGCCGCAGGTGTCACACTTTGCAACCTGTGAGAAAACAGCGAGTAAACATTCAGTCGGAAAAGAGCAAGATCATCATCATCGTCGTCACCACCATCGTTTTAGTATAGCTATGATTTTAATCACTGTATTGTGGCTTGCTTACATGGCAGAAGAGCATGGTGTATTTGGACCTGCACTCCTCAGAGCAGAACTCCTCAGTCGAGCCTCCATACTGTGCTGTCACCAGCTTCTTGGACACACAGTGGCAGTAGACACAGGAGTGACAGTGTTTCCCCCAGTTTTTAGTCAGGTCGTGTCGAAAGAGGAGCTTACAGCCTGGGAGGAGAGAGAGGAAAGGCTCAGAGACACTATGCATGATTATTTTTCAGTTGTTGTTTCAAGTGTGTTGTTTAAATATGGTCAGTGTTCAACAGAAGTTATATATACTAGTATGTAGCGCTGCTCAGAGAAACTAAAATATATTTCACAAACCAAGATACAAAACCCTGCATTGGTCTTGACATTAGACGTATCAAAGTGTCTTTTTACCGTCACTGCAAAAGAAGCAGTCTTTGTTGTCAATTCTCTTGGCGTCTCTGGTGATCTTTTCAATCTTACAGTATTCACACAGGCTTGTCACATAGTTGGCTTTCTTGAACTCGTGAGAACAGTCCGCGCTACACACAAAGACAATCTTGTCCTGCACACACAGAGTTGGAACAAACAATAAATCACGTGAACACAGAAATGTCAGCGTGTCACCACATCACATTTTCTCAACTCGCAAGGCTAAGATTGACATTATTTAAAGCAAAGTCTAAACAACGGCTGCTAGATAGTAGAATGTGGATATCTTGATTCAATTCTCTAGTTTTTTTAGTTCATATTTTCTAGTATTTCTTAACGGCAGACACTGAATGACTGTCTCCGACTTGATAAAGGTTGGTGGACTATGAAAACAGCAACGACAACGATGGAAAGACACTCAGTTACCAGTTTATTATTAGGTACACCTAACTAAAACGAATGCAGTCTAATGTAACAGTCCTGCAATAAATCCTACCTTCATGAAGGTTATAATGCGCAGTTTATTTTTAAAACTGTTTTTGTTGAAACTATTTAAGAGTTGTTGATTCTAACTGATATTTCTGTTACTTTGTCCACCCCATCTATATCATAGAGGGCAGGCTAAATAATAGAAACACGTCTCTCTGTATAATGCAACACAGTTCAACAGCACCGCAAATTACAACCTCCAAAACGATCATAAAGTTGAATCAATACCTTCATGAAGGGAGGATTTATTGCAGGACTGTTGTATTAGACCTAATAAACTGGCAACTGAGTGTTAGTCCAGGAATGTATGCTTCTATTCCTCACAAAGTCTGATATGTTGTATTTTATAATCATATCAAACTGTTGTGTATGAACCAAATTAAACCAAAGATCAACATCAGGTCACTGAGACATTTTGAACAAAGTGTGATGAACAGAAACCATCTCACAGCTAACTCTCCGAGCTTCTTTAACGCGTGAAAATGCTGCCCGCCATTATTCAATTTAAAAACTCATCTAAGTCCCTTCTCTGCTTCTGGAGCCACAGAAATGTTCCTATCAATCAGGAGGAACATGAAAGAGTCCAAAGTAATTCTTATGCAAAGTCTCCTTTGATCCCAGATCCCCACGTCAAATATCTCACAGGATTCCCAAAAGACATTTTGATTATTAATGGTCCGTTCTGTTATTTTCCAATGTGAAATAAAAAGAGGAAAAAAAACAAACACAGAAAGAGGCTGCTTGCTTTTTAACTGTTTTATTTGAAATTATTACAATTACAATGGATTATGAATATATTCAGATAAATCCATTAACAAGGTCAACTTCTTTCACTTTCAATGCCACTGCTTTCAGTGTGTGAGCCACGGTGGAGTTTATTACTGCTGATTCAGTCCCGTTAAAGCAGCTTTGGACATAAGCTACAAAAGAAACATACAAGAATTATTGATAATTTTTAGCAACAGCAAATTACATTTAAACTTCATAATTTAAAGTGAATTTTTCACACAGGTCTGGACGCAAAGTTAGATCACTAATAATTGCAGAGACTTTGTTTTTGGAGAAGACTGGCTTTGCCACTAAATCTGGAAACAGATTTAGGCCGAAACCGATAACACGGCCATCTCCTCTGTCGTAAACAAAACATCCATACGGTCCCTGTCATGAGAAGAAAGCTTTCAGTGTTGACAAAACACGTTTTTCCTTCCAAATTTGGACACAAAAGCCCAAATCAACCTGAAACAGAGGAAAAGTTTAACTATAATTTCATTTTGTTGTTGAGTTGTTTTGTTGTCTTTCCTATCTTCTCCATTCATACTAATTCATTCTGACCAAAAGACAATTATTTTACTGTTGAACCACTGAACTGACAGTTAGGCAAGCTAGTCTCAAACACAATCCTGCGAGGCATATTGCATCATATGTTTTTATATAACTGTAAAAAAAAAAAAAAAAAAAAAAAGTTGAGGCAGGCCTTTTATAGTTTTATCTCTGATGTCACATCTGAACTTCTTGTTTATCTATTTTTGGTGGCAGAGAACAAAGCAGTTGCAGTGGTGGGCAAATAGCAGCCCGTGGGCTAAATCTGGCCCTCAGACGAAAAGATTCTGAGAAAGTTTTCCCTTTCACAGTTTACATTAAAACTTTTACATGATTTTTCATAAATCTACTGTGGATAACTATGTAAATACAAGGCTTTAATATGATCTTGTGACATAATACTGCCTCCACATGAAGAGACGCTGTTTGAACAGTGCATGATGCTGAAATTAAGTTTTAATAAACTTGCACGTTGAATAACACAGGTAAGTAATATAATTTGGCCTATTTGACCATTAAAAACATCTCATTCACCTGGAAATGAGGTAGCCACTGTCTATCATGTGCAGATAACTAATCAATTACATCTCTAGTCCTTTAGTAAAACATTAATGTTTATCTCTAGGTAATTGCGTTTATGAGTAATTATTTGCACAATGAGTATTGACATAAGCTGCTGTAACTGTTAGCCCTGATCTTTGGGAAAAATAACACCTGCTGTCATATACAATCCTGATACTGTTTAATAAAATCAGTTTGGATTTTGTATGAAAACATACAGGCCTCCGTTTCCACCACACCAGTAAAACTACATTGGCTGTAAAAATTGGCCTTGATTGCAGTTGCATGAAAAATTTTTAGGCAAGAAACATTGGTAGCTTACTGTGTGCTTGATTACAATCCTTTAAAAAAAAGTTTTTGTAATTACAGTATATAAACATAATTTTGGCAGATTACAACTTGGAATAATTAAACTGGACAAAAATTTAACTGGACTAAATTGGGTTACTCTACTGATCAAAATTTAAGTTATATGCAAAAACTGCATTTTATAGTGATAAATATATATATATGTATTAAAATTAATAAAAATGTCACTCACCATGTTATCAAGTGGGTTCTGGGGTGATACTGGAGCAGCAGTAGCCAGGACATAAGTCACTGGTGGCTTTTCTCTTCCTGGTTATTTCCACAGTGTTTGGTTGTCTTGTATTGCATTATGCAAATGTATTTGCAAGATGAGGGACTGGACAGAACAAGTGAAAATACTTTTCTTCTTTATAAGAGCTACTTCCAACATCCATTAATGGCATTAAGACTACAACATTATCCAATTTAAGCTGATTGTTTTGTTCAAGTCCTCGTTCAACCTCATGGAAACACTCAAATGCTGATTATTTTATAAACATGAAAATTCCCAGTAAAGACAAACGTGTTTTGAAATGTTTTATAGGAACAAGAATCCTTAAGATTTTTTTTTTTAGGTCATCTCCATTTAATGTGTTAAAAAGTGTCAACATTTGATTTGTACAGAAAATTACTGTTAAAACACATAATTTACAAAACCTCTTTTCAGTTGTGATGAATCTGGGATGGATCATCTGAAAAACAAAGAATATATTCAAACTTTGATACTGATAACAGATTATTTCAACAAATTTGAAAAGAATGATGATGTTGATTATCAAATACAAAGTAATAGCCATACAGTTAAATTTTGCGTGTTGCAATTTCACCTTTTTCTTTGGTGGCACAGGCCCCCCAACACATTTGAAGCAGAGGCCTCCGGACGCTTCCTTACGCTCTGTATCTTTGGGAATCTCATCCGACTTCCAGACACAAAAATAAGGTTTAGTAAAATAAGAAGAGAGCAGCTGAAGAGGATGGTGAGATGCGGTTGAAAGCTCCAAAAACTAGCGAGTAGACCTTTGAGCTTTGATTTTTTTTGTGGCAAAATCAAAACCCTTCTATATTGTGCAAGGGGATCTAAATATATGACTGTAGTATTTAATCTGTACAAAAAAAACGAAGTATTAAAATGACAATTCACTGTTTTAAAAAGGGGTAATGTGCTGGACTGTAGCTTTTCTTTTTTTAAATGTTATAACTTTATTTAAGGAGTTTTGTATTTATAAACACACAAACATACTGAACTCACACAGACATTACTCCGCATTATACCCACCCCTTATCCCTCCGTACTGTACCTCCCCTTATAAAAATAATAACAAATAAATAATGAAAATAATAAAATAAAGATAATACATATATTTTAAAAAAGGTCCAATGTATAAACATTAGTTATAGTAGCAATAAGCTAAATAGGAAAAAAACATTGATTAGGTGGCATGGTATATAAAAGAGTTAGTTCCTTTACATAGTCAATAAATAGGGACCATGCGTGCGTTTGTGGCAAGAGTTTCCACTGGTGTTACTGCAAAGACGGTTGTGAGTGGGTTAGGCAGTCGAATACGGAGGACCAGAAATTGACAGGACCAGAACATGTGGCCTAACAAAACTGGGTTACCGCATCTAGGGATGGTGAGGTTAACAGATGGGTTTATTTTAGCTAGTCTGTCATTGGAGTAATGTATTCTGTGAAACACCTTGAACTGAATTAACCTGTGTCTTATACAAATAGAGGAAGTATGTATAGCAGAGATGCAATTTGCATACATCCTCAGGGAATACTATTTCTAGGTCGAGTTGCCAGGCTTCCCATATTTTAGTCCTTGTTGGCGGATCAATATTTTGGATTTTATGTCCGGGAAATTAAGCCCATCAAACGGATTCAAATTTACGTAGAATCTATATTTGGAGGTTTGGGGTAGGTAGGGAAATGTGTGGAAGCAAAGCTGCGAGCTTGAGATCTGTGAAAGTGTGATTTTGAGATATCATGCTCTTTGCGTAAAATTTAAAAGACAACGATTTTGTCATCAAATAGGTCTTCAGAGAAGATTAATCCGTGCTGGTGCCAGTAGCTTTAACAAACAGATACTGTATGAGAGTGAATAAGATTATTTCCCAAAATGTCAAACTATTCATTCGTCTTAAATATATCAAAATAAAGACCATGTTGTTTTAAACAGTTTTACCACGTATTTAGGTTCACACCAGCAATCTGGAACAATTTCTTTGTCCTCATATTACAATTTAAACAAAAGTAATAAGACAACAACTTACTTTGGCATTCCACTCCATTGTTGTGGGTTGGTGGCAAAAATCGTGGCAAATATTTTGTGCGGATTTACAAACTGCTAAGTGATGTATTTTGGGTAATTCATTTGCTGTTTTTTGTTTTATATCTTTTATATAATTTCATGTGTTAGGTTTTAGCAAAGGTTGAACATATTGATATGACAAATTTTCCATTGAGGACCATAAACTTTAAGTATCACACAGTTGGTGCTCATGAGGTGCCACAGGAATCTTATTGTGTTTTTATGAACCCTCGAGATCCTCACTGGTATCCAGTGGACTTTCTCTTGTAGCAAGATTGTACCTTTCTCTCCTGTGTCTCTCTACTTTCCTGTTTTATCAATAGAAATACTACCCACAAAAACCCCCACTTAAATCTGTAGTCATCAGCCACTCCAATGCAATAAAAACGTTTCTCCTATGCAACACTGTGGGTAAAAATTTGGGAATATAAGAACCCACAGTTTAAGTCGAGTAGACCAAACTCTTGTTTTAAACCACACACTCCCACACACACATACACAAGTTACCTTGATCTGGATGAGTTCAGGTTTAAAAGCTATGCTGCGGGTACACTGGGAGCAGTTCAGTTTCTGTGGTCCTTTGGGGACGTCCTGCTGAGGTTGCGTAGTAGTGAAGGCCTGGATTTGGGTGGATCCGATGGGCAATTTCGTAAAAACATTCACCTGTTTCTGGGACTTCTTGAACTTTTCCTATGGCACAGAAAAACAATACAGGAGTCTTGAGTGAAAACAACTGCGAAAAAGGTTAGTTTCTACTGTAGAGTAAACAATGAGTGTGAACTCAAAACAGCAAACACAAAATGTGTGTCACCCCACAAAGGATTACTACTTGATCACCACTATTCTGATTTGAGCTGTATTTGCAAGGGCTGCCCCCTAAAAGTTGATGACTCAAGCCGTCAGACCAGAAGACTCCGAGTTGACTTGCATTTTGTAAGTTGAATCACTGCACTTTTTTTAGCTGCATCATTGTACACAGAGCAATGCAGGAGCAACAGCATGACAGGCTGTAAACTTTACCGCTCAACCACAAAACTGACTGTGATGGACGTACAGAAGCAGCGCAACGCTGGACAGCGAAACTCGTCTGTTGGCTGCTCCGGTGCTGACCGTCAGCGAAGTCGGCTAAACTACTTTTGTACCAGACGCCGGTAAAACCTTCTCCACTGCTGTCCAGTGTGCCTGACTCTTCAGCTGCAGAGCTGTCAGCGGCCCGGCAGGAGAGACGCTCCTCAGTGCGCTAGGATTTAACAATTTAAAGAGCAACTAAACCCCAAAGTCTTGGCTGAACTGAACAAAAGTATAAACATGGGCAGCGCTGGCAGGGGGCGCAATTGGATAGGCCTACAACCAATCAGAGCAGCGAAACGTGTGACATGTGACTTTTCCATATACGGCACCTGCCTCCAGGGCTGTCGCTATGCATATTTATAACACAATATGTAGATTGCAAATACTTTGCACTTAAATGTCTAGATTTGGACCTGAGTCTTTAACTATGATCAGGATGCTCCCTTTTAATTCCTCTGTGGAAATACAGGAAAAACATGAGACTAATGTAGGCTGATATAGGCGTTGAATGCGGCTGAACTGCGCTGTACAGACACCAACTGGGCAGGGAAGTGAATAAAATATGTCTCATATTTGTAGGTAAGGTGTATTGGAGAAATACCATCAGTAATAATGTGTTAAATAAAATGAAAAATATCTATAAATTAAAAAAGCATGAACCACAAGCACATGACAAATTTATATTAATAAATTAATCTAGCTTTGGACGACACCCCCCCCCCCCACCACCACCACCACCACCACACACACACCTTTCCGACATTTGAACAGGGGAGCCTATGTCCATCCATTTCTGAAACTTTTCGAATCAGACATTCACGCCGACTTCCGGCCTTGATTGGCCAGCTGTCTTGGAGGTGAGAAAGGGGCCAGGGTGTGAACTTCTCTCTCTAGCTCTCTCTTTTCATTCTTGACACAACAATTTGTGAAACCAAGTGAAATACTACGAATGTCTTTGAGAGACTGAGTCTGAAATGTTCTGCATTATCTCCATATTTAAACGATAACCCCCCCCAGTCAGTAAACCTCATTACCTGAAAAGCCATGACGCAAGGTAGAGTGCAGAAGTTCCTGATGGAGGTATCTGACATGGCCAGGTGGTAGGCCGGTACTGTGTTTTTCCCACAACTATCACAATTCAACCGTGAACCTGTGGAAAAGTTTTTATTTTTAGTCTTATTAGGAAAAAATAAAAAATTGTCCAAGATTGCAGTATTAAATGTGAAAATCAAAAATCAGTCATGCAAACTTGTCCAGTACCTGATGCACTGACAGTCTGGACCTTGAATGCCATCACACAACTGCTGCTACAGAAGAGGTTCACAGAGTCATCACTGTTTTTGTTGTCAATCGTATCTGCCAGCAACCGGGTAGTACGACACATCGTACAAGGCTGGGTTGTCTTGGTTTTCTATTATGAGATAATAATAATAATAAAAAAAGAATGTTAAGCTGGGCAGACACCGAGTTTTTTAAATAATCTCTACACGTTTTAATCTGCCTTTCTGCATGGCCAGAACCTGCGACTTCTATGCTCACACTGTACAGATCAATTGAGCAGGCAAGACGTGAAGCTCACACGTGTCCAGTGACAATAAAGGTTAGTCAAACAAGTAGACAGCATCCTCAACAGTGTTGACAAAAAGACAGAAAGGGAGCATTACTTTGTGCAATTCTACTATGAACGGAAAGTAAGGAGAAGAACAGATAAATATGGAGCCGCAGATGTCTAGAAGATGCAGACAAGGTGGCGTCTGTTCTGCAGTGAAGTCCAGTTTTATATCACAGACAAGTCATTCAGTCAAGAATGCAGTTTTAGCCACAACATGTAAAATACTTCTCCAGTAATATTAAAACAGGCTCACTACAGTTTATAACGGATCTTTTGACGGCAGCCTTGTGGAAAATCGGACCGTGGAACTGCTCAAACTGTCAGACAGCTGACCAAAATTCCATCCGATCGATCGAGAATCAGATCGTTCAGGCAATTAATCCGGCGTCATGATCCTCAAACTGCATGTCAAATGCCAACCGATCTGGCAGAAATTCGGCCCGACCAATTTGGGGCTAAAATCTGGCTTTAATCCATACATTGTCTGCCTGGCTTGAGGAACATCACAAAAAAACTTATCTACCTTTTACTTTTACAGTTTTAGCTGACTAGTCTTTGAAGGAGCGGGGGGGGGGGCACTACTATTGTGGAATATGTTCATGTTTTATGACACCCATGCCACACACTTCATAGCTGAGTGTCAGCTGCACCAGTCTGACCCAAACAAATTCATCTTAGTGACCTTTTCATACCTCTTTGTACTTGGCCAAACACTCTGCATTGCACAGAGTTTTGTTGCCGTCTTTCATCTTCAGCATGAGCGGTTTGCTGTGGCAGTAGGAGCCGCAGTTCGCGCAGCCGGCCATGGACAAGTTGTTTACTGTACGGAAACGGTTAAAGCAGGCGTCACTGCAGATCTTGTGGACAGCACCACTCAGGACCACCTCATGTTTGCTCTGCAGGAGGGATGACAAAAGAACAGTGTATGTTATTTCAGAGATTAATCCTTTCACTTACTAAAGTGTAGTTTACAGGGACAGCGAGGTAAAACGTTGTGTACTACTTCTTTACGGTTATATACTGTATAAACTATTTCATGGGACAATCTTCTTTCAATCACTCTTTGTCCTAATAAACTGGCATCCTTCAGCCCAGGAAAAAGGAAGTCTGATGCATATGATTTTTAATGAATAAAAATCTTAAATAGACTAGAAAGTTCAACTTGTAGATTTTATTTACTGTCATTAAGTGGCACACTGTTTTTATTAACTTTACATATAAAGTTTAGAACTTAAGGGAAGAAGAAAAAAAACTATATAATTATGTTTTTAGATTCAATCAACAGAAAATGAATCGGCAACAATTCTGATAATCGATTAATCACTTCAGTAATGCCAAATATTCCCTGGTTCCTGCTTCCAGAGATTGAAGACATCACCTTAAACGCTCACTTTTTTCTGACATTTTATAGGCAAAACGATTCGAATCATTTAATATAGAAAGTAATCTGCAGATGAATCGATAATGAAAATAATCATTAGTTGCAGCCGTTCACTTACAATGCAGTATCTGGTGCACATGCTGCAGAGTGACTGTGGGGCTATTGGTTGTGGTGTTTTTTTGGCGGCGGCGTTTTTCTTGTAGTTGAAGGAGGTCAGGCAGTTCTGGCTGCAGAATTCCTTCATGGCTCCTTTAGCATCTGGAGCCAGAATGACGTCCTGAGGCCGAAATATCAACCTGAGAGAATGAGAAGGGATAAGATCAATACGAGATCTAATTTCAGTAATAGTTAGCTTGGGTCATGAACTTTGACGCAGTTAGGTTTATCTACAGGTATACGGTCAATTTCTATGCCTTTTCTTACACAGAAAACTCCATCTTAACTGTCTAAATAGTCCTAAGTATGGAAAGATGACTCACTTTTGGCAGTTGTGGCAGATCTTAGTGACTCCTTTGACCGTGGGGAGAGATGTGGTGAGGCAGGTGGTGGAGCAGAAGAGTGCCGAGGAGCCCTTCCTCTGGAAAGCAGTCTGTCCTTTCATCAAGCTCTTCTTGCAGTGGGAACACGACATGTGCGACGATGATGGGTTGACGACAGGCAGGGTCTGTGTTTCGGCAGCTGGCGTCACAGAGAAGACCGATCCGATCCTCAAGTCCTCCTGCCAATAACAGAACGGTGAGGTCAGTGGAGGTCCAGTGATTCTGGCTCCACCAAATCTTGACTGAAGGTCTGGTTTAGTATGGTATATTTATTTCTGGATATTATGTCTGAAAAAGTGGGGGGCGTATTAAATTCAAGACATTCACATATTCAGCAGATGTTCTCTTTGAATGGAGTAAGTACCGTTCCCTAAGTTACATAACATTAAGCGAGAACTGGTGGTGGTGGTGCCATGTCCACATGATGAGAACTGTTCTTTATAGAGCTTCTTCTGCCTGGAATAATGCTCCCCACCAACATCAGACAGATTAAATGGCATGAATGAAAATTAAAAATACAAGGCGAGAGTGTTAGTCAGATTATTACGGTGGTTGTACAAAGGTTTTTTAACCTCTTCTGCCAAGGTCGAACCTCAAGGGAAGTTTTTAATAGACTGATGAGAACAATCTCAACAACTTTTAAATTGTCTCTTTCACAGTTTTTCACAGTTTAATAAACGTATTTTATTTTTTTGTGCATAAGAGCTGAAGGCAGTAACATTACGCCTATTTGTAATATTATAAAATGCCGTTGTGACTTGAACGTAAAAGGCATGTATTCAGACATGAGACCAAGATGTTAAATTGCCATTAGATTAACAAAAAGGGGTGCATGTATGAAAAGGGGCTTAACTTTCAAAATCCTTTTGAAAAGCTGTGTGTGTCCCACCTTTGCAGTGTTGGGCTCATCTTTCACGCTTGCTGTAGATGTCGAGGATATTAGAGCTTGTTCGTACTCTTCATCTACGGGCTCATCCTTCACCTTGACCAAAGGTGGTGAAGGAGATGACTTGATTGGCTGAGTGGCATGTAACCTCTCCTACAACAGGGAAAAAAAGGGGGGGGGGGATTGTTGTTTGGACTTCCACGACCATAATTGGTGTAGATTTTGATGTAGATTTCAACTTCTGTGGTAACATCCAAACAAATAGCTTTCTCTGCGCTAACAGTGTGACATAAAATCCAAAACATTACAGCCCTAAAGAACATTAAAGCTAGAAATATTTGAGAGAAGCACAGAAATGTACAAAAACTAAGGCAGATTTTCTTTCTTCTACTTACATTGGCTGATAGCTTAACTACTTTCATCCCGTTCATTATGGTCGCTGGTGATGAGCTGTCCCTTCCTACAGGAAAATGAGCAACACG
Source organism: Siniperca chuatsi (assembly GCF_020085105.1). Taxonomy (NCBI): domain Eukaryota; kingdom Metazoa; phylum Chordata; class Actinopteri; order Centrarchiformes; family Sinipercidae; genus Siniperca; species Siniperca chuatsi. The sequence continues at coordinate 6,502,890 of NC_058058.1, forward strand.
GAATTGGTTAACTGTGAATACGGGTGCAAAGTAAGTAATAAAGAAACTAAATACATGCAGAAAACAAATCATCCATTGCGACAGTGATTTACAAATAACCAGATGAAATCTTATGGTCTGTGACTGGCCAGCCAGAAATGTAACCAAAACCAGAGAGTTTAAGACATTTACTTTTAATTGTAGGATGTGAGGAAGAATTAAGCTTAAGATGCTTCAGAATTTCCCGTTCTAATTTCTAGTGTCCTGGATTGGATAATACTCCAGCAGTACATATCTCAGCATTTAATGGTGAGATGTGCACTAGCCAATAGCTCCAAAATCAGGTTGGTTTGTCTCTTATCAGTGGGTTGAGAATTTCATATCTTTAATCACACACTGGTGTTTCTTGTAAAACACCCCAAGCACATCGCTCTGAAGTCACTCACCTGTACTGGCCGTGACTGTAGACGATGGAGACGAGCTGGACTGCATCGAGTCTATAGCCACTTTCACGTCCTCCACTTGGTCCTCCTCTGCAGGTGGTGGTAACACAGTGGGTTTCACATCAGTTTCCTCCTTAACAGAGTTACTGTCCTCTGTCGCTGAGGATGTGAGGGAAATTTTAAATACAAATTAATGGGATGCTATACAGCAGTAGCTTCCAAGTGCAGAAAATCAGAATCAGCAATACTTTATTCCCCGAGGGGAAACTCTTTTGTTTGCTGCACACTATCACGTCAATGCACACAGGGATAGAAGTACTAAGCAAATCAAAATATAATACACTATAATACAGGTAAGATAAATTAAGTACAAAGTGGATATAAGTATAAAATTAAAATAAGTGTAAAGTACATAGTGGATTTACCGGCTGATGATAAGTATGTACGGTATAATAATACAATGTAATAATGTCTTTTAACTGGAAAAGCAGGATGAAGAGCTTCTGGCCTGCTGAACTGTCTTTGAACAATATCCTAGGTCTGTATTTCTGTAGCTCACATCGTAAACTGACAGCTCTGTGAATTTGGCAGAATGAATAGTTTCCAAAGAGAGGACATGGGTTACCACTTATAGGCTGTATTAAACAAAGATTCTCATCATTTAAACGGCTGCAGAAAGCGCTCTATGTCTGTGCAGCCACGAGCACACGAGTCAAAGTTTGAATACTGCCATCGGTTCGATCCCCACCACCTCCTGTTCACATGTCAAAGTGTCCTTGGGCAAGACAATGAACACCAAATTGCTCCAGATGGTCAGGCCAGCAAACCTTGTACAGCAATTTGAATAAAAGTGTTATATAAATGTAGCCATTTGCCATTTTAAGTGCCAGAAGGCAAAATAAGTTCAATGAAAATGTTTCAAGGGCAGGAAGAATACATATCTGCAGCACTTTCCCTGGAAAAAACAAAAATAATGGGACCAATGTGTAATGATAATGTAAGAGATTGTATAGGAATATATTACCTGCAACACAGCCAACTGTGCTGCATAACTAATAAGCTAAATATGTCACAGTTGGCTTTTTAAGAGTTGGTGAATGCACTTGGAAATAGCCCCTTCAGACATGCACCGTCCTTGGTAAACGTAATGGCAATTTTATGTGTCGCTGTCATGTCTGAATGAACGCCTGCGTCACTTGAGTGCCACCAGTAGCAGTTAAAGTAAGCACAAATTAAGTACAGCTGCACATTGAACACACACAAAGAGAAATTAAATGCACTTCTTGTTCCGCCTTCTTAAGAGCAACGTAATAAAATGACCAATTATAATCTGTCGTGCAATGAATGAATGAGTTTTAAGTTGTTCCCCTCACAGTGTGGGGAAAAAGAGCCTGTACCTTAACAGAAAGATGAAGCCAGCAGTGTTTCAAAAGGGCTAATGATGTATGACTCATTAAAAGAGCAGCTCTGTAAACAATGTGATATACAGCCATGCTTTTAAACTGTTCACTACAATCAACTGTTGTGATTTTTTTGACTCCAAAAGCTCCTTTTTACAGCTGCATGAATGTGAAGCTGGGCGGTGCTGAGAAATGGGGGCATGCACAGCAAAACTCCCAAGAAAATGTTTCCCTGATAATGATAATATGTGAAGCAAGGGCAATTAATAATTCATTAGTAATTACATGTCTACTTTGTCACCTTATGCTCCACAATTTCCAAAAACATCCTCTTTTCCTACAAGAACAACACAAGTTTTGCTTTTCATTAATTAACTTTCGTTGGTTTAAAATGTTTCTCTGCATCATCAACACAAAAATTTTGTGATAAACTCTTTGAGAAGCAAAATTTCTGCTTTACTTTACCTGTATTTGAAATGTCAGGTGAGCGACTGCTATCCACATCCATCAAACTATTCTGTTCTTCCTCTTTCATCTGAGCTTCCTGTTCCACCTGATCCACTGTCCCAATGTCCATCATCTCATCGAGGTCGTCCGCTGTAGAAACACTCAATTTACAACCAAGAGACTCCTTTTCCTGCTGCGTGCCGATGTTCGGGTCCATCTTTTCGTCAGTGTTTGTTTTCTCCTTCTTGCCATCAGAGGTCTGGTTTGTGTCCTCACTGACATCAGGTCCTGCAGGACTTTCCTCTAAGATGTTGTCCTTCAGTGCCATATTTTCTTCATTTAACTCAAACTCTTCCTCAGTTTTTACCTCAGTACCCTCTTTTTCAGACTCTGAGTTGCTACCTGTCTCAGCACCTTGAACCAAAACAGTGCTGACTGTCTCTTCTGTAGAGAAAGACGACTGTGAAGGGGATGGATTTAGAGGAGCTACAGATACAGGGACCACCGCGGCCTCAGTTTCTTTATGTTCAATTTCTTTTTCAGCAACAGAGTTAACCTCCTCTCCATATTCAGAGAGTCTAGGAGAAGCTCCCCGAACAAGCTCTGGGTCTCCAACATCCACTGAGGCTCCTGGCTCTGAAACAGCTTCCATGGACTCTCCGTCTGTCCCCTCCGTTACCTGTGTAAGACAATAAACAATTAACATTCAGTACAATGCCAGAATATTCACTTTATTCTTGTGCTATTGAAAAAGGAGTTCTAGAAAAAAAACCCGCCATGTGTCAAACAAGATGGCTGTGCTGAAAACAAATACAACCTCACATTTTGACAAGTTTCAACAAGGTTTTCGGAGTTATGCACAGCTCTAACTGCGCTCCTTATTTCTCCTCAATCACAGAGCTGCGTTAGACAAAAACGGCATCATTACACAGTTGTGTTTATAACGTTAGCTTTCTATTGGATATTTAGTGATGTAAAAAAAATAATAACAATAAAAAATGTGTCCTCTTTTTTCATCAATTACACTATGAAGAAACTTGTTTCAAATAAAAGTTACATCTTGTGTTCATTTTCAATTTTTCTGTTGATCAATTCACTCCCTGGCCACTTTATTAGGTACACCTATACATTCTAATGCAATCCAATACAACAGCTCAGAAATAAAAGCTTATAATGGTCAGTATTTGTTAAAACTTTATGAGAGGTGTTAATTCTACTGTATGTTTATTACTGAGGTCGTAGTAAGTAGTGATGGTGTTGTACTGGACTGCATTATATTGAAATGTGTTTCTAATGTTTGTAAATGGGGTGGGCAAAACATTAGAAAACATCTCTCGATATAATGCAGTCCAGTTCAACACCACTGCAAACTACAACCTCAATAATAAACATGTAGTTCAATTATTGCTTCTGACAGTGTCCAACAAAACTCAACATTATTATCTTTGAAAAGGTAGAATTTAAGGTTGAGCTGTTGCATTGGATAGCGTTAGATTTTACAGGTGTACCTAATACAGTGGCCATTTAGTGTATCTCTAATTTTTGTTAGCAAAATTGACAATATTGGTGTAACAAATGAGGAATAAGGTATGAAAGTGTTTTAGAGGGCAAAGCACCAGCATAGATTTCAAATAACAGGAAGAGCAAGTTAATGCTGCTTCTAATAGAAACATTTCCTGCACACATTGGTGGGAGCGAACGATGATTTACATCTTGAGCCGCTCAGTCATAAATTACGTCGTTTATTAGTCATAAAAGAGGTTGTTGTTTAGATGTTAATCATGAATGACTAACAGCTTAAATAAAAGTTTAGAGAGAGTGTGTTTTCCCACAGGTTTATGAGTCAGCTGTGTAAACAACAGGGCTTGGAATCACAGGATAACTCACAATACTTTCAAAATATTTCACCCATGACAATGATGAATAATAAAAAGGCAATTCTTTGATAAGTGATATTTTGCAAAAAAGTCGTTATGTCACAATATCTGTGACTGAATTTACTCATTTTGAAAAGCAGGAGTCAAACATTTTTTAGTTTTTGTATTTCTACTAGTGTAAATAGTTAACCAATGTACTTGTCAACCAATCACACATTACAAGCAATATCCATGAAGTAGTGTTTCAGATATATAAATCTGAGGTATCCTCACATACATATGGCTTTTTGTGTATTTCTCAACTAATTATACTTAAATAATTAAATAAAGGCCTTGTTCACCCTTGTGTTTACATGCGTTACTGATCATGTAAACAAACCTTAAAGAAAACATTAGCATTTCATCGTTGCCCTGTGTATTAAAACACAGGGCAACGTTTTTTGGAAATAAAACACAAATTTCTATTACAATGGTCCACACACACCACTGCAGAGCTGATTCCTGTTTCAAATAGCAGGAACTGTACTTAACCATGCGTGTACGTACAACCAGTTTTGTTTGTTTTGGACTTATAATGCCATCATGTAAAAGCGAAGTAATCATCTGCAATGGCTGATGACTCATGGCACTACTCGAAGGATGTTGGTTAGTGCTTTCAGTTTGATGGATCCCAGTATTTATCTGGGTTGGAAGCTATGAGTTTAAAAACTATACTTTTATCATTATACTACTATAATTTGAATGAGCAGAAGACGGAGAACGCCTCTCTCTTTAAAATAAAAAGGGCTGAGGTATTGTTGATTCATTAGTTACACTCATCACTGACAAAATGGTTACTGCAGACATGATCGGCGGTCCCTGACACTGGTGTTTTTGTACATGTGCACAATAAAATAACCACAACTTCAGCCTCATTCTGTCATAAATTGGCAGATGATGAAAACTCAATACATTTTATGGCCACTAAGTTCAGGTACCACACTTTAATTAAACATGCCACCACTGTGTCTGTCTCGCTGACAGTGAAGTTTACCCACCTCCGCTGAATAATTAGCTGATAAATCGTCCAGTGCAGCTATATAATCGTTAATAGTGGACGAGTGTTATATTTAAGCCATTTAAGTTTTTGTTTTTACTGAATGGGCAGGTTTAAGGATCACTTTGCATGCCCATACGGACTCCATTGTGCAGCCGAGTCAATGCAATGTGCTCGTGTAGAAAATGTTCTTAACTTTACAATGAAGCTAGCTTAAATGTAATCACAGCCGACATGCATGTATAAAAAATATCTATAGTAAAACACTGATTGTAAAAATTAGCATACGTGTGCACGCACTGTCAGTTTAGTGTTATTTGTCTGTGTTTTAACCGTGCATTCTCACAAAACAAACGCGAAATAACACGTTAGCTTGTTGCTGATATAGCAACGCTGCTCCTGCAATGTAAACACAGCTAGCCTAACTGCCGCACAGCTGTTTAGCCAACAGCTACAACCTAACTTTAGCTTCTAAATGAGGGGTTTAATTACCTCCGTCTGAGTCGCTTCCTTTAATCCAGCCATGTTATGATGTTTTGACTAGATTACTGCACGACCTGTAAACAAGACAACTAGCCAGCTCACCCTTTGCTAAGCTAAAGCTAGCTTGCTCACATATCCGCACACCTCTCTGCCTGCCCGTTAGCTCGCCTTTAGCGCGTAAAATATGCTCACACGCCACAATAACTAACCGCTATCCCGATGAAATAACTCTTCTAGTTCGGAGTTATGCTAGATATACAAAAGGTCTTCGTATAGCAACGTTATAAGGAATGTTTACAGCCGTAACAGCGTGCAGAAAATTACCGCGCCAGCGACTTGGACAGACGAGACTTGATTGGTGGCCAGATGTTGGTGTCCATCGCCAGTTTCCGTAGCCGCCATGTTTGCTCCAAAATCCCGTTCCTTGGGTTCGGCAAATAAAAGGCGACTTGAAAAATAGACAATACAACCGTGAGATACTTTCTAAATGTTTATTCTCTTCATCCTTTGCATCCAGTCTAGCTTGTTGCAGAGCGTTTGTCTTCTTCTTTTGTTTACTTGCTTTTGGCAGCTGTGAAACTCCGCGAGCTCGCTACCACCCCCAGTGGTGTAACGCGTGCACTTCAGTAAGCGAAATAGCCAAAAGTATATGGACACACCTGTGTATTTTCATGGTGTGTGCCAGGCTCCAGTTGAGCTACATTAGTGTTCAGTGTAGAGATTGCATTATGTGGCGTTCCCGTCATTTAGTTAAAATCGTAATTACAAACAATTAAATGAGAAAATCTGTTAAAATGGACGGTTCACCCAAAAATCGAATATACATATTTTGCCTCTTACCTGTAGTGCTATTTATCCATCCAGATTGTTTTGGTGTGAGTTGCCGAGTTTTGGAGATATCGGCCGTAGAGATGTCTGCATTTTTTTTTATATAATGGGACTATATGGCACTATATGGCTTGTTGTGCTCAAAGGGCCAAAAAATACATTTGAAAAACTCAACAGTAATGTTTATTTCCAGAAATGATGACCCGGTTACTCAAGGTAATCCACAGACCTTGTTGTGAGCTGTTTCATGTAGAGACTATGGGTAGAAAGAAAATAGTTCCTAAATGAAACTGCCAATTAAAATAAAACTAAAATGAGTGACTATGACAGCGACAACGAAATGCCGTTCACTGTGGAGGCAAGGGGATACCTTTTCGAACCAGAGTACACAGAAGAAGAACTTTTACAGAAGGACACTGAACTGGCCGAAAGAGAGAGAGAGGGGAAACTTCTGGGGAAACTGGAGCACAAGCTACCTGGTGGTGCAGATGTGTCAACTGTAAGCCCATTCACACGGACCCAAAGAGCCAGTGCTGCCAAGAGTGGGGCTTGGTTACAACACAACTTCAGGATGTTTCTGAATCAGAGGATGCCAGCGTTACATTGTGTATCACCATCAAACGTTTTGTGAACTGCAGACAGCACCCATCAGCTTACTTCTGAGGGTAAGGTAAGCTCAGGTAAGCTAAGAGACGATGGGACAGTCCTGACACCATCCCCCGTGACTCCATCCACCAGCCTTAACTTAACTTAACAGTTCCCTATTACTATGCACTATTACCTTATACCGCATTATTATCATCAACTGGTAAACCCACTTAGTACTTCACACTTATTTTATTTTATACTTATACCCACTTGGTACTCTATTTATTTTCTGACCTGTATTATAGTGTATTATATTTTTTGCTTAGTACTTCTCTTCCTGTGTGCACTGACGTGAGCTGCTGTAGCAAAAGAGTTTCTCCTCAGGGATCAATAAAGTATTTCTGATTCTGATTCTGATACACTTGTTTTGTACATTTTACAACAACTAGACATGTAGATTTGACTCTGTTAATAGTAAGCACAGTCGATTAGGAGAACATATGCTTTAATACCCAAACTGTGATTTGCAGAGCTGTCTGCAAGCTCCTGACTTCAACAGGGTAGCAGTGATACATTCATGTGATTAATACATGAAAATGATTCATTTGCTACCAAATATACGGAAAATTACATTTTGAACATAAATGCTCTTATTTTTAGGTTGGAAACTCTGAAAAGTGTATTTCTGTGTTTCTTAGTTATGAAACAAGGAGCCTTTAACTGTCTCAATGCAAGAGAGTGACCAAGTTTAGTCACTGATAAGAAACCGTTCATATATACAGGCATATTTACACATACTTATTACATAAGTAGCTTATTAATCGGCATGACTTCCATGTTTTTAATTTGTCTCCCAGGTTCTTTTTTCCAGCATAGCTGCATATCAGTGCGTTGCCTTTTAACAGACCAAAGTGTAAATGGACGTTTAGGTCCAGGCTGCATTTAAAGACGTACACTATATGGCCAAAAGTATGTGGACACCCAAACAGTACACACATGTGTGAGTGTTGAACATTTCATTCCAAAACCACAGGCTTTAACTTGTGTTGCTATAACGGCCTCCACTCCTCTGGGAAGGTTTTCCACCAGATGTTGGAAGGGATTTGCTCCCATTCAGACACAAGAGCATTAGTGAGGTCCAACACTGATGTTTGGTGATCAGGTCTGGCTCGCAGTTCCAGTTCATCCCAAAGGTGTTGGATGGGGTTGAGTTCAGGGCTCTCAGTAGAGTTCTTCCACACCAAAATGGATCTGGCTTTGTGCGCGGGGGCATTATCACGTTGAAGCAGGGAAGGGTCTTCCCCAAACTGCTGCCACAAAGCTGGAGACACGCTATTGTCTAAAATATCATCGTTTGCTGCAGCAGTAAGATTTCCCTTAATTTGAACGAAGGAATCTAGCCCATATCATAAAAAACACAGCCCCAGACCCAAAATACACAAAATGTATGTGGACAGGGCTGTCCATATACTTTTGGCCGTATAGTACGACAACATTGTTGTATTAGTGGTATGTAACTGTCTTCGGTGCTCCATGCTGGAGCTTCAGAGAAGTTATCTTACTGTCCAACTCATCCATGAAGCCCTCATCCACAGATTCACTGTCCACCTCCTCTCCTTCAGCCTCTGTGGGCAGAAACACATGAAGCTGAGTGCGAGCCGGACCGGCGGCGGCAGCCACAGCGGGGCGTTTACTGCAGCTCGGAAGACAAGGCTTCCCAACCAAGGACAAAGGCTCTCCCTGAGACGATGAGTTGCGATACTGCATCACTAAAGGTCGGAGGTCACCCTGTACCGTCTCTGCACTCAGGACCGGGTTGTGCGAATGACGCCTCACTCGTCTTGGCTTGGAGCTGGGCTGGATGGCCTGGGAGAAGTGAATAAAGGCCGGTCTGCTGCAGCTTTGGACCTGCTGGTGGTTCTGCTGCTGATGGAGCTGGCTGGTCCCGGACTGGTGGCAGGTCCTGCAGGGGTGCAGGACTGATGACTTGGAAAATGGAGGAGGTGGGGGTCGCTTTTGTAAAACACTGGTGCGACGGTTGCTGGAGAATCCCTCGAATAGGAAGACATTCTCATTTGGGGTGAGGAGGGACGGCTCGCTGAGGCTGTGGAGAAAAAGAGAGACCGTAATGGAGGGTTAGTAAAAACATTTTCAGGATTAACAAGCCATGCTAGCAGCTCTGTGAGGCTGTGCTTTAAGCTAAAAGTGTCAACATGCTAACATGCTCAATAACAATGCTAACATGTTGATGTTTAGCAGGTGTTGTGTTTTCACCATCTTCAGCATATTAGCATGCTAACCTTTGCTTATTAGCACTAAACACTTAACACAACTGAGTTTGATGGAAATTACATTAGTTTTGCAGGTATTTGGTCATAAACCAAAGTATTGGACACATTGATATTTTGACCTGATAAATGGAAAGATAAGATATCACCAAAGTTATTACATCCTGAGGGGGACCTGAATGTCTAAACCAAATTTCATTTCAATCCGTCCAATAACTGTCGAAACATTTCACCCAAAAACACAAAAGTCAAGCTCATGGTGGCGCTAGAGGAAAAGTCAGGGGATCACCAAAGTCAGTAAGATTCATCCTCTGGGAACCATGAATGTCTTCTCCAGATCTTAATGACAATCCATCCAAAAGTTGTTGAGATATTTTCCAGCCTGGACCAAAGAGGTGGACGTCGTGTGACAGAAACAAGACAAGTCTGCAGCCACGCTAGCTGCTTTGTGAGGCTGTACTTGGAGACAGTGGTGTTTTGAGCTTAATGCTAATGTCACGGTGCTAACATGCTCACAGTGACAATGCTAACATGCTGATGTTTAGCAGGTGTAATGTTTTATCAAGCTCACCATCTTAGTTTAGCATGTTAGCATGCTAACATTTGCTAAAAAGCACTAAACACAGTTCAGCTGAGGCCGATGGGAATGTCATGTGCAGGTATTTGGTCATAAATTTTTATCTGTACAAATTTTAATCACAATCCATCCAGTAGTCGTTGGACCAAAGTGGTGGACTCACTGAACGACAGACCGACATCCCTAGAGCCACGCAGCTAACATGGCTAACAAGACAAATGTTTTACACATCAAAGCTCCCTCGTCCTCATTTATTTGATGGTTATTCAAAACCTGCTCTGCTTGGGTGAGTGTAGGCCATCAAATACTCTGTTGGACGGTGAGGGATGTGTGTTTGTGTGTGTGTTTAAGAGCCTAAAGTGTGTGTGTGCCTCACTCAGGTTTCTCCCTCCTCTGAGTGAAGCCAGTGCGGGTGACGGATCAGCTTCCACACCTGAGATTTATGACACACTTGTCCCTGGCCTTCTGTACTCAAAGCAAACCAGCTGGGAGCGTAGAAGTGGCCTACATCATGCTATCAAATTGGGACGGACCAGAGAGGAAACAATTACACTGTAATTCCAGTCAAGAGCTTAACCTGCGCTTTGACAGGCACCTTTGCTGAAATGAATAGTAGAGACAGTGAAGATGGGAGAGAGGAGATGACATACAGGTGATTAATCACATTCAAACCCGCAGAGACTCTGCTGCATGATCTGCACTGTAGGCCACTGAATCCTTTATCATTAACACACCGATGACCTAGTGACTCAGTCCTTTGGTCTGTCATTTAACACACACTGGACACAGATATCATGTAAATGTGTTCAGTCAAGTCAAGTCAGTTTTTATTTTATAAAGCCCAAAATCACAAGTGTGTCTCAGAGAGCTTTATAGCCTGTACAACATACATTAACCTCTATCCTTTATACTCTCAGTTTGGAAGAGGAGAGACTCCACACACACACACACACATTTAAATTTTATTTAAATATAAAATATTTCAGCATAATTCTGAAAATGTGGTTCCATTTACATTAAAGGAGTGGTTCGACAAGATACCACTCTGATGGGGGAACAGGGGGAAATAGCTAATCTGGCTCTGTCCAAGCGTAACAAAATCCACCTAGCAACACCTCTAAAGCTTAAAATCCCACCGGGTCTTTTTTACACTTTTGTTTTTGTTAATTAAACAAATGAGATATGACGCGTTATTGAATGAGCTTTAAAGGTGCTGGTAGGTGGATTTTTTTGACTGTTGGACAGACCCAGGCTAGCTCCTGTTTCCAGTCTTTATGCTAAGCTAAGCTAACCGGCTGCTTGCTGGAGCTTTATGATTAGCGATGTGAGAGTGGGGTAACACTTTATAGAGTATTTGTAACATTTCAACTGCATGTCCCAACCGAGACCTTTATTTGTGAACCTGTTGAATCTCAACTAATAAGCTGTTGAAATGTTTCAAATACTCTATAAACTATCTGTAGGCGGACTATCCAAGTAAAGTGTAACTAAGTGTAGTATCGATCTTCTCATCTAACTCTCAGCAAGAAAGCAAATAAGTGTATTTGCCAAAATGTCGATGATTAAGATGATTAAAATTGATGTTATTTCATTCATGGACACAGATCCTCAATCAGACTCAGGAAACAACTTAATCTGCAAACACGGAATTGTTATTTTTTTTATGTTTTTAAAAACAAAAGTTTGTGGGGCATTATAACCTCTGGAAAGACTTTCCACTAGGTAGGGCTGCAACTAATGATTCTTTTCATTACCGATTAATCTGCGTATTATTTTCTCGATTAATGGTTAAGTCTTTTAAAAAATGTTTTCACAAGTTTCAGTCAACTCAAGATATTGAGTTTTCTATCACATATGGAGAAAAAAAAGCAGAAAATCCTCCCATTTGAGAAAGTGGAACCAGCATATATGTTGGGCATTTCTGCTTGAAATGATTAATCGATTACCAAAATAGTTGTCAATTAATTTTCTTTCATCTAATTAATCGACAAATCGTTTCAGACCAACAACAGTTCAGAATTAAACCTACATCCTTCTTAATGTCTCTTTCCAATTGGGTGTGAAAGTGTTGGGTTTTACGACATCAGGACAATTTGGGCGGAGTCAACCCGATGTCACTCGCAGAAAACATTTAATAAATCGACCACCTTTCCTTTAACACAAATATACTCTAGCCCTAGTGTTTGCCGCATCGTGTATGACCATTACATTCGAGTCACAGAGCTCGACATCAGTTTTTCCTAAAAATAAATACCCCAAACTTTGTTTAACAAAACCTCCAGCTGTTCTGAAGGTATTTCCAGAATCCTCAAAGACTCCTCGAACAGTCTGGATGAAAAGATATTCTGTCTGTTAAAAGGTAAAAGGTTAAAAAGGTTTTTAAGTTTTGCCTTTTTTCCTATTTCAAACAAAGACGATAGCCGGAAATGACGTATGTCAGTGCTTTAAAAACTATCAGAGCAGTTATATTTGTCTGTGTCGATGTTGCACTGTATTTTTTTATGTTTTCATACATGTTCCTCATATCGTACAAAATGAGCTGGGAGACTGGCTACCTGAATAGGAAACACAGTTGCAAACGGATTAAAATTGTAATTTTTTCGTGCAAACCTAATATTTTTTCATCCAGATGGTTAAAAGAGTCTTTGAGGATTCTGGAAATAACTTAACAACTTCAGTAAGTATTGTTGGAATAACTGGAAATGTTTGAAAACCCACGGAGAAATGACTTTTTGAAAGAAACAGGTGCTTAGCTCAGTGACTCGATTGTAATGGCAGTACACGAGAGGCACAAACTGGGCCACACACACACACACACACACACACTAACTAACCTCTGCAGCTCACCTGATCCGTCAGTAAAAAGAAAATTCTATGAAATCCTTTCAACTAAAGTCTGATGTGCAGCTCACCTGAGACGAGTCATGCTGCTTCGCCTGCGGGGCCCTTTGGCTGTGGCTACCAGTGACGGCAGCCTCAGAGGGGTCTTGGTCCCCCTGCTTCCTCCTGCTGTGGGTGGAGGGTGAACAGAGCTGGTGAGCAGGTAGGTCTGAACCAGAGCTCTGCTCTTCTGGACCGCTCTCTGATGCCACGGTCCACGGATGTCCAAACCCAAGCCGAGCACGGCTGTCGGGGGTGCAGCTCCAGCGGTGCCACTCATTGCTCTCTGAAACTGTGTCACACCTGGAGGAGAATTTACCTGAAAATGCCCTCTGGTAGTTAAACTAGAAACTGATGTATCCCGCCACACATGGACGGCCCTACAAATGAAAATACAATCAGCTGAAGGATAGATATCAAGGGTTTCCGACTGCACAGACCTGGATCTGTGTGTGTCTACAGCTACAGGCCGTGGGGGGTGAATGGAGAGGGGATTGTAGCGCTCCACCTGTGGGCATCGGATGCCATCAATGATGCATGTTCATCAATGATGCATGGCTGGAGCTGGTCAGGTGGACGCCACCTCTTTTCCCTCTTCCCCAGGTCAGCTTACAGACGGAGGGAACAGGTGGTGAACAGAAGGGGCTAAGTGAGTGTTGGTTGAACGTCCAGGAAATGTAGATGTGATACAATGAACTTCAGGTAGAAAGCACCCTCACTCAATGGTAACAGACTGGAAAACGTTGGATTGCGGCTCACTGTTGCTGAGGAACACTTCAGTTGTTAAGTACTTTTACTTAAGTATCACTTTCAATGGAGGACTTTTAGTTGTAATGGAATATTTTTAGTGTGGTATTAGTACTTTTACTGAAGTACAGGATCTGAATACTTCCTCCACTACTAGTCTTGGTATGGTAGTTCATAATCTCCCATATGGCATTCAGCTGGGTCGAGATCTGGTGACTGAAGGTCATAGCATGATTTTCATACGCATCAAACCTTTAGGTGACCGCTCGTACCCTGCACGGAGGCATCTGCATTAGTTTTGTTCCTCCACTCAGGTTTTCCCTTTAATTAGTCACCTGTCTGTGTATTTGGCTGCTAGCAGCCCGTTTAAAAGAGCGTTACAGTGCCAGGGTGCAGCTCAGGTCATACAACACCAAACTGACCCTCATTCGACCTCCCGCAGTCGGCTCGTGCCTTTAAGCTCCTTCGTATCGTCTTGCTCCATCTGGGCTGGACCTCCTCCAGGGTTGACAGCCAACCCTCGGGATACAAGTGTGATCCAGCAGCGGAAACATTGCACCTTTACCCTTAATTGTAACTGGCCTCAAGGAGCTTCAGAGCAGGAGCACCGAGGCAAGTCAGCAGGCAGCCTGAGGTGGTAGTTAATCAACTGCAAGTGGGTATAAAAATGCATCAGTTTGACTAAATCAAGTCAAACTGTGTCTTCATGTTTTTTTGTTAGTCTTTACAATCTGCTGTATTTATCTTAGATTTGACAGAATATATGTAATCATGCTATAAAGTTTAGTACAGTTCTACTTTAAATATATATAAGTTAGAACAATATAAGTTGAAGTGTACTCATAAATAAATGGGTGATCATCTCCACTGTAAGAAATACAAACAACAAAACTCAGGTTTATATTATTTATTATTAAAAACTTCAAAGCGAAAACAAAACAGCGCATCCCTCCTCTGGACCGCGGGCTGCTTGTCCTCTGCTGGATGTCTCCTGGTACTGCATCTGCTTCACCACCTGCAGCTCTGTGAGGGAGGAGCAGAAAAAAAACAACAACAAAAAACTGTCTTTAGTGGAGATTATTAAACAGAAATGCTGCTCCTACAGTCAATCTACCAGTGTAACGTACATCACAGTTCAAGGCCTTCTTTTCCAGTATTAGTTTTCAAGATTTCTTTACTTTAATGCTATTGTTACAAGCTATTTTCACGACACACACACACACACACATTTCACATTCTCATGTCTGAAAGGTAAACTGCACGGGAACTAACATGGAAGTCATCCTGGCGTCACCACAGTGCAGTTGCTCGGTCTCCTGCAGCTCTGGCATTTTATCATCAGTCTTCATTTTACCTACAAAAACGGGGACAAACAAAAGAAAACACCAACTGTTATTTAACTTCTACAATGAACCTACAGTTTATAAAGCGAGTTACTCTAAAGATCGTGAGAAAACAACATTTACTACTTTTTAAATGCCCCGCACGCCCTCACTGGTGTTATTATGTTATTATGGCTGATTAGTAATTAAAGTTGGGCAGAGCTATTCTAAACGTCAATTAAAGCCCGTTGTGGCTCCAGAGGGAACTGCGAGAAATTTGAAGTCCTCAAGTGATGTCACTTGAGTCAGCATCATTGGGGCTCAAGACTACAAGTTTGAACATCTGGGGGAGCAGAGTTAGAAAGAAGTGCGGTGACCAGACCTCTGTAGGCCGATCCTCATCTCTGCTGCAGCCTGAGGCTACATTAGCTGCTACTAGCATAAAACACCCGAATCTCTGACCGAACTGTCAACGGTAGAGTTGCATTGTGGGTAACGTAGGCGCCAGGTTTTAACAAGGAATAAGAATGTGTGGAATAATAATAATAAAAAAAGAAAGACTATCTCTGTTTCTGCTGCATCGATTTTGATCTTTTATTCTAAACTGTCGACCATGTTATGAGAGTGCAATGTTAAATTTTAAAGCAACGCGTATATGTTTAATATATAAAAGACTGGGTTCTTCTCTCGTTCTGAGATCTGAACAGCGTTTAGCCCATACGTTGCATTTCATTAACTACTGTGGATCTTACCATGCTTTAATGGTGTGGATTCTCAGCCTCCTTCCACTGGTCGAGGCTCCTGTGGCGAGAGACAAACAATGAGAGTCTGGCAGTGAACTGGTCAGCAGGTTTCTACCATTACTTTTGTTTTATATACCATTACTATTTTGAGATTGCCACCCTTAAAAAGACAAAAAAAACGACAGCCTGTGGTTTTCTGTGTATATGTGTTTTGTGTGTGCATGTGTTTGTGCAGACAGTGACTGTGGAGATGCAAAAGAAAACCAAACATGTTTTAAATTGTAAATGCAAGTTATGATGTTATGTGAACATGCATTACAAGTTAATAACTCTTCATGTGTATGTCAATGTGAGGAGAAATACAAATATGTTGTATGAATCGTGTGAGAAAGTTAATATACAGGTAAAGTTTTAGAAAGGCATCTCAGCACCCTGAAGTAGATTCATTTGTTTACAAACTGCAGAGGGGACGAGACAAATTCATGACAACAACGTTCAAATCCTCGAGGAAGGTAATTCTGTTACAAAGCCATGTGAAGCTGGACTTCGTACTGACACATCAGGGGTGTTACTGCAAAACCCCAAACAGAGCTGGGAGCTGCACCATAACCATGTACAGAAGTAGACTTGCTCATTTTCAGTGTCAGTCTTGCAGACTTTGGGGCAGTGCCCTTTTAGAAGAGGCCATTAGAGGCCAAAAAGGGTTGTTCTGGCATCACACTCAGAGACGGACATAGAAAAAATATTTGGCCAGCTGAAGACTTAACTTAGAAAATGGATCACAGTGCAGACAGATACATCTCGACAGCCTCCAGGGCTTGATTCATGGCATTGGCTGAACACAGTGTAGTTCCCTCTTGATCAGAGCTTGTGAGAACCATAAACTCCAGGGAGCACCACAGTCCTTTTAAAGCTACACGACAAGTCCTACGTACAAGCAACAAAAAGGAAAATGCCACAGTCGTGATGTACTGTACTTTTCCCAAAATGGCTGGCTGGTCACTGGCATGACAGGACATTGAAGTTTAACAGGAAGAAGGACAAAATGTGAGTAGTGAGAGGTACTGAGAAGAAAGAGTCCAGCACTACTGCAAAATTTTAATCTCAGCGAAGAACTACTTTCACTTTTCCTCCTCACAATCAACTGATCGCTAACAGGATGTGAAATAACCAACAACTAAAGGTTTATATAAATTTGCCGTGTCTTACACACAGTCTAACACCAACAACCATCATTTAGATCAGGGATCTTAAAAGTTTGAAGTTTAGTAGTAGTTTATTTTCACCGATTATTCATTAAAGGAATATCTGGTAATCTTGCTGCTGCTGTAATATTAGGCCTGTTTGTAAACACTATTGTTGCTGCGTTAAGACTGAAGTGATTTTAGTCAGTTTATTGCATGGTTTTCTAGTTTCAGTCAGTATATTATTGTGAAGTAGTAGTCACTGTTTAAAAAGTATCAAGCAGAGCATTTTTATTGTGGTTCCGTTTTGAGAAAAATAGCATTTTTGAAGTGCATTGCCCTGTTACACTGTAAAACAAAATACTGATAGTTATTGATGGTTTTGCTGCTATTATTCTTTGTCTTACTTCTTAAGGGGGTGATCATCTCTAAGTTTTAGAACTACAGTTCCCATGATGCGTTGGGGGATGTAAACAGGAAGTATGTTGCCATGGATTCAGTGAGTTAGCCTGCAGCCTGGCACCATTAAAAGTATGCCAAATGACCTATTAGCAGTTCCTATTTGCAATTTAACCATAGATGTGTACAGACAACTAGCACTGGATTATACTTTGACACTAAAGAAAACTTAACATGATGATTCTCAGGCAAGTTCTGGTATTATAAGGAGAGTCTCCCCACCCCCCGATGATTTCTAAGCAGATTTATGGACGTTTAATCGCGATGACATCAAAGACGTGATATCCTTGGGAAGTGTCACACTGAATCTAAAAATGTGCATCATGTCTGTGTTCAGATTTAACTGAGTTATGACTCCAAGAAAGAGTGTGATTTTTGATGCAAATTGCGGCAATCTGGCGCCAAGGGTTTTAAAGTACCTGTATTCATAAGCTGTGTGTCACAGCTGCTGACCTAGTTGGTAAATGGGCCACGTCAGCAGCCAAACAACAATAACTAACTTTACGTTGTTTTCAGAACACCGGCATGCAACCATGGCATTGTGTTTGTGTTTTCTCCCCATACAATACTTGTCTGTTGTAAATAATGCACTGGTGTAGTCAGAGTATAGACACTTCCGGTGATATAGTAAATCCAAAGTTTATAGCCCTTTGGTTGAACGGAAAGTGAAGAGAAACTGCTTAACATGAACTAAGGAAATTAGTCATAATTTGTTTGAATTTAAATATTTGCCCTTTTCAAGAGAAAGAAGCCACACCAAACTATCTACACAAACACAAAGTCACAAAAGGTTGTGGTGTAAGGATCAAAGTACAGGCAAACTGCATTGAGCATTGGATTAAAAAACAGGATGTCATGACATGGGGACTTACATTTTTTACAATCCCACCCAGAGCAACCCAAGCAGTATGTGATATGTTTCACTTAAAAACTGCAAAGACATCCCAACCCAGTCCCACAAATATTAATGTTTGTAGTTTTAAAGACATCTCACAGCCAGAGACAGAGGGAGTCAGGAGTAGTGATGACAGATGGAGCAGTTCTGTCAGTTGCCAAGGTCAGTGCAATGTCTACACAACTCAGTGATAAACGAAAGCGCTAACTACTATAACATTTAAATAGTTTGAATGATTTTAATAATTTACCATGCTTCAGTGATTCACACTAGTACTGTACTTGTAAAAATAATTATGTGAAACAAAGATTGGCTTGCGCACTTGTACTGTTTCTGAAAGGGCAAAAAGCTAGCCAATATAGTAAGAATTTTAACAAATACATTAAAAAGGTACCAAACCAGAAATAATCAGTTTCTGTAGTTTTGATTAGACACAGCACTATTTGACTGTTAAAGATATAAAAGCAGTGCAGCACAAAGACAAAACTACATAAAGTTTTTAGTGAATTACAGTAGAAAATTTTACTTTGTTCATTGTTGCACACAACCTGCCTATTTCCATTGCTAATTACCTTTTAAATATGGCAAAAACTGTTTACAAACAGCAAAAATCACCAAAGAAATCAGCACAAGCTGAACGAAGAGTATACAACTGAAATATCTTGTACGGTTGTACAAGAGTTAAGCTTTCTAATGCTTTAAGTTCATTTTGCTTAAAAACTTCAAGCAATGCCAAAAAATAAAAAACAGGATACCCCTCTCTTGACTTCCAGTGTTCCCAAAATATATGTCAGTGTGTCAAGTTTCAGCACTGTATTCCACACATCTGTGGTTAGAAACTGTAGTGTTGAACCAGTGACTCAGCCGTCCATACATAGTTCCTTTCATGCATACATACAGAGAAGCCAAAGTACTACAACCACACACACACACACACACACACACACACACTGCACGGGCTATAATGTTTTACCACATCCCCACACAAAAAGGTTGAAGAACAGAGATCTGCACTGTGATGCCATTCTTTGTAAGTGTGATGCCAGAAGCCCTGTAAACGTCACTGTGAGCAGTGACATGGTAGAGAGGACAGAGTAGAGTCAAGTTATGGGACAACTGTGCATCTTGTATTATAAACATGGATGGGACACTTACCTTTACTTGTTCAGCTGATCTGTGTAAGCATACCTCTGGCTGCAGTGCAAACAAGTCCAGGCTTTACTGTCCACTGACTTCTGCAGAACTACTCGTCAATGTAACCCAACTGCAGAGAAGAGCCTCTACTGTGGACTGGGGCAGCCTGTCTTTGACAAGCTGGCTGACAGCAGCTAACGCACCTCTCATTTACCCAAAGACATGAAACATACACACGACCACACAGGCACAACACGCCATCCTCTCTTCAAACGGTGCATGGCAGGGCTCAACATTAACGCTTGCCCACGGCAAGTAAACTCTGTTCGGGCAAGTGGAATGCCTCATGCAGTTGTCCGATCGGGCAAGTGGAAAATAAATGTGATGTCTTTATCCATTTTTAAAACAGTTATTGTTGTTAGCAGTCCACTAGCCGTCCATGATGCCTTGGTGGCAGCTCTGATCTCCAACGCACTGCGCAATGAAATAACAAGCGACCGTCTTGTTGGACTGGTTTTGTTTTGTTTGGACGATTTTTGTCTGGACGATTTTTGTCATTTTATTTTGCTAATTTAAAGGTTTGCCTCTGAACGACGAGTGAGAGCCGCTTCTCAGCGACAGACTCTTGTTCAGCGAGCTAACCCAGTAGCACAAAAAGGCCAGCAATGGCAGAGAGAAGCAGCAGGGAAACAGCCAGAATATTTTCACATCTAACTCTGAATTAAGGGTTTATTTTGACCAAACCAGAGTTGGCGGTTTTTTGGTGGGTTTTATTTTGTTTCTGTTGAGGTGAATGAAGTGTATTTTGATGAGTTAACAAGGCAATTAAGCTATTCTTAGTTTGGTGAAAGAGAAACAAATTCAGAAGGTGTACGGTCGTATTTTTCTGTTTAGTAAGGAAAATGGGGCCGGGCATGGCGCAAACACACGTGCGCTAATATATCGGCAGGTCGGCGAACATTTTTAACATATCGCCCAACCCAAACATGACTATACTTCAGAATCAGAAATACTTTGATCCCAGAGGGGAAACTCAGGAATGTCAGTGTCAAAGCTTTGGTTTTTTTACTCCAATAACGCAAAGTCAAAATGTGTTGCAACACGGGACCAAACCTCTGTAATAGTTACTTTATAGTCTCTTGACTATGAACTCTTCTTAAAAATGTTGTGTCAAAGGTTTGATTTCTAATTTTACGCCACTGATGCCGTCAAATACATTGGTAGTAAGGGACATGCCTGTTCTGAACCTCTAATATAGTTACTGTGCAGTCTGTTAAGAGTGCTTGGCACCACGTTTAAACAAATCTTGACCACGAACTTCTCTTTAACGTCAGTGTCAAAGCGGTTTACTATTTTTACTCGAACAACACAAAGTCAAAATGTGTTGGTAATAAGGGACATCGCTGTTTTGAACCTCTGTAATTTAGTTGCTTAATAGTATGTTAAGTGAGCTTGGCGCCATGTTTACACAAATCTTGACAAAGAACTTTTCTTTAAGAATGTCAGCGTCAAAGATTTGATTAAAATTTTTGCTCCAATACCCTGTTCCAAACCTCAGTAATACCATTCCTTTGTAGTCTGTTCAATGTGCTTTGGCGCCACCTTTAAAAGAAATCTTGACTATGAACTTCTCATAAAAAAAAAAAGAAAGTCTGTAGGTGGGTTTCCATCCACCAGTTTTTAGGCACATTTTCAATGTGCACATCAAAAAATAAATAAAATAAACCTGAGTGGAAATTCGAGGAAATCTCAAAATATCTCAAAACGTTTTTACGCTTGGCGGAGGTGGAAAAGTTTGTGTACCGATAAAAGCAAAATGTGATACAGTCCAATGGAAACAGACTTGACTTGAAGCATGTGACTTAAACATCCACTCCACTGAAGATACGAAAAATAGCAGCAGACGAAAACAGGAATAAGATCTGTGTGGAGCGGTGAGGAGACTGTAACGTTCCTCAAATACATCAAACAAAAATAAATGCCATATTTCCAATCACGTGTTCGACATTGTTTGACTGGCGCTCATTTAATTATGTCATCTCGTTGTGTCCTCTTCTTCTGCAATGGTTTAAGGGCACCCGACTGGAGAATTAGCGCCACCAGCTGTTTCTCGACAAACCAGCTCCTAATAGTTGCATAATGGTAGTGGATGGAAACACATTCATTTGCATTCTCTGGAAATTTGGTTAGTGTCAAAGCTTTCATTTTCATTTTCGCTCCAATAACGCAAAGTCAAAGTGTTCTGCGATAGGGGAAGTTTAGTGTTTCTTGGCACAATCAGTTCAATCTTGTGTACTTGGAAGAAGAATGGCCAAATATTAAAAACTATCTTCCAACTTTACAAGCTATAGTCCAAGCTATAGAGCCACCACCTACAGTATCATGATCAACAATAAATGTACATTTCTTAAAAATAGGTGCTATTTGGTCCTCGAGAGTAATAGCTTTTCATTAACAAAACCACTCCAACCGAAGCTACAGACTTTGAATTTCTTGGTTTGGAAAGTTCCTTCTCATAGTCCAACACCTTTAAAGATGGTCAAACCTGTTAAAGAAAAACAAATTGTACACAACACCAACACACAGACATAACATTACAAGTTTTAAAATGTACACTTAGGTCAAGTCAATGAGAACTTGTAGTACTATTTTGCAGGATGTTCAGATGCTGTGTGAAGAATAATCTCTCCAGTGAAATAGTTTCTTCAACTAGCAAAGCCCTAAATTATCCTAATATTCATAAATACGTGTCTAATATGATATTTTATTTAACATTAACTTGCGAGGCACCCCAGTAGCTCACCTGGTAGAGCGCGTACCATGTATCAAGGCTTACCGCAGCGGCCCTTTGCTGCATGTCATGCCCACCCTTCTCTCTCTCCCCTGCCTTTCCTGT
The DNA here is from genome assembly GCF_020085105.1 of Siniperca chuatsi. Taxonomy (NCBI): domain Eukaryota; kingdom Metazoa; phylum Chordata; class Actinopteri; order Centrarchiformes; family Sinipercidae; genus Siniperca; species Siniperca chuatsi. The sequence continues at coordinate 6,525,096 of NC_058058.1, forward strand.
CTCTCACCAGCTATCACTATCATAATAAAGCAGAAATAGAAAAAAAATAAATAAATCTTATCTTTAACTTGCTATACACAAAAATAAATTAGTAATTATAAGTTTCGTAAGCTGCGTATTCACCTTTAATTCCTTACACTTTTTAAAATATCCAATTGTCTTACCAACTCCAAAGTACTGGCAGTCATTTGACTTTGACCTTTACTCCCTTGTTTTTCCATTTTCCTTGTGACAAAATCCCTTCCAGGGGTTACATTTCAGTCAGGAAATCCAGTTAAACATCTGTCCATTAAGTCACACAGACACTGGACAGTCTATTTACAAAAAAGTACTACATACATGAATCCGAAGGGGTTTGTTATTGCACTAAATTCTCTTTGTCAATCTTGATAAAGTGGCAAAAGACTCAAGGATTAAAGCATCAAAAAGCTTAGCAAAGGTATCTTTTTTACTCATGAAATGATTATAACTCAGTGTGGAAGCCATCTAAAAAAAAGTATCAAATTTGGAATAACCCTCAAGGCTGACCTTGGGCGAGGTAAATAAAAAGCTGGTTTAATGTTGTATTAATATTTAGTTTTAGGCTGTGATCTGAAAAATAGCTACACCAGCACTGATCCACAGACACAAGGGTTGTAAACTGGTTCCAGACTAAACTTATACACGTATATAAAGCATCATGTTTCATTAACCATATATATTTCAGCACCATTCGCACTAATTGTCTTACTGTTTTCAAATGTTTTTTGTACTTTTTAAAAATATATATATCTATATGCACATAGCTTAATGTTTACCTTGTTGTCCTTGTTTTTTTTAAAGCTGTATTTATGTTTATTTCTGTGCATGTACATTGAGAGCAACGAAAAACCGCAGTCAAATTCCTTGTATGTGTACACACCTGGCCGATAAAGCTGTTTCTGATATGATTAAACCAACAAACACCAATTTGGTGTTGTGGAAAGGAGCGCTCCTTTCACACTGACTTCCATTCCCACAACAGAAGTACAAGGAGTTATGTAACTACAGCATGTCTTCAAAGAAATCAGAAATTGTCAAATTAATGACTGCAGTATACTTATCAAAAATTGTTGCAATTCGGTGATGCCAATCCCTCTCAGAAAAGTAAGTACTCGCCAGTGTTTCCCTTATATTCATTCTGAAGCTACTAAAATTTCACATGATCATTAATAACAATGGGATACTAATGATTTTCACGGTTGGCTAGCTCCCTCACCTCATTCTTCAAAGAACATCTACATGAAAGGTACTGTGTTAATCACACAGTAAATGTACAGTATAGGTTACAGTGTCAGTTAATAAATGCTGCATCTTCTCAAGACCAAGAAAAGTCTTGTATGTCATTTCTCAACTGCTGGAAAAGTGAAGGGAGTTAGCCCTAGCCAACACCTCCCCTGTGCTTACGACTACGGTCTGGGAGCTGAGCAGGAAAGGCTAACAGTTTTTTGGCTGCTATCTAACATTACCTAAATTTAGAGGAAGTAAGTAAGGTTAATTACTTGATTTAGCTGCATGTCATTATACTTACATGTCCAGTGTTAAGAACGTCAGGTACAAGCTTAGACTGAACTGGTGCACAACTTTGTCCTGTACACATACTGTACATCTAGTTAAATTATATTTACATTTTCAGATGAGTCTGAAAAACTGGTTGGTTAGGAAAAGAAAGGACAACGGTGACCATGGGAGGAGCTGAGGTTAGTAAAGCAAATTAGCAATGCAAACTACTCACTAAGTTTCTTTTGGATTTTAATGTACAAATGCTGGGTAATTATACACAATGGAGTGAATCTTGCATGTCTATTTTTTTATATTAATTTCTACAGATAAATGTCAAAAGCTGTAAGTTAAGTAAACTAAGACACAAAAGGCAAACATGAATGATCCTATCTATAATGATTCAGGGGTCATTTAAACATAGTTTTCCATACCATTATAACACTTAGTTGGTGCTGCGCCATGAACGTATCATAACTAAATGACTTTTCCCAGATCTAAGTGCACTTCTGTAGCAAGTTTAGTCTTTAAGCTTCTTGGGTGTTTTTTATTTATTTGCTCTAGGCTTTTCCAACTTTTTGTACGCTGCTGGGGGAAAAAAAAAAAATTAGGGGAAACAAACAATTTCTAGACAGAATTTCTGCTCTCTCATCTGAAGTGACATTTCTCATGAAAAAAAAAATAAAATCTTGGGGTTTACTTGTGTAGGTGTTTTATCTACAGGGTTTTTCATGCAAGAGGAATGTGCATCATTGCCCAACTGCCAATCTATACTACACGGGCTCAAAGGCAAATGTGTTGGCATCCTTGTTTTAATCTTCTATATACTGTTCTGTTGTGAATCCTACTAAGGTCATTTGAACAAGTCCAGTGTTTAGGTTACTTTGCTAAAGCATTCCTGAGTACACGCTATACAGCCACAAAATCCTCCACAGTCCATAACCTTTAAAGTTGGTCAAACCTGTTAAAGAAAAAAATGTACATAACACAAACACACGTAACATTGCAGATAAACACTCCATGACATCCAAATCTATTACCAAATTCATCCAAGTATTTGTAGTCCTCTGTTTTGCAGCCATTTCAGATGTGTTTTGCAGGATTCTCAGATGCCAAACGAAGATGTTCAGAAGATTTTTCTTGACTTTCTTTCCAAGCAAAAAAATCTTGTTTTAGTTATTGTGCAGGGTGCATTATCATACTGTGTACAAGAGGAATGCTACAAATCATTTTTTAAGGTTCTTGATGTCTTACATGCTCCAATGATTTGGCAGTCTTTGGCTATTTGACAAATGAGAACAACTGACATAGGATGCATTGTAGTCATCCTGTTACAGATCCAAATGTTGTCCAAAGTGGACAGACACTTACTGTTTACAAAAGAGCAGTAGGCAAGTGACTCCAAAAGGTTGGTGGCTGAAAGCCACTTATTGTTTAACTTAAAAATGTAACTATTATAAAAAAGTAGTATCAGAAGTTGCGCTGTTCCAAGGACACTTTTGTCAACTGCACGTAATGTAAATGCACCTTCAATAGTCCACAGTCAAGCTAGTTCCAGGAAAAAATAATCAAAGTGTCCTGCTTCATCTTTCAGAATATTCTCCATTTCCATAACAAAAACGCAGTCAAGTGTAACAATTATACTTGTCAAGATTCAAGTTGTAATTATTACAAGAATACTTACACTCACTTTACAGCCCACCTCCTCCTACCACACAACTCTGAGAAATGCTTGCTGAGGCAAGCCAGTGTCCATTTGATGCCAAGTGATGTCACAATACCTCAAAACAGGTACTAACATGATTAATGGGGAGCGGCCAGCAGAATAAAAATGTCGAAGGACACCTTAAGAACGAGGGTTTCTTTCATATGATAATTATATAAAATGTTAATAGTTTGACAGTTTCTTTATGTAGTGGGCAATCAATCAACCACAGAGTTTAGGTACAATCTGTGATCCAGTTGACAACAAACAGGTAGCCCACCATCAAAATTCAAAACAGATTTGGTAACTCCATTATCTCAAGGTATTTAATACCAGGCATTATGTTTTTATTGCTCCCCATATTGAAGACTTTGCATCCTGGGTAGAAGGCAACCACGACAGTTCTCTTGATACGATTTGTGGGCTCTTTTGTCTTGTAATATTGCCACAAATGACATTAATGCAGCTACAGCTTAACATGTCTCCTGAAATGCAGATAGACTTGTCAATGGGCACTGTTGAATGTGACTCAATTAATGATATGAGGCAGTGTGAGAAGGTGCGTTTGTTGTCAAATGTCACCTTCAACAACAGATCTGGGGGAAATAACAAAATGAAAGCACTGTGGACCCCGGCTGTACCGAAGTAACATAGTAAGGCTTGTCCATGACCAACAATTAACTAAAAGAGCATGCTGAGAAAACTTCTTTCAGCCAAATAACCTTGTATCTGTGCAGCACAATATAAATTAAATTAGAATTCAGTGTAAAATTGTATTGGATTATGAAATCAATACAACTGTGATAAGATGTAAAAGGGAATTCACAAGCTGTCGACAGTGAAATGTTGTCATGACATGTCTTGTCAGTAACAGGAAGTAGAAAGTAGAAAAGGTGTAGCAGAGACAGGCCATATATTCCACTCCAGAATGAGCCATAATCAATGCAGTTTACCTTGCTTATAACTCTGAAAGCCTGGGCACAGAACTGATACTCTGGATTTCTTGTCTTCTTACAGGTCCAGCAAAATGATTGCTACAACTTGTGCACGTTTAGGATCCATTTTCTAAATCCAACATTGGCTATGTTTGCTTACTCTCATGTTACACTAATGTCATGTAGCTATGAAAATCGTCATTAATTCATAAATATTTTGAATTAAAAGCAAGAATTTAAAAATATATTAAGAGTAAGAACTGAATAGAATTGGTCACGGGGTGGCCCCTTGCTTGCTTTATGTTTTTTGGAAAATAAGGGATGACGTTTTCATCCATAGACAGAACTAAACTTGCTTTAGTTTCAAAACTGACCACTATGCATGTTGGTCAAACTGAGCTCCTTGCCAGTCAAGCAAAGGCAGATTTACACATGCCAAAAATAGTGCGACTATAATATGGACAGTCGACTCATAAAATTTCATGTCAATTACTTCAGTCAAGACAAACTCTGTTGACCTCTGTTGTACCCAAAAATAAGTCCTTAACAGAACTGAATATGACTACGTTTACATGCAGGTTTGTAAAGGTTAATCTGTCTTTAGATTAGACAGTGACTGGGTGCCAAACAACATCTAAGAAAATGTTTTTAATGTTGCCACTTAGGGGACTGAGGTTATGTGCTTATTTGTTTAACTGCCATTACACTTTAATACATGGCCAACATCTACACACTGAAGCACTTTTGCACTTGGGCTTTCTCAGGGCCTTCTCACACCTGAAAGGCCGAACCAAGGTTCGTGTTATATTGTACACATTTGATCCGGTCAGTTTTGGTTTCACACTGCAATCATGCAAGTGCACTAAAGAACTATACATGACATCCTGTCATCATCACCTAGCTGTACTTACAATTGATTGATTTGTAGATGGGCGTGCGTCTGACGTCGGCGTGTTGTCAATTCAGCAGGTAGCCTTTTATCGCAGTTTGAATGAATGGAGAAAAATTAATGAACAGTTTCATTTTGTTGCCACTATAATAATAATTTGGTCTCCTCTCCCCACGTTTTGTTGCGTTGTTTTTCCTTTTTCCGGTTCTGACGATAGCCTGCAGATAGAACTTCCTGTAATTGGTCCAAAAGTCCGAACCATCCAAAAATGTTTTCACACTAGAAACGAACCGAACCATGGTTAACTTGATCAGGACAGAGACCACCTCTTTTCATAGGACCTCGGTTCGTCGTCTGGGGGAGGTTTTACATGTGTAATTTTGAGTCAGATCAAAGTGACAGTCCCAAAGTCTGGACCAAACGAGGTAGGTGTGAAAGGGCCCTTGTATATCCATCTCACTGCCAGAAGCATAACTGAGACTAAAAGTGTAATGATGTCCATCATCACATCATTAAGAGAAATACAAACAAATCGGGTCATCAAAAGGTTGTTGCTTTTATAAATGGACGAGATCTCATAACAATTTTAAAGACATAATCCAACTCCAAAAGTTTTATGTCACCTGTCCATCTACGAGAATTGACGATTTTACTAACAGACATGGGTGAGCATGGTGATCCTTATATTATCATCATCGTTAGACTGCATGTAAACGTAGCCAATAACCCCAGGTTCCAAACATGCACACAAAACACACACTAATGTGGACTGTGTGTCAGTGACAGACCGAGTACGTGATATGAGCAGAATGTGTTTGTAAGAAGACGAGTGTGTGTCCACTTGGCTACACACAACCACACACACTATACCACAGGCTTTCTTAAAGGTTCTATGTGTAGTATTTCTGCTCGCCTGAAGCAAGACTGTAAAAGCAGAGTTACCGAATGCCAATGAATGAAACACGGTAAACAACTCAGTGCACCCACTTGAGTATGAAAAATTGCTTTTTAGCACGTTTAATGTTTCACAGAGAGGAGACTTATATTTCCACTGAGTGCAGTGTTTGTAGAGTGAAATGGCAAAGTTGTGCTGGGTGCCGACTAGTCTATAGACTTCTTAGCAGATGCTAAATGTCTTACCAGTGTTATTTCGCACTATTTATGTCTCAGCTTAATTACTTCTTTGTTAAAAATATAATAAACTGACATGGTATCTGCTGGGAAGAAAATAAAGATGCAAAGGATGGGTGGGGCATTTGCAGCGAGCATACGCTTCAGACGGGGCCACATGTGTTTTTTAGATTGTGTTTTACGCATCGCTGAACGAAAGAGGTCAGGACTCTGGCAGAGATAACACATAGACCCTTTAAGACCTAACGTGGCAGATTTATCCAAATTATTTAATTTGTGCAAACAACCAACTGTTGGAATTTGGTTGCTTTTCGAACGTACTGTACGTTTCAACTTTTAGGAATAAATGTTAAAGGTTTGTCCTGATAGAACCAATGTCTCTTTATTATAATACATGCTTTGACTCCAAATGTATGGCACAAAACACAGCCATAGAAAGTTGAGAAAAATGTTACAATTATCACTTCACGGCGACTCACAGAGCATAATACATCTAGAAAACAAAATTATACATGGGTCAGAAAGAACTAACGGACCACACGAGGTTGACCTCTCTTTCCATACTACTGACAATACAAAATAAAAAATGAAAATATTGACTTTGTCATAAAATGAGTAAATTGTCAGGCTAAAATGTAGCAACAATTTAAACTTAAATACAAGAAAAGCATGTTTGGATAATCTATACAAATGGTGCTGCTGGGAGCGTCAAAGAACAGCGTTTAAAAACGGGGTTTCTTAGAAGGACCATCAAACTCCTCGCGGACCCTCCCGTACCCGGGGTTACCAGGACCCATTCCCCTAGGACCGCCCTGGGCGAAGCGCTCGTTGCGCTGTGGGGGTCAAATTTGCCAGGGAGGCAGATAGGAAGGTGGGGAATAAGGTACGGGATGTGTTCAGTGCGCAAGCACACAGTTCATGTCCATATGGAAATGTATAAAAATGGTATGGCAATAGAGGTGATTTGTTTTAAATCATGAGCAGATTTACAAAACAACCAGCAGGAGACACATCCGGAGAAACCGTTCGTTCCAATATGAAGGTCCACAGGTGCCACAGGTTACATACGGAAAAGGAAGAGAGGGTAATGCTTTTGTTAGTCAGTGCCTACCTAGTATGGTCTCTCCAGTGCATGCCAAGACTAGCCTATAGTCTTTACTTGTTCTTAGGTCTAGCATTTTGTAAATGCTGACCATATTTACCTCTTCATGATCATTTAATATAGGAACAGATTCATACCTAACTCTCTTGGGGATATTTACTTTAAAAAAAAAAACAAACATATTTAATAATTGTATATATTAATATAAGATGATAAATAAAACCCAAACATTTTGAATTCCTTTGTTGCAACCAGAATTCATGTTTCCTTTTTTTAAATTTGAAAAAAGATATGAAATTAGGTGCCACTGTAACAAATTCGGACTGAATTAAGTTCTAAAGTTTCCTGAAAAGAAATTATGGTGTATTAATCTGCTGTCCAGCAATCATGGCACCTCTTATGGCACTGCATTGATAAAATGGAAAAACCTAACTAATGGTCTTCAATGTGACCAGAATCTGAAGTACAGGAACTGTACCAGAAATACATGTGTAGACTTTTGGCACTTGGGCACAGTAACATGTAAACATTGCACAAGACATTCAGCACAACCATTTTTTCCAACAAGAAATGGAATTTGTTTATCAATATGCACTTTATATGCCAATTCAGACAAGTTCTGTGAAACTACAATAGTGTTGGAAAGAGTGAATGTCTCAAAAGCCAAAAATCCAACAGAGGGGATGGCTTTGATTTACAACTACAGGCTACAATGGAACAATATAATAAGAACAGAACATAAATGTAATGTAGTAAGAATGTAGAATATGAATATATCCTGAAGTGGATCTACCCAACATGAATCTGCTCAGCCTACTAAATTATTAATGACTTTAACTGAGCTTTACATTAAGATGTGACTATAAAAAGTACAGTGTGTCAAGGTGCACACTTCATGGATTGTCAAACTGTTGCATTGCCAACATCAACATTGCCAACAAGCTTGAACCTAAAAACAATTCTTAGTTCTTCAGCCTTTTCTAAAATAATTTTAAGGGCAAATGGTGCTTTATATTCATAGCCAGACTAAATACTTATGCCGAGCTATTATTTATAGTATGTGTAAACTAAGTTTGATTTGTCAAAAGCTACAAATGTGAAGCGCACCATTTTTCAAACACAAAAGTAAGTTGTCAAAGCCTGCTTAAGAAGTTTCTGGAAATACATTTCATTCAGGACCTACAATGTTAACACACATTTAGCCGTTCTTACTGTCAACGGCAATCCAGAAACAAACCTAACATTGGTACTACAATTCTGCCAGAAGCATAGATCTCAAGCGTTGTCCAGTATTCACCAATATCATCCTAAGAACAAACGGTCACAAGGCTTTGCCTGCCCCCATCAATTAATCCTGCTGTAATATACAAGTGTGAATATTTTTTTCAAGATTGAATGCCATATACCGTCAGCCTGCACTAAAAGCATTATAAATGCTCAGTTACAAAAAAGATGTTGATGAGAAGGTAAAGGTTGCTGGTCCAGAAGATGAACTACACCCCTACACGTAGCATGTTCATATACAACTTCCTTTCTTCTCATGACAGGTGATACATGAAACTGCTAGCACAGTATGAAAAAAAGGGATTTAAAAACTAAATAAACACATTGTCAACAGTTAAGGGAAAAAACACTGGTAGGTGCCATTCTGCCTCCGGTCAAGAAAACATGCCTGTCCCGCTCACATGAGACAGGGCTTGCAATAGCAGTCCACTACACAAACGATGTGATAAGAGTGAGCAGAGCCACTGAAGTCTGTCTACAGCTGTCAGAGAGCACATTGGAGAGCAATTTCTTATGATTTAGTGCAGGTTGACGGTTCTGTAGCTGGAATGCACTAAGATGAAGGTAACTGAGGGGGCTTGGCTTGCCACTGAAAGAAACAGGTAGCATATCTGTCACAGTCAACAACCAGCAAGCCATCCGAAGACAGCTGGGAACACAAATCATTCATATTTTCTCATGCTGCTTGGCCAGCTGGCCTTCGTGTTCAAAATCAGCTGGGAGTCTTTCCAACAAAAAGGAAAGCCGAACAAACTACATTAACTACTAATCTTCCAAAAAGTGGGATACGTTACCATTTCGTTGCCCATCAAGCCTCCTGATGATGGTCCCTGCTGTCCCTCAAAGCCCAGTCCACCCATGGGGAACTTCTGGTTGGATGCACCAAAGGGCATATCTAACAGAAAGTACACATACATACGTCAGTCAAACTTCTAATGGGGCCTGTTCATGTCAAAGCTGATGACAAGATACATTACATTCACACAGATATCAGTGTGTCATTCCAAAGGGAATCACACAACCTTGAAAGAGAAAACCTACCTGAGTGCTGTATTACATACATATACACTCAACTGCCAGTTTATTAGGTCCCTCTAGCTGAAACTAATGCAGTCCGACACCTGCGAAAAATCCAACTCACATAACGTTCTCTTTTTGTTGAAACTGTTTTAGAGAGGTTCTGGTTCAAATTTAACTTCTACTTGGAGGTTGTAGTTTGTGGTGCTGTTGAATTGAATTGTGTTATATTGACCGGTTTATAATATTAATATTTAATCATTGATCAGTAACTGATATACATAGAGTATAGATCATAGAGTTGTTTCTTGAATGAAATTACTGAAAAATAACTTACCACCCATGCCCATAGCTCCACCCGGATTCATTCTCATTTCCCTGTCCCTCTGCAATAAAAAGACAAGAAAATAAACATTAAACCGGGCAAATATTGATGAAGTATCTTGTTGCATTGCATTTATGTAATAGTCTTGTATTCTAATTAAGTTTAACTCACATCCATGAAGTTGCCCATCCTGTAGTTCTCTTCACGCTGGCGGCGCATCTGTTCTTCCATCTCCCTCTTGCGAAGCATCTCCTCCTCCCGCCTGCGTCGCTCTTCTTCTTGTCTGTTTACAAAGAGGAAAATCAAATGGGATCCACGTTTAACATTACTTAACAAATTAGATTTAATTTAACTCATTACAAAGGGAGTACAATGGTCAAAAATGTAAGAATTTACAAATCAGTGTAACAAAGCTGTAAAGCACCATCCCTGACAGTGAAGGAAGGAGTATTGTGTTTGAGAGGACGCCCGGATCACAATAACATCTGCTGCAATCAACAACCAAGCAAAATTATAATGAACATAAATACCTGAGCTGCATCTCCTTCCTCTTTTGCATCTCCTGACTGTGCAACTCCTCCATGCGCCGCAGTTCCTCCTGTCGTCTCAGCAGATCTGAAAGGAAACATGAAACCAACACATTTAATTGTGGTACCTGAACACCAGGGCACTCCACATCATGTAAATGACATCTTTTGCAGTGATAAATAGCATAAAATATAATCAAACAGCTGTAGGCTTTTGTTTCGTTTTTAAACCTGACATCACTTGCCTTGTCGGAGCAGGTTAGCCTGGTGCTCATGGTAAGCGTCCTCCATCTCACTCTCCAGCTTCTCACGGGCCTCACGCATGTTCTTCTCCACCTGCTGCCTCTGCTGCTTCTCCATTTCATCCAGGGACTTCCAGCGCTTGGAGTACTCAAATTCAAAAGTGCCTGGACGAGCAAAACGAGGAGGTTCCTCGCGCTCTCTATAGACGCAATCAACACAATATACAGTATGTCATGTTTACATAATTGTATCTGCACCATAGTCCTGTTGAGTTCTGCCCTATCAGATTGGAAATACTAAAGCCATGCTAAATGCTCTATAGTAACATGGGTGCAAAAATATTTTGCGTCGGTGGGAAACAAATGCCTCAACAGCAAATGCAAAACTGTCAATGATTCTTTTTAAACCAGTACTTTATATTAACACCCCAATATTTTGATTTCAACTTTTCATCAACTTTATACAGTAAGCAATATGGATATCTGTGTTAGTCGCCAACATGGGGTTTTAAAGGCTGCCGGCAACATCCTTTCTCCTTCACACAGATTAACATCTGCCACTCCACACAGAAGATTGATTTTTAACAGCTGCAATCCCTGACCCCCCCCCCACCATCTGCTGCCCACAAAACAATGACTTCAAAAATAATTTACATAATAAAGGCGATTGCATCAGAGAGACTTAACTACACCATATTCAGCTCAATTTCAAAACATCTTTTCTAATACCCACAAAGGCAAACCTATGGTGTGAACATGACAAACAGTGATATGCTTACGCTTGATATCTGGGGTTCTTCTGTGCCAATTTCTCTGGAAGACCATCTTCATCATCAAACTGCTCCAGGGGCTCGACAACGACAGGCCGGGGTTGCCTGAAAATGGTGAAACGAATAAAAGACGAATAAGCGAGGGTTTCAAGCATCTTCTATGGAGGTGTACTGACTCACTGACCACAATGCAAAGGTGTGCTTTTTTTTTTAAAATTAATTAATTTTTTTTTTACTTTAGCTGCACTTACGTGGTGAGCAGAAAGACACCCTCATTGCAACGATCCAGTGCCTTTCTAGCAGCAGGTTTGGAGGCAAACTCGACAATGCCCTTGCCTGTGGAGCGCCCACGGTCATCTACAATGACAACAGCCCTCTCGACCATTCCAAACTGTGAGAAAGCTTCTTCCAGGAGCTCATTGGAAACGAACGGCGACAGATTCTTCACAGACAAAGCTGCGGAGTGTGTGGCAAATCGGACACGCAGGGGTCTGCCTTTCATGGGTATGTCATCCAACTCTGCTTTTGCTATCTCTGCAAGTGCACGGGACTCCTGCAAGAAATCAAATGCAACTACTTTTAAGGGATCTGTTCAACCCAAATTAACAATATTTCACAAGCTTGTGAAATTCTATGATACTTGTGTAAATTTAAGAATTGGATGTCTTACCAATCGGATGAAACCAAAGCCTTTGCCTTTGTTGATGAAGACCTCGCTGGGCTCCCCATATTTCGCGAACAGTTTCTTGAAATCTTCCTCCGTTATGTCATTGGGCAGGTTGCCAATGAACAGACGGCACCGCTGTGTGTACGACTTCTCACCGGGTTTCAGCAGCATGGACAGTGTTGCCCTAAACTCCTGTTAATTAACAATAACAACGTTAAGTTAAACTCTTAAAATGTCTGTGCTAAACCAAATAATACCATGATACTCAGACGACAAAACACACAAAATGATATTAAAAACAGGGATAGAAAATGTTTTTTAAAAAATCACCTAGAACTAGACATCTTGAAATAGTCGTGTTCGTATACGTGGTCACGTAACGTTCATTCGCGTCTTTATTCTCCTAACAAAACGCCCATCCCCCCATTCACCGCGGTGCCCAAAGGAAAAATAAGCTTAGCCTATATTTTCTGTTTAAGTTCATTTTAACTAGCATGCACGAGATGGAAAAAACAAAACAAAAGGGTGTCAAAGTGCAAAACAAACACTACATACTGTATGTTATTTGCTTTACCTGAATTTTTTTCGACTGTAACGTTACGGGTTTTGGACAAGATGGCGGATAGCTGAAGCTAAAGTGCTAACCCCGAGTGCGCGTGATTTCTGTCACCGCTAGAACCGCCATTAGCTGCAACAGGCGGCTAAAGAAAGACAGCCGTTGAATGCAAGAAAGCACCGCCCGGGCTGCAAAGTGTTTCAAATCGAGCTCAAACTGAATGAGCTAGCGTTAGCTAACAATGGCTGTCGACGCCATTCGCAGCAGAAAATGGTATACCAAGAATAATATAGACCTTTGGATGGCTCCCGTCTGACTCGGCTGCAGCGCTGTTTGTGGCCCTATTCTCCGGAACCTCCCGGTTCATCATCGGTGGCCCTGTCCTCTGGCCTTGTGGCTTCGGGCCTTGCTGTGGACCTGGCTTCGGGCCTTGCTGTGGACCTGGCTGTGGACCTGGCTGTGGACCTGGCTTCGGGCCTTGCTGTGGACTTGGCTTCGGGCCTTGCTGTGGACCTGGCTTCGGGCTCGGGTGTGGAGGCTGCTTCTGTTGCTGTCCGTTAGCATTTCCCACCGGTGACTTCAGCTGCTGGTTCTGGTTCTGGTTTTTGTTTGCCTGGTTAGGCTGAGGGGAGGTCATGTTAGGTTTCGGCGGGGGTGACTGAATCTTCGGCGGAGGCGTAGGGGTTGTCGGTGTCCGCTGCTGCTCCTGCTTTTGCTGTGCCGGTGGTTGCTGCTGCTGCATCGGGCCTTTCATTGTGAGAGCCGGGCCGGGACTCGGCGGAGGGATGATTGGCAGCGACTGGTTCTGTTGTGGCTTCTGGGGAGTCAATTGTGGGCCCTGATTCGGCGGTCTGTTGAAGTTATTATTTGGTCCCCTCCGATTTTGGTTCTGATTTTGGAAAGGATGGCTCCTGAAATTTGGGTTTCCCATTAGCCCACCTCGCATTGGGCCGCCGGGCCCACTGCCTCTGCGTTGCTGGAAATTATTCATCCCAACGCCGCCGCGATTACTGTTAAATCGAGACATTAATCCTTATATCAGCGAAAACTTAAAATACTTAAAACGTTATTAATTTGCTGCGTAACAGCCGTCTCCTACCGATATTTGCAGGTCAAACTCCTCAAAATGGCGACTAACGGTTGCGCATAGAGGGGTCTTTCTTTCTCCAGCACAGTGAGAACCGCCCCGCTACGCTCATTGGTCCGCTGCTCAGCAGGAGGCGTCACCAGGAAGTTCAGAATCTTTTGAAACAAACAATTCGTTGGACTTCTTATTAAATGTGACTTTGAGCTATCCAAATTACCCATTAAGTTGTCTAAGTTTCATGGACAAGTTCTCCAGTACTGGAAATTAATTTATAATCATAATTTTTCGCCCCATGATACACCTTTATGGAATAACAGGTATATACTGATTAGAAAAAAATCCTTCTTTTACAAACACTGGGCTGAACAGGGTGTAATGCTGGTTTTACATTTACTGGATGACAGGGGTAATTTACTTAACTATTCAGACTTCATTCACAAATATAATATTATTTGTTCTAATCAACAATTTACACAAGTCACCAATGCGATTCCACAAGCTATTATTGGTTCTGTCAAAGGTTTCTTGATGTACACGCACTCTGTTCCCCAACTGTTTCCCTTAACTATTCAAAACATTTCCTTTTTAGACAAAAAATGTAACAAGTTCTTAAGATCAGTTTTATCCAATGTATGTTTTTCCTTGCCTTTAAGAAGACGAAATATTATGAAAGGTTTCACCAGTCAAAATATAAAAAAGTTCAGATGTAACTATTTAAAATTTCCTGTCCCACCCAAAGCTAAAGAGGTACGTTTCAAATTGTTAAATAATGTTTATCCATGCAAAGAATTTTTACATTCAAAATTTAATATTGAAGACAATGTTTGTACTTTTTGTTTAGCTAACATTGAAACAGATGAGCATCTCTTTTTCTCGTGTGTTTATTCAAAGATATTTTGGGATAGTTTCTGTATTTGGGTTTATCAAAACAACTTAGGTGTCCGTTCTTTCAATTACAATGATGTTAAATTTGGCGTTATACTGGAGGACAAATCAAAAGATTTAACAATTAATAGTATGATTGTTATGGCAATTTTTTTCATTCACAAATGTAAATTTGGCAATATTAAGCCTTTATTTAATGTTTTTATTCATGATATGTCATCTTTAAAAGAGTCTTTGAATGTCTGTAAATCTAGGAATGCACTTTGGCTATGTAATAATCTGGAAGCTCTTTCTTTGAACCCTGTAACTCTGTAATTATGGCTTTCTTTGTTCTTGGTTTTCATTTTTGTTCAATTGTTTGACCTGCTCTTCTTGAAATATTGAATGTTTAATAAGCCTGTATGGTTTTTGAAATAAATATTAATAAAAAAATAAAAAAATAAATTAAAAAAAATTCGTTGGACTTTGTAATTCAGCTCTCATTTGGGTCTTAATTCAGGTATTTAGGAAAATGTAATGCTGGAGTGTACAAACATTCCTGATGTAAAAACCCTTTAATAGCATCACAAAACACTACTAATTGAAATGTAGTGTTGGTTACAGTTTTAGTCCCTGTATTAAAAGATCTGTGACTTATATTGGGTTACAGTCTTGTATTTTGAATTTTGCTGTTGGGGATACCCTTGTGTTGATATTTGGATTACTCATTTTTGCCTATTCCAGAGCAGTAATTCATCTAGATGCAGCAATTTAGAAGAAAGTACTCCTAGTGATGCACATTTGCATGGAACACTGTTTGTGCAGATGGCCCGTCGCATGTTAACAGAAAGCAAAATACAGCAAGAATTTTCCATCTCCTTCTCCTTGCTGTTGTGAAAACTGTCAACTTTGCAAAGCGCACAAAAAAAAATCTAGGGCCTGCCCTGCAGTAAAGACAATACACACACTAACGTAAGAATAAAGACAGTAAAACAAAATGGACCATTCACTGAAAAAACTTTGTCTTATCAAGCTTAAAGGGAGAAGGGGGGGAAATCTTGTAAAAATACAAGTTTAAGAATGTGCAATTAGGACCTTTAGAAAGGGTGTTATTTAATTGCCATTATTAGATTTTATTTGAGTAAAAAATTAATGCAGTTCTTTGGACTCAAGTCACAAATTTGAAGTCAAAATTTAAAAGGACTGGCAAGAATGACTCGTGAGCCCTTTGACTTGAAAAATCTGATACTCTACTACAGGCATGGAATAAATTTGAAAGTAATTAGCACACATTTAGTTGTATTTTCCTGATTCACAAAATGTGTTCACTGTTAGTCTTTTGGTGTTTACATGTTGAAGAACAGATGACTTGTTTTGGATGCTAAACTTAAAATTTAGGACTTGATGCCATGAAGGTTTGTTAAAGCATTGATTACACCTTGTTCCATTAGAGGACACTTGTGGTGTTTGCTTAATTATAGATTTTATAAATGTTTGAATTTTTATTTTCCTCATACCTATCTTTTTTTAGTTAATTCATTTTCTGATATTTATCCAGCTATGGAAAATAAAAGACGCTCAACTCGGACTTTTTTTTTGTCATTTATTCCGCATACAGGTGTTTTGGAAACAAAAAAAAGCGGAGACCACCAGTCTCCGCTCAACATGTTTTCTTAACGCTTATCATTATAAACAGACACAAAAAAAGGATGAGATGACAACGGTGACAAAACACAACAAAACATAAGTCCAATAAACAAAAAACACGTATGTAGAAAGTTTAACCAATAACAACATACAACCCAGGAGAAAACACACAAGACGGTGTGACATCGTCACACAGGGGGGAAATGTTGGAATAATTAAAAAACACGGTGAAGAGAAGAAGAGAAGAAATAAACTAAATTAAGGAAGCAAACACAACGCAGGGCTGCATCAGAGATTCAAAGTGACGGGAAAATACAAAAGGACACAAGGAGATAAGAATGACATTCATTGATTAGTGAACAACAATCCAAACAGATGTCTTTCCTCCTTTTCCACTTTTTGTTTTTTAAAAATCAGGTTTGAGAACAGTAATATAGAGCAGGTAATCATGAGGAGAGCAAAATTAACATTCACAAAGGAAAATGCAGAACACCTGATATATATATATTTTAAGCACACACGACTCCTCAGAGTTACACTCCAATGTCCAAGGATCACAAGTTGTTCAAGATTAACTTTTTTTTAAATCTGTAAAATCACCATTCAGTTATGTTGGAACAGCTTCTTGCCAAAGCCCTCCCAATGTATAGCCATTTTTTTCTAAAGAAGTGAACTATAATAGTGTTGGGTTTAAGTTTAAATCTGACCTTTTATGTTCTATTAGTGGGTTACAGTAAGTTGCCAAAGGAGGGAGCTGGGAAGTGAATATTTTCTTACACTTTGTTGGGAATAAATGGTCTAAGCCAGTTTTAAACTCAGGTCTGCTTTGGTGTCGTGGAAAAAGATATGGAGGAAGCAGGTGTTTCCAGAGTTTAAAACACACAAAACCACTGAAAATCAACTCGGACAAATGGAGAGGAGGCTGTTCATGGGGCGTCTGTCGCTGAAACAGGAACACTTGAATGGGGAAAATGTTTAAAGAGGAAACGGTGGTGGGAGGAACAGTGAAACGACTCGTGGCGTGCAGTCTGTGCGGGCCTGCAACCATCTGAAGTGAGGCATTATTTCATGCAAATCACACAGTCAGTTATTCCCCTTTAAGCCTCCAATCTCATTTTAAAAAAGGAAATAAACGGAGGTAATTTTACATAAAGAAACATAATCAAAGCAGAAAGAGATTGCTGACATGCAGGTGTGGAAGTTTTGAAATAAACAGCACAGGTTGGCAAAAGCATCGATTGATTAGTTTTATTTTATTTCAATTGGATTTTCCTTATATAATTCAAGATATTTTATCACACTCATTAAAAAAAGAAAGAAATGTGAGGCTCCCATGGATGTTGGTATTTTAATAAAAAGGGGCATCCATAGGTAAGTGGTCGAGATTAGCGATGTAAGACCCGGACAGGCTGCAGTGCACTGTCATGGGGTGGTAGGCTGTGGGATGGATGGGTTGGTGGGAAACCAGCTGCTCCAGCTCTAAAGCCAGCACTCACTGCTCCTGAGTCAGACTCTGTAGGACTCCAACACTGGAGTGAAGCCGCAGTCGGAGCAAATTTCAACGGGCAAAATTTACTCGTGTGGTGCAGCAAAAAAGCATGAGGGGACAGGAAATAGCTTGGGCAGGGTTGTAAACATAAACTGCAAGAGCTAGCATGGCTAGCGGGCTAACAACAGCAGTCCACAAAGCTGTAAATTATACAACGTTTTATCAAATCATATTTTACTGTCAGTAACCTCTGCCACTCTCCTTGTACTCACTGCAGCCAAGCAGCATCCCTTCTTCTCTGCTACTTGTATTATTTCACTGTGCAGTTATTAAGCAAGACTATAAACAACCAATATTTCCTGAATGAGAAGTCAATCCCACCTTTTCTCTCAAACTGGCTGGACATTGGAGAGCCTCAAGATTTCACATGTCAAAGCTCAGTCAGATTCAGATTTAACTCAGGTAGGTCAATTCGCGACAAAAAGCAAACGTGTCTCGCCCCGTTCCACATAGAAAAGAATGGGAAGCGAAATCCAGTCTGACTGATACTAAGGCGCTAGTATGGTCACTGACAGCATCAGGTAGGTGTTCACCTGCTTATCCGACTCCATCTTAATGATGGTTTTCCACTAAATGTCTTACAAACTGACACATCAATGAAAATGGGAAAGGTGTGGCAGTTGACGCAATGGAGGATGTGATAGCTGAAAAAAAAGGTTAAGATGAAGCAAAATGAGGTAAAAGTGGAGAAAAACTGAGGTTGTTTAAATAAAACCAAAGGGAATGTATTGTGTGAGTCATTATTTCTCCCTCCGAAAGGCTAAGACTTGTGAGTGTGAGCACTTGGTTATGTTATTATCAAATTAGTTTGTTGTTGGATTTCACTGCATGGAGAAGCATATGTTTTGTTTAGCAGTGTGGATCAAATCATTATTTTCAAATGTGCGTGTGTTTTCATGTGTGTGTTTGTTATTTTGTCGATGTGTGTGGACGAGGGGGTGCTCATGGCTGTTTCCTGTGGGAGAATGGCAGATCAGGGGTGAGAGGTCAGTGTCTCAGGGGGTCATAGTGGGGATGAGGTGAGGTCAGATTCGGGGCAAGTACTTCTCGATAAATTCCTTTACAGCCGCCATCTCCTGCAAGAGAGCAAAAGAGATAATGGCTGAAAATAAAGTTGAAATAGGATTTGACAAGATCTGAGAGTTACATCTGTTCCTTAAATCATCACGAGTGATATAAAGGGCATCAAAAATGCTCACCACCCATGGACTTTTTAAACACATTTTTACTAATGATAAATCCCCTTCATCCACACACGACTCATGGTGGTACCGTACCTGAGGACAGGAGCTGTGAGGGAGCCCTGGGTAGGTTTTGAAGGTGATCATCTGAGGGTTGACTATGGATTTGAGTTTTTCTGCCGTCATGGCACCAAACTGCACTGGGATCATGACGTCCATCTCGCCGTGGCACTGCAGGATCGGGATGTTCTTGTTGCCGCTTGACGCCTGCAGGACAGACGCAACACGCAGACTTAGACGATGTGCAAAGTAAACCCGGCTAAATTAGAAAATCTTTTTCTTTTGGTTTGGAGAAAGTTTAAGTCTGCAGTGTGGAACTATTTTAATATGAAAAGTAAAGCAGCCCAAGTTAGAATTGAGGAGGCAGAAGAACCATATAACTTCTCCACAGTAAAACTGTGACTGTACCGATGGGAAACTCCTGTGAAGTGGTAGCCAGCAACTGAGGGCCACAACGCCAGCCAACTGATGCTGGCAGGTCAAGGCGGTATACAAAGACAAAGCCCCGCCCTGAGGAGGAAGTAGACAGAGAGAGAGACAGAAGTTTATTACATGCATTCATTTACATTTTTTAATATATTGTGTTACAAATATCACTCTTGTGGAATATAACACAATGCTAAGATATAAAGACCTACCTGAGAGAAGCCACCGATCATTATACGGTGTGGGGGGATCCCATTTTTGGCCTCATGTTCGATTATGGCCTTGACTAGAGGAAAGCAAGAACAAATATGTGTTATTCAACATTTCAGAGAGACGACTTACATTGTCAAACAAACCCTTCAGATGTTATTGAGTAAGGAGTGTGATAAGAGGCAGGTAGCTTGGTGCTAACTTGGCTCATTGGGCAGCAGACGTCTAGCAAGGCAAATTTCTGTTTCTGCTACACAATCAAGTTTTTCCAGGTGAGTGCACACAAACAAAACATCAGCGGGGGATGTAAATAAGTACATTTATTCAAGTACTGTACTTAAGTTCAAATATGAGGTACTTGTACTTAACTTGAGTATTTTTTTCTCATGCTACTTCCTACTTCTATAATACAATTCAGAGGGAAATATTGTAGTTTTTACTTCATTATTATCAAAACATATGAAAATGTACACCTGAAACTATTAGTCAATTAATTGACTGACAGAAAATTAATTGGTTTGGGAACTATTTAGATTATCATTTAAGTCCTTTTTCATGGTTCCAGCTTCACAGATGTGAAGATTTGGTGCTTTTCTTTTATACTATTTTAATTTATTTTCAATAATTTTGAGGTTTGGACTGTTGGTTGGACACAACAACATTGTGAAGGCGTCACTTTGGGCTCTGGGTCATTGTGACGGCATTTCTCACTATTTTCAGAAGTTTTACAAACCAAACAATCAATGGATTACTGGAGAAAATAATCAGCAGATTAATCCATAATGAAAATAATCATACCAATACAGAATAGTTAAAAATGAACTCCACCTCAACCAACTACAACAGTAAAATCCTGCTTTTACATTAATGCCTGAGTAATAATAATCTAATGAAATAATATGTAATAGTATAACAGTCACAGGGGATATTTTACTGCTTTGAGTACTTTTACTTACTTTACTGTAAGTAAATTTTCCTGATTTTACTTACACACTTTTACTTAAGTAATATTTTCAATGCAGGACGTTTACTTGTAACAGAGGGTTTTACAGTGAGGTATTAGTACTTTTACTGTAGTAAAGGATCTGAATACTTCCTCCACCACTGCAAAACACTGATCACACATGTCACTCCCTGTCACTTTTAGGATTTGTTTAAAATTCTGACTCTGAACTTAAAGGAGTTGTTGTGCTCTCTGACCACTGGGAGGAGCCTCAGCTCATCCATAAAATTTCTGGCTGTTACAAGGTCATTTGATAAGCTTTTAAAATATAACACATTGTTAAAGATTAAACCAGTGGTTCCCAACCTTTTTGGCTTGTGACCTGTTACAGAAGATCAGTGTGTAGTTGTCATGCCCTTGTCATGTTTCAGATGTCTCTGAGGGGTTAGCAGTTCTACCAAAGAGTGATTTCCCCTCTAAACTTCTCACGTGGTTTCATTTAAATATCTTTTTGAGGAAAAAATAGGTAAAATTATTCAATATTTCACAAGAAAATGAAATATTAGAGAAAAGTTTTTTTCTCTCAATCATCTCACAACGCCTCAGATTTATCTTGTGACTCTTTGGAGGGACCTGACCCCTGGGTTGCAAACCACTGGACTAAACTATCTAACTGTATATTAAGTTAATTAATAATTAATTAATAATTAAAACTAGCTCCACCTCGAGCAGCTACAACAGTAAAATGCTACTGACACATTTCTAATTGTAACAATCTAATAATGTCATAATAATATATCACTCACAGACATTTTACTGCAGAACGAGTACTTTTACTTTTGATACTTTAAGTACATTTTGTTGTTAATACTTCTGTACTTTTACTTAAGTAGGATTCTGGATGCAGAACTTTCACTTGTAATGGGGTATTTCTACATTGTGGTATTGGTACTTTTACTTTAGTAATGGGTATAAGTACTTCTTCCACCACTGGTATTAATCCAGGACTGAAAATAGTCCCCAACAAATGCACTATTTACTCCTGTTTGAGTAACATTTGCTAAAAGCTACGGTGTCCAGCTGTTTTAGCCTTTTTTGTTTATTGAATGAAACTATACATTTGTGACCAATTTTTTAAGATTAAGGTCTTCAGTGGGAACCAATGGGCTTGGAGCTGAGTGCCAGCAACAGGGTAGGGAAGTTGGAAATTATTGAGAGACAAACTAATGCACTTGATTTTATCATTTCATGGGATTTGTTATCAATAACAAAAATATAGAATAACTAAAGCTGATACCATCCAATCGCGATAGCATGCCGATACACAGTATGAGTACATCTCTGCCATTATGGACCAGCATTAAAACATTAAACTCACTGTTGTCCGCTGCCTTCTTGATTCCAGATTCGTCCTCTGGGGACTCGGGGCTGAGACCCATAAGGTCAAACCTGCACACACGCAGAGGCGAGCGTTGAAGGAAATCAATAGATACAATCGCAGTATTGTCAATGCCAATATGAGAGCCTATTGTGGTTTCCAGGGAAACAATAGCACCCAGTGTTGAGCTAAAAGGCCGTCTCTTTCATCACGCCAACTCACCACGCGGGCATCACCGTCTTCATGTTGAGAGTGACAGGAATTGGGGGTCTGCAGGGGGGAAAAGGGAGGGAGAGAAATTAAAACATGACAGTCAGTGTAGGAGATCACCAGCAGTCGGGAGCTAAATGTTGGTGGATTAATTCACTCAGCAAGACAGGATGATAGATAAACTACTGGCCTGAAGCTGCTTTTGCACTCTGTCGGGCAAATTGGCAGAAAAAAACTGTATATTTGTCCACAGGTTCATGTTGTACTTCACGCCACACAACCACACAAAGAAAAAGATGTTAGTTTTCCTCCCTGCTGACAAGTGACAGTGTTGGAGGCATAAAATATGACAGAAGGATCGGAGAAAACAAGACTTACGCGTGGGGGCAGATAAACTTGACGTGAGGCAGCTCGATCCCCGTGAAAGTGTCTGCCCACCCGTATCTGACAGAAAACAAGAGAGAAAGAAACTCTTTGTTTCTAATCCTGTTTCAGCAAAATGACTAATATGCAGTACATCAAACCCAAATGTACTACAGCTTAGTACAATGTGTAATACATTGTGTAGCACCATATGTGGTCTACAAATAAATATCACTTCTACACGTGTTATAATAATTTGCACTTGAGGTACAATTAGGCACCCACCATAGGAGATATTTTGATCTCCATTGTAGAGAGGCACCGACACGATTTAACATCTGATTAAGTGAATCACCCGACATCAAGAGCTGATTTGAGAGCTTTTAAATTAGTCATTCATGATGTGAATGTGTGTGGTGTATTATGAAATTAAACTACATGAATATGGGCATCAATTACCACATTTACACTTGATGCATCTCTGGCAGTTCAAATAGCTATGTGATATAAAAAAAATAAAATAAAGCCAAATGTAAATTTAAGCAGGGCCGTAGCCGGGATTTCAGGAATACTGAGGTCAGAACCTCACACAGCCGAGACACTGTTGACCCGCCACAATAAAACAAAAACAACACTGTGTAAAATTCATAAAAAGGAGTGTTCAAAATGATAGAATTACACTTTTTATTTGTTCAGTTTAATTTTTTCAATTTTATGTTTGTCCTCCTCTAATCAAAAATGTGTTTGACCTTCACTGTGCAGAGTTTGACTCTTGAAGGCTGTTTTCACTTTCATCTGCTGAAGGTGGAAAGTTTCTCTGAGCTCAGTTTAAGATGTGTACGTACAAGTAGGATTTTTGTGACATTACAACTAGTTTGAAAGCCAATCATGGTTCAATATGCAACTGACACAAGTGTGATGTGGAAACTTTAAACCTCCAGTGCTCATACACTGAGAATGGACTTTACAGTGAAGTAGGAGACATCTTGTTCAGCAGTTAAACGTTTGAAATGAAAAATATTTCCATGGTCATAGTTTATGGATTTTTCAGTGAGGGAGAAGGAATAGATGTAATTTTAAGAATGTTTACCGAGATAATTGAACTTTTCTGTGGAAACACCATAAAACCGGACACAGATTATTATTCAAAGCAGAGTGGTTTTTTTTAATACGTCTGAAAGATTGTCTGGACGGGATCTTGAACAGTGATATCTTAGAATACAGAATACCTATGATTATTAAGCTTTTAGCTTAAAAACAATCAAATTTAGTCAAAAAACCCAACGTGTAGTATTTATGTTATCGTATAATGTCAAGTCAAACAGAAATATTACACAGGACACGACCTTGCAGCCCTGAATGCAACCTAGCAGCACTGGACACTCAAATCCCCTCCCAAGGTAGTTTAAGTCTCTAATTCTTCTTGGTTACTTTTAGCCACATGTTGAAAAGGTGTAAATACATCTGTATTTGCAGCTAAATGGGAACAAAAGTGTATTTAATCTCATCTGGATTTTATCTGGATAAAGATAAAGAGATACCCGAGTTACCCAGTACCCACATTAAATGGTACTTTTTGATACCTGACTCTTTCTGATCGAAACAAACATTTATCACCATCAGAAACTTTAATAACTTCGATGTAGCTGTAGTTTAGTGTTAAGACATGTTCATCAGTTTGAGATCAGGTTTCCATAAATTTAGTTTAGATTTCAGAGCATGGTGATGGCTCCAAGGGTCCTTGGATATTGTTTGAACTTTCCAATACTACTGAGTTTTAGTACAGAACCAAAACGGCTTTTTTTTTTAAAAAACCTTACTTTGAGAAATATAAACATTCACATATTTTTTTTTTATTTAATAAAAGAAGCCAAAGTTTTTCTAATATTAAATGTTGTCTAAACACAGGCAGTTGTACCAGAACTTTGCCTGAATAAAATAGTCTGAAATTGGATTTTTTTTTTTTAAACAAAAAAACTAAATCAGGAACAAGTTTCAGTCTTTATCAAAAAAAGAACTGAGGTTTGAGGCCCAGCCAATGAAAAGTATCTGTTGTAATATCTGAAGCAGGAAATTAATTTGCCAATGCAGAGTACAAGTATGAAGACACCCAAGTTATGTAGAAAGTATATTATAAGTATACCTTTACTCTGGTATTGCTCTCGTATACGTTAAAATAATATCAATAAATGAATATAAAAAACAGAAAAACAAACTTTTTAAATCTTTCACTGAGGGCTGAATGTACAGATATTCATCATGAATTAAGAAGAGATTATAACATCACTCACCCTGAGTCTCCCAACCCATGAAGGAAGATCACCTGCAGCACAGATTAAAGTTAGATTAGAGTAGTTAGTGTCTTTTCAGAATTTATTACTCATATTCATACTACAACCAAAGAAACTGGGAACGTTTCTTAGCATTTCCCTCCAAATGCAGAAACAAAAGACCGTTAGAAGTTTTTGACAGTGATCGACCACATTGGACACATTAATTGCTGAAGGGAGGAAACCTGTGAGCGGTGCGGTATGTTCAGTTCCATCTTGCACTTTACAAATAACAAAAAACCCTCTTTGAACTTTGAGACAACTTATCACATTGCGGTCTGATGTACACGATGTACTACTGCTAAGTGTGCATACTTGTTCCAAAACAGAGGAAAAACAGGTGCCAATCTCTCATTCTTGCCAAGATAAGCTCTCACTGCCAGTTTCCACACACGCTACTCCCCGCAGAGAAACCATGAAAGGGAAAAACAACAATTTGGAAAGCTGGCAAATCGCTGCTCTTTGGCTGGAAATCAGTGACTCCGCTGTCTTTGCATAGATCAAAACCCTTTTCTTCCATGTAGGGTTTGAGTCGAGGTTCAGAGCTGGAACCAGTGACAGTCAGCTTTGATCCTGGTCTTCAACAAATCCCTGCACTGTACCTGACAACAACTCCTTTCATTTTTACACTCATCATCTACACAATTTGTCTGCTTACTGTACTGTATTTGTTACACCTCCTGCTACAGGTGCAGCTACAGGTGTGGCTTCTCATTACAAAGGAAAGGTGTTTATTAGGACTCAGTAAAATGGTAGAAATCATAGGGATTTTTTAAGGATGAAGTTAGTGTTCATTGCTTTTAAAAGGCCCAATCTGTAACTTACAGGCATTTCTGAAAATATAATTGAAGAGTTTGACTTTGTTAGCATTTTGTTTGTTAACTGATCACAATCAAAATAAATGCTGCTTTACTGCAGTCTTTACAAACAACCAGGTAAACTGTGGTCAGTTTGAACATAGCCTTAGTCTGTGCATTAAAACCCCTGTCAATCAATTTGGGTCCATTTTCAGCAGGTTTCAATTTTATGTTTTAGATTTTTGTGGTGGTGAGACGTGTAAATCATGGATTGTAACTTTACATTAGGGTTAGGGCTACTACTGCCAATACCATAACAACTTCTTTTGATTTCATACTTTGAGGAATATCAACATATTTTTGTACAAAACCCCCTTTTTTCATTTAACAAAAGAAGCCAAAGCTCTCAAATGTTAATCGCTGACTAAATAATAGGAGCTGTAACAGGAACTTTGCCTGACGAAAATATTTTGAAACTAGCAACATTTTTATTTAAATTAGGAACGATCTGATCAAAGAATAAGTAAACAAGATAATCAATCTGACCAGACCTTTTGCTGCCAGCTTTCAATATTCAACACTTGTTAAAAAACTCTTTTGAATTCAACAATTGGAGTTTAATGAAAAATGGGAAAAGTGGACTGTCGAAGTTATATCAGTATGTTATTTACCTCACCGAGCTATGGACACAAAAAAAGTAAGAGGCTCGATACCCAGACTTAATGATGGTAAATGTGACGTCAAACAAATGTTTAAAATATTACTCAAACATTTTTCACACAGGACTGTGAGTATTTAAATACAACTAACTTTCAATCAATTTATACAGTTATTGCCTCAATATACACTAATTCCACTTAAATGAGTCAATCAATAACATTATGTCGAAAGGCAAATAAAGGGATATTACAAGTAAAACATACAGTACAAAGGCTTGTCCTGCCTTTTAAATTCTCTACCTAGAAAATCAGGAGCCAAAGTGAAGACCCATCGGATGGGAAGGTATTTTGGTTTTAAGATCCTTTTAATATCAAAGCACTACAGAGCTGTAACTGTCTGATCTAGTTTAATGCAGCAAGACGGAGGTCTTGAAGGTCTGGAGAGGAAGTCAAACTCCATGTTCCTACACAAAACATCAGCTGAAGAAGCAAGTGTTGGGGGTTGACCTGTCAGGCAGCTTCAAGGCCACAGAAAACCTTCCATCATGAAACAAAATGCAGCATTTGATACCCACAAGCTGAAAGCGTCCTTGAGCTAGATGTCGACACTCCTTCCCCACCCATCCTCAGCTGCTCAGTGACTATACGATGCTCTGAATACGAGTGTCAATAACATTAAAGATACAAAAAGATGTGCGGTTTCACTCACCGCCGCGGTCTCCTTCTCCATCCCAGACACCGTCACAGCCTCGGCGAGCAGCGGCACAGACATGTTGTTGCCACACATACACTGTAGGGGGTGCTGGGGTCAGAAAGGAGGACAGAAACACCAGAGGTCGGCTGAGTACAGATAGCACAGGGTGGCACTACATAAAATATGTTGTCGATCATGTGCATCGAGGCCCAGCAAAAAGCTTTATTTGAATTTGCAAAATGTCCCTATTTAATTTCCGCATGATTCCCAGAGCCTTCATACTAACCACGAGACCGTTCACATGACAAGATATAAAACTGGAAATATTTAAACATCTACTCAAAGCTTAAACTTTACATCTTTTATTCCTCTGGTTGCAGACAGATCTTCCAGAGCATTTTCTGGATGATAAATGTTTTTAATAATACAAATAAGAGTTTACAAATCTATGTTGCTTCTAATGAACCAGCCCTAGGCTCTGGAGTCTTTTGATTACATCATATTAAATTGGGAAATACTTGTTTTCTCTGGTTTCTATATCTGGAGGACAAGCAAATTGTGCAAGCTCAATAGGACTTAATTTCAACCAGGGACATTTTTTAAATCATATTTTTGTCCTACAGTTTCAGTTTGATTTAGACACTAAAAATCTACACAATGTCCTCTGACTGTCCACAAATGTTCGTGTTGTTCAATACACACAGCCTTCGATTATTACTCAGAGCAATAAGCTTTACGAGTAGCACTGTGCTCGGGGGATTTTTTTAGCCCTGGGTTTTGCCTCTCAGGTTATAATCAAAGATAAGGCAGTAAAGGACAGCGCTCATTTAAGTAAAGATGCACATTATCTATCAAAGAAACTGAATGTGATTTTAAGTAGGGTTAGTGAATTAATAATACAGATATTTACATAGAAAACATTTTTGTTGGAATACCATTAGAGCTGCAACTAATAATTATTTTTATTATCCACTAATCTGCAGATTATTTTCTCAATTAATCGTTTCGATTTTCAATTTACTGTCATCTATGACGAAGAAATATGGGCTAAAAATTACAATATTTGGCATTTTCACTTGAAAAACGACTGAAACAATTAATCAATTACTAAAATAGTTGCCAATTAGAGCTAGACTGATAAATGGGCCAATATTAGTTTTTTGCATAGATCGGTATCAGTGTGTATGTCGGCTGATTAGTAGCAAGAATCATCAAGTGCCAAACTAGGTTTGAGGTAATTAATTATATTTTGTATCACTTCACTTTTACACAGTTTGTCCACCAGAGAGCACTGACAAGTTGATTTCTTCAACCGTAAAATGTCCCGTCTAATATCTTGGTCACAATTCTTTAAAAAACAAATCTAAGTGATCCGTATCAAGATTTTTGTTTATGTTATGCGTTTAACTATGGGCCGATATATCATTATCAGATTTTTTAACTCTAAAATATCCATATCAGTATTGGCCTAAAAAAAAAAAATCGGGCTCTATTGCCGATAAATTTTCTGTTAATCGACCAATTGATTAATCACTAATCGTCGCTCTAGCTACCATTATAATGGAGAGCATGATAACCAATTTTATTATAATGTATTATTTGCTATTATTTATATATAAATGCAGGAAACAGCAGGGTTCCCTTGAAAACACAAAAGAAAAAGAGAATTTTTCAGTTAAAGTAGACGATGCGCACTGTAGATTAAAAAAATGTTTATTACAATTCTCTTCCTCCAAACTTGTTCACAAGTCAAAAACCAAATGTTCAAATCACCAGGACAAATTCTGAAACAAGCAGAGCTTATTCAAAACAGGGGACTTGCAGACACATGTAATGGGCAGCGCCGTGTACAGTGGTGTCTGTCATGAAGTCTGACAATGAACAGCTCACTGGTTATCAGCGCAGCCATTCAGTCCGCAGACAGGAACAACAAAGCTGAACATACCACTTATACGCACAAACACACATAATGAACCTGCTGCTGAACCTAAAACAGTAGTCATGCGGTGTTTGTGTGAGGCGGGCAGGTTGCTGTAACTGACGAGACTCATTAACTAAATGAAACACACTCCCTCTCCCTGTACTGTACTCTGTAAATCGGCCGCAGACGTCCATCCCTCTGCACAGTGAGTCAGCCACCGATAACAAGCATGAGATCAGGTGGTTGTTTTACAGGAAAGTCGAGCAGTAAAAGCCTTCGCTCCTCAATGCCCTATAACTTTCTGATGATGTGGGACAGGATGAGGCAAGACGGAACGGGCGGGTCAGATGGCGTGCTGCCTGATTTGCAAATAGGCGATGTGGAGATGAGAAAACGTCTGAAACACAAAGGTTAATGTGTAAGCCTTGAGTGGGATAATACTCTACGCGAGTTAAAATTGCACCGCTGTTATGGCCGTTTTTCCCGTGGCCTGTGTGTTAGCGCTTATCATCTGAAGGTCATATTCACAGCTAAAATACGTGGAAGTGGTAGGTAAATGTGTGATTTAAGCGTCCAAAGTGTAGACAAAAGAGGGTTGTTTTTGCCCTGCATCCTGACCCTTCATAAATGAGTAATAGCTGAATAATAACTGAGCAGAGTTAAGCACCAGGAAATAGTCTCTTTCAGTGGTGTAGAAAGTTCTGGTTTGAATCTTTAAGCATCAAAGGCTATCAGAAGGGAAATATCCACATGTATGTTTTTAGTGATTGAACGGAACTAAGTACATTTACTCCAGTACTGTTTTTCTTGTATTTTACTCGAGTATTTCCATTTTATGCTACTTTATGCTTTTCCTTCGCTACATTTCAGGGAGAAATATTGTACTTTTTACTCCACTACATTTACCGTCTACTTTTCAGATTCAGATTTCACAATTAAAAAATATATTATAAGCTCATAAAATACAATGTGTTGTTAAAGATTAAACCAACTGATCCCAACCTTTTTGACTTGTGTCTAGTTGGGTCACATTTCACACGTCAATGAGTTGTTAGCAGTTACACCAAACAGTGATGGTTTCATTTAATTTAAATAACAGTTAGAGGATCAAAGAGGTCAAATTATCCAATATTTCACAAAAAAGAAAACATGGGAGAGAGTTTTAATATACAAATTTGTGTAGTAGAAGTTTTTTCTTCTTTTCAATCCCATTAATCACCTCATGGCCCCACAGATTTATTTATCTTGTGACCCTTTGGAGGGGGCCTGACCCCCAGGTTGGGAACCACTGGACTAAACTACATAACTGCATATAAAGAAGCTAAAACTAGCTCCAACTCAAACAGCTAAACAAGAGTAAAATAACAGTAACAATCTAATAATGTAAGATATAATAATATATTAGTCACAGGGGCCATTTTTCTGCAGAATGAGTACTTTTAATACTTTAAGTACATTTTGCTGATAAAACATCTGTACTTGTACTTAAGTAGGATTTTAAATGCAGACTTGTACAGGAGTATTTTGAAACTGAAGTATTGGTACTTTAACTTAAGTAAAAGACGTGAGTACTTCTTCCATCGATCCCTCGGTATGATTCTGTTTGAGAAAATGACACGAACAAAACGTGATGTAATAAAAAGGTGCATCGCAAGATGTGCATTCATTATCACCAAATTCTAATTTATTTATTTTTTAAACAAATGTAATTTCGGTACACTCTGGCCCGAGTGGGAACAGACAGAGCCACATAGATAATAGGACTAAAAGCAGACCGCAAAATAAAGAGGAGTGGAAGAAACAAAGAGATAAGAAAAGATAGAGAGGAGTGAGAGATAGAGGAGTGCAGGAACATCGGACAATCTGTTCCAACAAGTAGGACAAGCCCCCAAAATAGGCAGCATATGCAAAGAGGCGATTAATCACTTTTATACCCTTTTTTTCCACCTGTTATTGTTCAGCAGATGAACAATGACCCGTAAGGCGGACTTCCAGCATAATGCCCCATGAGGGTTTTCAATGCACGCTCTAAAACAATGGCTCACTCTCTACGCTTCTGGAGGAGGCCGGTGGTTAAAAATAGCGTCACGCTGTGTGCGAGCATCTAGTCCAATTCTGGTTGGGTCCAAAACAACTGAAAACAGGACCTGTTCCAGTATACAAAGTCTGTTTAATCAATGCATCCATCTCCTGACCGTGCACTACTTAAACAACTTAACGGATGCAGCAACAACCTAAATATGAATGTTTCCTTTAATTTTCCACAACCCTTTGCCAGTAATGATCAATATTTCAGCAGTGGATGGAAATGCACAAACTATACGTTCACCTCCAACATTTATGGGTAGAAATGACAGATATTGCTGACTGGATTTAAGTGATTGAGATATCTTCAGTCTTCTCCTGATGTCTGTGAATGGGAACGTGACTGTGACAATTATTTTCATTATCTGTTAATTATGCTGTCAATTAATCAATTGGTCTATAAAATGTCAGGGGAAAAAAAGCCAATCACACGTTCCCAGAGTCCATGGTAACATCTAAAAGTTGCTTGTTTTGTCTGAAATCAGTCTAAAAGTCACAGATACTTAATTCAAACTGAATACATAAAAGAGACAAACAGAAAATCCTCATATTAGCAAAGCTGGAAGGAGACAATGTTACATTTTTGCTTGAGAAATGAATGAAACAATGAATTTATTATCAAAATTGTTTGCCAATTAATTTTCTGTTGATTGACTAATCATTTCAGCTCTTAACTGGTTATTCATTAAAGTCATTTATCAAACAAAAAAAGCCAAACATTCGCTGGTTACAGCTGCTAAAATGTAAGCATTTGCTGCTTTTTTCTGTTTTATATCATTGTAAATTCTATCATTTTGAGTTTTGAACTGCTGGTCAGACAAAATTAGCATTTCTAAGACCTCGCCTTTAGCTCCGTTTTACTATTTCCTTTACATTTACTACATTAAATGATTAATCGATGAATGAAAACAATCACTGGTTGCTTTCCTAGCACTAACCACATGTTATAAAAGTTACGGTTGGTCGGGGCACCGTGTTGGCCTATGGGTTTAAGGCACTGACAATGAACTTCATCGCCGCTGGTTCGAGGCCAGCCGGGGAGCTTTGCTGCATGCCACCCCCCATCGCTTCAGCCCTCATTCACTTTCATCATCAGTCATGTTTCTATTGTCTACTGTCCAAAGGAATAAAGTGCCCCAAAATACTTTCTAAACGGTTACAAGCTGATTTACTAGATACAGCTAATGGATATAAATATGGATCATGTCAAATGATAGTGGATATCATCTTGCATTGTGGTCATCATGATATCTTGATTTAGAGTAAAAATGTTTTCCTGGTATCAAAAGGCTGCGTTGTAGTCAAGTGATACTGCTCTGTCACAATAAAATAAGCATCAAAGCACCAACTGCGATACTCCAAATATTCTCAGATGTTTGAGTCAAAATGTTGGAAAACATAATTCAATAGGAATTTCTCAGGTGACACAAACCAGGAAAGAAAGCAAAGAAAAACGCTTCCTGTGTTGCAGCCAACTTAAAGCGCATCACGAGTCTCCATCCTGCATGACTCCAATTGCATTTAAGTCAAACAAACACACACACAAAAAAAACAGAAGCGTGCTGCAGTCTGTGTGTGTGTGTGTGTGTGTGTGTGGACGTCAATCGGCTGAACAAACACACACACACCAGGCTGCTGCATTCAGACAGCTCTTTGCTCAATGGCTACGGATGGCTGGCAAACAACAGGATAATATGCGGCACTGAGTGACAGGCATCCCCCTCCTCCCTCCTCCGCTGCTGCTGGAGGTTAATAGCTCGGCTAGCTAGCTGGTGTAGAAACTCACAAGTCAAAAGAGCAAACCGAAAACAGTGAGGTTAAACCGGCTATTGTTAGCGAATAAAAAATAATTAGTTTAGGCAGCTGAAGCAGAGGAAGTGGGTGGCGTGGGTGTCGAAGAGGAAGGAGACAATGAATGGTTGAAGCTTAGCTATGTTGTACGACCCGTCGTCCTCGGTAGTGATGGCATTCAGCAGCGCAAAGCACTTGCGTTTAATCCCGGTTTAGCTGCCCCCCCTCCGCCACACACACACACACACAATAACCGGGGCAAGTGGTAGTAGAGCTGCTAGCTAACGACGCGCACACACACATTGATTGTATTGTCGTCTGCCGGTGTCTCTCTTCGCCTACCTCGGGCTAACGTTACGATTCAAATTCGAACCTCTAACGCGGGCCGTTTTTTAGAAGACCCCTTAACCACCAAAAGGCTCAAACAAGAATCAGTTTGGACCTGGATAAAGTGGTAAAAATTAAACCCGCGGCCCGCTTACTAATACAAATTCATACACTCACCGCTTGCTGTCCCAGTTCTCGACGGAACGGAACTTCCGCTACTGGCCGCAGACAAGCAGGGGGCGGGGACAGAGCGTGGAGACGTCATCACATAGCAACGCCCTGCTGTACGTTCATGGATACCGGTATATTATGAGAGCTTATTTTCTGATTATCTTACGATACATCCATGAACACGACTTTGTTTCCTCACAAAATTACAGATATAATCAATATAACCCAATATATGATCAATATACAGTGGTTAAAAATCACTAAGTAGTGTCAATAACCCTGTATCAGAATCAGAATCAGCTTTATTGGCCAAATATGTGTACACATACACCTCTCGATGTGCTTACACACAGAACAATTTACAGGAAGATATAAATAGACATACAGCTAAAAAAAAAAGTGAACAAAAACAGCCAAACATAAACACAGAACTATTATGTAGGCCTACATAGGTGAAAAATAGGTGATACAATTAAAAAGCAACAATGTCCAACAAACTTCAATGTATACAAGTCAAGTTTTCTGTAGATCATAAAATATCAATTACAAATAGTGCAAAGGAATAAATATCGACTGGGTAAAGTACTAGATTACTTTATATACATGAAGTGGGTGGTTATGTACAGTAGGCTATATGTATACATGTCTTGTATAGCCTACAGTATATACAGGATACGGCTGCAGGATGTATAGATGAATGATAGAGCACAGTGTGTATTTTAACCTGTAAATATATAATTTGTAATTTGTAGGTTAGTGGTTTTAATGTTACAGGGTTACTGACAGTGACAGGCTGTGGGTAGAAACTGTTCTTGTGTCTGGTTGTTGCGCCAACCGGACGGGAGGCCCTTCACACCCTGGAGCAGGCTGTGTCCAGGGTGTGAAGGGTCTGCGGTGATATTTCCTGCCCGTTTCCTGACTCTGGAGATGTAGAAGTCCTGAATGGAGGGCAGGTCGGCACCAGTGATCTTTTCTGCAGTCCTGAATCCCCGTTGTGATCTGTTCCTGTCCTGTTTGGTGGCCGATCCAAACCTGACAGCGATGGATGCACATACAGCAGACTGGACCGGCAGGTTGACCTTCTTGAGCTGCCGCAGGAAGTACATCCTCTGCTGGGCCTTTTTTCATGATTGTGTCAATGCTGGACGCCCACTTTAGGCCCTGGGAGATTGTGGATCCCAGAAACCTGAAGGTTTCCTCAGCAGACACGGTGCTGCTGAGTATGGTGATGGGGGGCTCCTCCTGAAGTCCACTGTTATCTGCACAGATTTGAGCTTGTTCAGCTCCAGTTTGTTACACTAAAACATCCACTTGCCTACAAAATTATAAATAATACATTTACAGTTTAAAATACAGAGTGTGCTCTAATATATCATCCATTTATAAATCCTGCCCACTGTATATACTGTATATCTATTTATGTACATGCATATATTATATACTAAATACATATTATATTTTTTGCTTAGTACTTCTCTTCCTGTGTGCACTGACGTGATAGTGAGCTGCTGTAGCAAAAGAGTTTCCCCTCAGGGATCAATAAAGTATTTCTGTTTCTGATTCTGATTCTGATGCTGTACATAATCACCCACTTCCTGTATATAAAGTAATCTCTTACGTTACCCAGTCAATATTTATTGTATTTGTTTACAATCTACAGAACACTTGACTTGATATAGACATTGTATGTTGTTGGTCATTGTTGCTTTTTTATATATATTTATAGATACACCTATGTTTTTTCACCTACTTGTATGTACATACTAGTTCTATGTTTATTTATAGTTACTCGTTACTTTTCAGATTAAGATTTTACATTCAAAGCATATGATCTGTTTACGAAGCGTGACACATTGTTATAGATAACATTACAACATTTTACTTAAGATCATCAATAACAGTGATCCAATATGATAATATTACACTGACAGGAGCCATTCTGCATGATACCTTTTACTTTATACTTTAAGAACATTTTGTTGATAATACTTGTGCACTTTTAGTTGAGGACTTTTGCATTTCTACAGTGTGGTCTTACTACTTTTGATTTGGTCTTGCACCACAGTCAATATATATGATGAATGAGAACAACATATATGATCAATACATCCCCGTAACAGTATGATTGCCACATTTTCTACTTTGATAATAGCTGTACATATTTACAAGAGTTTTTAATACACTTTGATTTTTTGTTTGTCTCGTTTTGGCTTCCTTGAAATAGTAAAAAAAGGTCAAGCGTGTCTGAAACACATGAATGTTGTACTGCCAAACTTTAGCGTCAACAGCATTTTATTTCCATTTCGTTTGAGGCAGCATTGAAAAATGGTATTCATGACTTCTGTAGATCACATCAAGAGTAAAATGGGACACGCCGCTACTTCTCCAAATGTAATTTGTAAATACTTTGAGCAGCACAACTATCTGCGTGGTTAGACACCACTAGAGGTTTGTGAGGATTTGTTTAATTAGGTGAACCAAACCTTTAAACAAAATTATGTGTATTTATAAATATTTGCTTCTAAGAAGTTCTGCAAAAGTTCCATGTGAGCTATTAAGATTAACATAAATATCTACATCAACTATAAAATCATAGAGCAGACACTATACTGCATGTAAAATAGTTACCTGAAACATTTAAGCGCACTGTCAAGCATGAAACTAATTATTCTTCCATTTTGATGTGTTTTTTAAAAACAGCAACATTCTCGGAGAGCTCAAACGTCATATTTTCTCCTGACATCTGCTCCTTTCACATTCCCATAAAGCACTCACTCTGCCACTGACTGCATGATGACACTGCGTTACAAACTCAGTGAAATCATGAATGACATAACGCCTCAGTGGGGAAAAGAAACTGGAAGGTGTGAAGGTAATGTGTGTTTTTAGGGAGCTTTAATAAGCTTTGGTCTAACAGCTCTGTAAAATGGCTTGTTTGTGTTACAAGCGTTGCTGTAGAGGAATCACAGCTCAGCCTGTTCACGTCTGCTGTGAGTGCAAAGAGGGAATAGACCTCTACTGCAGGAAGCCTTGGAGTCGGTCCAACCCTGGGTCTCATACAGGCTTCCTATCAAATCCTCGACTCCGCTAACCTCGCTCTCCCTCAGATGACGACAAACGTACTTAATTAACTGTGTCAACGCAGCGAGCAGCTGCTGGGAATTCATCTCATCAGAGATAAACTGAGGAAAGACAAATAAAACATTTTGGACTATAGAAACCTGCTCAAACAAGAAGACATCAGTCACGTAATAAACCACTAGGTGGCAGAAAATATCCAGCACTTGTTAGTGGACAATGTGTTGGCTTTACAAAAGGAAAATAATGATATTTTATAGGTATTATGTACATTTCTAGGCATTTAAATGTATCCAAAGTGCCTTAAAAATGTGTATTTTCTGACTGTGTTTAAGCAGTGTATCTTTTTTCTGCAGATATTTGAGAGCAAATGAAGTTTCTTTACATGTTTTATACCTAAAAATCATCGCGTGGAGATAATTATGAATCCAGAGTGTAAACATGGCAACCAACAAATCTTTAATGAATCAAAAAGAACGAGCACTTGTTTTATTTCCAGCCTTCAGTGTTTTATTTAAGAGTAGCTGTCACGTTATTGAAGTGTATCTTTATTCATGAATCAGAGTATACAGGTTAAACTGATAACAACAGACTTTATCTGAGTGTTAAATGTTTCATGCGTTTATTATTAAGCTTTTTGCCCACAACAAGCGTTCACTCTTTATTGCCTTAGAAAACAGAGCAACAACTCGGCACTTCCAGGCACACCTGAAGCTCTCCGGTCTTCAGATTTCCGTGCTCAGTCCCGGTCGAGCTCAACCAACCTGCCGGTACGCAGCGTTGCAATCATCTTTTAATTTTTGACCCCTGTCAAGCAGACGCCCCTGAAAACTCTCCTCCTCCTCCTCCTCTTCCTCCTCTTCCTCCTCCTCCTGTTGCCTTCCTCGCTGAAGCTTTCAGGAAATGAAGTTGGTTTGTGGGATGATGCTCTCCACTTTGTGATCCGCAGGGTTTGCTGATGCCTCGTAGTTACAGATCGTCACCTCATGTCTGTGAGCCTAAAACAACCCAGACAGAGAGACAAGCTGACTGACAGCACAGACATTTATAAATAGTGTTTCAGGTTAGAGTTAATAAATTAAAAGAAAGACGGGGCTAAAGAGGGAGAAACAGCTCGTTATACACTCATAAAAGACCGTGAATTTTTATTTTCATTTTGTGTCTTTGTTACCATGTAAACTGAATTAATTTAAACATAATGGGAGACCTGCTAAAAAGTTGACCCTACCAGGGCTGCAACTAACTAAGTAACTAACTAGAATAATCTAGAGATTACTTTCCCATTTGGTTTATAAAATGTCAGAAAATAGTGAAAAATAACAAGTCAAATTGCTTATTTTGTCTGACCAAAGATATTGAGTTTACTATCACAGAAGACAAAGAAAAGCAGCAAATCCTCACAGCTGACCACAAAATGTTTGCCATTTTGCTTAAAAAATAATTTTAACAATTAACAGATTGTAAAAATAGTTTTGACTTAATAGTTTGATTAATTGACTTAATCTATTGATCGATTCAGCCCTAGAACCCGCTAAGCACATTGCACTCGATGCTGCTCTGACACTATAAAATATAATGTACATAATATGTTTTACACATTGTTTCACATTCTTCCATTTTAAATGCTTTAGCGCAGCGGTTCACAAAGTTGCTCCTGTCATTCCGCGCCACCGTTCTCCCAGACAAGTAAACCGATTTCATTTTAACAACAATATTGGGAAAACTGAATCAAACAAAATGAATCAAGCAGCATTTTTAAGAACATGAACTGCATGTTTCTTTTAACACATGTTCCTCATTGTTTTCAGTTATCCAAATGAAAAATAAAAAATAAAAACACTTTGCCCAAACTGCCAGAGGTTTTAGACATAAAAGCAACGCGGATATCCTGCTATTCTGACAGTGAACTTGAGAGCGAGACGTCTTCATATTTTGGATTTGGATCGTCACCTGTTTCACTTTTCTTCCCCGTCAAAAACTGTCCAATGAAACTGAATTTTGACAGCATCAGAGCACCATTGTTTGTTTGTCGTTTCCAAATGATCAGATTAATTTAAATTTTTTTCAGCTTCGCGTTTTTCCTCCTGGTCATATACAATACACAATGGCTCTATGCCTCCCCAGTGGGACCCATCCCCAGTTTGGAAACCACCGAGAGCGACTCTCCACCCAAATACTCCATCCAGCCTGTGAACCACATCAAATAAAACTGCTGTCTGTCTGAAAAGCCCAGACATCAAGCCTCAAGAGAGTGACAACAAAGATTCAAAGACCTTAAATGTAGCAGAAAGTACAAACAACTGACCCAACTGTACGGCTGCATGCTTGCAACATGCATGATGTTTGCTATTCT
Organism: Siniperca chuatsi; assembly: GCF_020085105.1. Classification (NCBI taxonomy): domain Eukaryota; kingdom Metazoa; phylum Chordata; class Actinopteri; order Centrarchiformes; family Sinipercidae; genus Siniperca; species Siniperca chuatsi. The sequence continues at coordinate 6,563,888 of NC_058058.1, forward strand.
AAGCTGTGGGGCAAAATGGCAACACACGACGCACGAGTAGGAACATTCAGCGGCGATTTAATCACACAGGAAGACAGAAATAATATTCAAAATAATGACGGAAAATGTCTTTTTTTTTTATAAAGCTACAGTGAACGCGAACTGTTTGGTGTTCATTTAAAAAAGAATAACAAATTCACTTTGTGAATAACAAAACAACTGCTTCGCACCAACTGACAGACACGAAAAGACTCTTGGGGATCGAAGGGAAACTGAGTAACGCCAGACAGATACCAAAATATTTTGGGAAGGAATCTGCTGCCCTCGGGATAAACTGATTAGTCAAAATAATATCTCCTTTCAGTGTAGTTAAAATATGACACACACACACCCAAATCAACCATGGAAGAGCTGGAAAAAGGCTCGAAACACTCAGTGAGGGACTTGGGACTAAATTCCTAAATGTAGGAACACGTAGAAGAAACATTAATGACAGCGTCTGACTGAAAGAATATTCACTTGCTGCCAGTTCATTAGGTACACCGAGCTGAAACTAATGCAGTCTAATACAACCGCTCTGCAATAAATCCTACCTTCATGAAGGTTATACTGTTCAGTTTTTGTTCAAGCTGTTGTAGAGACGTGTTGATTCGACTTTATGGCTGTAGTTTGCAGTGCTGTTTACTGTATTGTGTTAAACTGAGAGGGGTTTCTAACATTTTGTTTACCCTCATTGATACAGTGATATCTAGAACATTATTATGGTATTTTAGATGATCAGAGGACAAAGACAGGATTCAGCAGACTGATGTTTCTTTTAAAGTCTGACCTCTGAGTATTCTCCCCTCAGACCGATGTAGTAGACCCTGGTGCTCTCTGCTCCAAAGTTCTTCGAGATGTGGATGGAGAGGTGCTGAACATTGGAAAAACGAGCGATCCTGGAAATAATGACACAACGGGAGACACTTCAGTTTGAGACAACAGCCTGGAAATTAAATTCAGACTCAAAGGAAGCAACACTGAACCGTCTGTGTCTGAGAAACCAGGATCATAGGAGGAATCAAACATCCTGAGCCATGGCCATGTTGTGTGTGTGTGTTTGTAAATATCATAGAAACTCATACACACGCATACAAGTGGAGACAAGCATGACTTACTGAGACAAAACAGAAAGAAAAAACAGAGAGAGTTGGTTCCACTTGTGTTTTGAACGCTTCTCTGACCAGATCACAAAGATTGGATTTCAGTGCATCATGTCACTGTGCGTCCAGGATTTGCCCATGATGCATCTTACATACGAGCTACATTATTTAATCACTTCTCTGTCGCCATCTTGAACCGTGAAAACTGCCTGGAATATCAATCAAATCTAAACAAAACAAAAAAAACGTCATTCTGGTGCAGTCACTTAAAGCTAAATCATGTAACATTTGTGGCAATAAAAAAAGGTACAATCAACAGTGCATTTTAAAATGTGTATTTTATGTTATCAGTCTTTGTTTGTCGGTGACATGTGTGTTGGCTGCTGTAGGCTTTTCAGCAACCATCTTCCTTGTAAGCTTGGTCTGCAGTGAGCTGGTTGTGGCTATCAGTGACTAAGCCAGCAGACTTACCAACAATGACAACAACTAAAAACGGAAGAAAACTAAAGAACAAGTGTTTAACAAGACAAAAATATATGACTTTCTAAACTGCACACTTCTTGAGTGCACCACCTGCTCGATCAGCGCCTGAAGCAGCTTGTTTGGATGCCTCAAACTCAATGACACCTCATAAGACAGATGGAAAGTGTTGATTTGGGAAACTGACGGGACAAACAATTCCTGCTTGAAGGTAGAAAATTGCCGAGGTGATAAAAAACAAAAAACTCTTCACGCTCTCACTTTGTCGGGTACTCCAGCTCAGCGACAGGGTCTCTGTTGAGTCTGAAGGCTTGTTCGGGTTCTCTGCCGGTGTCGTCGAAGGACATCTGAGGGATGTTCTTGTACCTGGAGTGAAAAAGAAGTGAACGTCATGAAATCACTGCCCTCTAGTGAGGGAAGAGACAGGAGCACTTTAACTGCAGATCAGTTTCTTATTTTAATGGGACTCAGCCAAACACTCCTTTTTGTATAATGCAGACCAGGGCTATTCAATTACAAAACCAAGGAAATGTAGATGGGCCAGACATTTACTGCAGCCTTTTTAAAACCTTTTTCTTTTTTTGTTTTTGGTAATGACAAATTTTAAACAAATGCAAATTAGTCACAAAAAATAGCAGGTGTTTGGAGATGGCGGTAAAATACACAAATACTTGCCCGTCCAGGCAGGATTAAACTGACGGTTTTCATTGTCAAATTTCCGTTTCAGGGTTGACAAAGACACATTTTCAGTAGAGCTCTTCCCTACTTGTGACTGTCAATAGCCAGATGTTTTGACGGTCGGAGCTCACATGAGAAAACGTTGGTTTGTGAAAGATATGATTGGCGGCGTCGCTACATCTGTAAACATCCTGCCCGATCGGTACTGCGCATGTGCAACTCTCAACAGAGATGAGGAGGAAGCGAGATGGCTCACTCGTTAGCTGCTTCCATGCACTTTATATGTACTTCACTTATTTTGTCATATCTCAGATTTATGTATGCTGGGCCACTCGGAGGTTGCTGCTGGGCCGGATGTGGCCCGCGGGCTGCCAACTGAATAGGCCTGATGTAGACAATGAATTTATAAATAAAGATTTGGTGTCCTGGTGGCCAAGGGGGTTTAAGACGCTGACCATGTAATTGCAAAGTCCCCGGTTCAAATCCGGCTGGGTTTAACTCTGTTACCAATCAAAGAAGCCGTGACGGACACTCACAGTCGTATCTCGGCGGGATGAGAGTCGTCATTTTCTCCAGAGATGATGAGGCCTTTCAGCTTCACGCTGCCTGTAAAACTGAAAGAGATGACACATAGTTCCTTCGCTGATATCTTTGACAAAACAGGGTGAAAATCACAGAGACAGGGCAAAAAAACAAAAAAAAAAAAAACAGGACGCTGTGAAAGACGAGAAGAAAGCAGAAGCTGTCACAAGAGATGAATGGTGAATTATTGAAAACCAAAAATGAAATTAGAAACCAAAATCGAAAGAAAAAAAACTTAAAGAGTCCATCTTATTTTTATTATTGGTGAAGAAGAACCTGGTTACCAACTTACACACCAACACATTTCATAATAATAAGAGCAGTCTCAGACTGTCCTCCTGCACTTGTGTCTACAAATATGCTTTTTTAAATAAACACAGGCAGGAAAGCATAAAATGTCTCATACAGCAGAAAAGGTTAAAGTTCAGGCTAATTATGACGACGATGATTTTAGGACTCACGGGATGTTGAACAGCAGCTCTTCATCTGCGTCGCTCTCGACATACTGAAAGAATGAGAGACAAAGGAGTGTGAATCCTTTCCGAGTAATCACAGAGTCGCAGCAGCAATGAAACCAACGCTATCAGGTTGTGATACTGGTTCGACTGGTTTTTGACCCAGTATGAGCAATCAGAACTGGACATTATGAAAAAATAATCTTTTTAACAACCAAACTTTCCTCCAATAGATCACAATATCGGTTTAGGCATGCAAGATGTCAAGTGGACTGTGTTATATTATGTAGAACTGAAAGAATTAGTCGATTAATTGATTAGTCGGTCAGCAGAAAATTAAATGGCAACTAGTTTAATTATTAATTCCTTATTGATTAACTCAATATACCAAATATTCTCTAGTTTCAGCCTCTCAAGTATGAGAATGTGCTTATGTGATCGCAAAATCAATAATGTATTTTTGGGTTTTGGACTGTTGATCAATTTGAATAAGTCCCCTTGGGCTCTGGGAAGATGTTACAGGCTTTTTTCACTATTTTCTGACATTTTATAGACAAACCGATTAATCAGCTAATCAAGAAAATAATCTGCAAATGAATCCATAATGAAAATTGATTGAAAATGATTATTTTTCACGTGATTTTGCCAACATTTGCCATATTGTCATATACCGGTTTATTCATATTTTTTAATTATTATTATTAACACCATGATTATGATTGCAACAGTGGTGGAATACGTATTCAATTGAGTAAAAGTACCAGTACAACAATGTAAAAATACTCCATTACAAGCAAAAGTCCTTTACTTGTCCTACTTAAGTAAAAATATTAAGTACTTTTTCTGCAAAAAAGGACCATATTATTATTCTATATTAATATTATTATATATTACACAATATGATTAATAGTGATGCTTCAATGGGTAAGTAGATTTTCACTGTTGCAGGTGTTCATGGTTGAGCTAATTTTAACTGCTTTATCTACAATAAGGTAGTTTAATCTGTAACAACACATTGCATTTCATAAACTCATCACGTGTTTTTTTTATGTCAAATCTTAATCTGAAAAGTAACAGTTTCTCCTCCTTGTCCTCTGTTTTCACTCCGGCTTCTCTGTGCTGGACCATCGATCCAGCATCCTCTTATATGTTTACAATCTATAATATTGTCATCCTGATTGTCCATACTGTAATTTTACTATGTTGGTCGATTCTGTGCGAACATCTACTGCATGTCCTCCCCCAGGAGGGATCCCTCCTCTGCTGCTCTTCTTGAGGTTTCTTCCATTTTTCCTTGTTAAAAGGGTTTTTTGGGGGAGTTTTTCCTGATCCGAATCGTACTGTGCTGATTGTAAAGCCCCTTCAGGCAAATTTGCGATATTGGACCTTATAAATAAAGTTTACTTGACTACAGCTGTCTAATAAAAGTAAAAGAGTACAATATAATTGCCTCTTAACTGGATTAGTGGTATAAAGTAGCATAAAATAAATAAATAAATGTACTCAGTTACTGTCCACCATGCTGCCCAAACTGATGCAAGGCTGGACTTTATTCTAAGCAGCCTCATGTGATTTGTCAGCCTCAGTGATGTTAATAAAGTTTTGTTTTAATAACTGCGCAGCGCCACAGACGCAAACACCTGTGTACCTGCTGTCTGTAACAGGGGGGGACAAAGGCAGGATAACTGACCGGGGGAGCGGCTCTGCACGGCCGTTACCTTGTCCCGCTCGTTCCGCTTATCCCACGGTTTGAACACCAGCTTCCCATCTCCGTCTCTGCTCTCGTTCAGGCACTGCAGCTTCTCCAGGTCGATCCGCCGGTACAGCCCGTACTCCAGGCCCCTCTCCGCGGGCTCGTGCTCCCCCTCGCAGCCGCAGCCGTGCCCGTGACCGTGCCCGGACATCGTGGAGCTTAAAAAAAAAAATCCCCGGTGCTTTCCGTTACAGCTAGCTCGGACAAAGAGAAGTAGCTCGTCCGGCAAGTTTTCGGAAAGTGAGACGCAAGTTTCACTTCGCAGCCTGAAGCGAACCGACTTCTGTGTCAAGCGAACCGAAGTTAGAACGGTTCTTCCGGTTCTAGATTTCAGAATAAAACAACCTCTTTGTCTAAATGTATTAAAGCAGTGCTACTATGAGCAATCATATAAGTGGCTCGGTCCTGTTTATCTGGCCTTAGATAAAGACAAAGTGGCGTTAGGAACTGAAACCATCATTGGGAAAATGTTAAATGAAAACAGACATTTTAAAAGAAAAAATGAAATTGGAATTAAATACAAATAACCTGCAATAAGCTCTGTTACTCTGGAGGAAAAAAAAGTAAGATTATTTGGATTGTTTCCCATTTTCATAGGTGTATTTTGTCTGTATTTATTCATGTGCTTATTTATTTAATTAATATTTAACAGTTCGGGTCTCCATAGCAATGCGCCTTTGAAGTTTTAGGATATATATTCTTTTACTGAGTTATTTCAAGTTCAAGTCTCTGAAATGTTAATGATATTTGATAATAAGCAGACAAAAATTAAGCGAATTAGAGTGGCATCGACAAATAATGTAAAATGAATGTAATTACCAACCGTGACACAACCTTAATTTAAAGTGCGTTATGTATTTAAGTGCATACCGGTATTTTATTTTGAAGGGAGAGTGTGCCTGGCAGGAAATCATCCGCGACGACATTGTGGCCACTTTACCTGCATGAGCAGCAAAACACCAAACACGAGTGATGTGCTCTCTGATTGGCTCTCATCTCTTACCACCAAACGTCAATACTGTCGCAAACCGTTTACAAGTGTCGTAAAAGCTGCAAAACCACAATATTACGGTAATATTTAGCACTAATTTCTATCAGTGCATCACATTTAATGAGATATGATGTGTTTTAAATCTAAATCTAGTTGGCTAAAATACTATTAGTGACAAACAAGTAACTACTAATAGATAAAAGTACAATATTTATCTACTAGTTGACTGGTGACCACTTGAAATAATGTCTACAAGTGACCCCCCTCAATTTCACCTGCTTTATATACTGCTGGGCAGCTTAACCAATAATGATATATCATAATGTATTATTTGATTATATTTTGTATTATTATTACATAGTATTTTACCAATTTGCAGTATCTGCTTGAACAAATGTGAACTCATCACCTATTAAATTTAATGGAAACCATAACACCTAAAAAAGATACCATCTATTTTCATCCTGGACGTTAATGATGAGATATTTGAAACAAAGGCAATACACAAAATGTAGGTTTAATTGGGAATAAGTACCACATTACATGATGTTAAGGAAAACATTAAGTAAACAAAATACTAACTCTTTATTGAGGCCTACAGGACAGATGGGCAGTTTAAAAAATCCGTTCATATTCTCTAGTGACAGTTTTTCAATGTTACTGTACCGACTTTTTGAATTTCTTCCGTTATTTAGAGAGAAAATGAAGATTTCTCCTGGTGGCACTCATGTTCAATAGAAACAAAGAGGATGTCTGTGTTGTTTGATGAACACTACCACACAAAAAGATTTCTGCACACAGTCTTCAAGGGCAAAAAGTCAATTTTAATAAAAATGACCATATAACATTTATTAAAATCTAATAAAATTACAATTTTTAATCTACTTCCTTTCAGGCCCATGATGTGGGGTGCCAGGTCCCAGTGTTGAAAATAAATACATCTCATTGTTGTAGACTGAAGCTGCAGACATCCTATTAACTTCCTTCCTTATTGTTATTTTTCCTCATTCTTCTTCTCTTCCTGCAGTCTCTTCAGCCGTCACTCAAGCTATTTGTCACAGTGAAGCAGATATAAACAGGGACACACACATTCAACAGCAGGAAAACACGATCTGAAGCCACAGGAGGGTTAAAATGAGTCTACTTGTGTATGTGTAGTTCACTGATATCATTTTAGCCCTACACATTAAAAAAATCACCAGAAAAAAACTGTTTAAATATGCATGTGTTTGTTTTTTAAAAAGCAGAGTACTTAACCAGCCAGTTGATGTTTCGGGTGGAGTCTTAATGCCTCGGCTGACGTGCACCATGCATACCATTAAAAGAGAAAACAAGAGTGTGTAAAAGTTTTCCTCATGTAGTGTATCATTTGACCGTAATGGAAAGTAACAAACGACTTTTAATTTAAAAAAAAAACAATGAGTATTCTTTCTGTCCCATGAAGGAAAAGTTTGCTTTCTTGCCAAGAGTTAGATGAGAAGATGGATATCACTCTCATGGCCGTACGCTATCATGAAGCTACAGCTAGCAGCCGGTTAGCGTAGCTTAGCACAAACAAGGGGAAACAGCTAGCCTTGTAGCAAAATCCACCAACCAGCACATCTAAAGCTCACTCATTAACACGTTGTGTCTCATTTGTTTAATATGTATAAAAAAACGTGTGGTTTCCCGTCTAAAAATGACAATTCGGCGTTTTACCGAGTTAAACTATTTCTAGGTCGTGACTAGTAACTTCCTGGCGTTTTCACTGGTTGCCTGGCAACTGCTCCTGGCTTAGAAATAGTTCGGCACATAGCCCGAACAAACTCAGAGTTGTCGTTTTTACACACGTTGTTTGTACGTTTTAAACAAACAAGATATAATGTGTTATTTACTGAGCTTTAGAGATGCTGGTAGGTGGATTTTGTGACCTTTGGACAGAGCCAGGCTAGCTGTTTCCCCGTTTCAGTCTTTATGCTAAGCTAAGCGACTGCTGGCTGTAGCTTCATGCAGCATACAGACGTCAGAGTGTTATTAATGTTCTTTTCTAACTCTTAGTAAGAAAGCAAATCAGCGCATTTCCCAAAAGGTCGAGCTATTCCTTTTAAAATGTCTGCTGCAAAACAAGAAAAAGACAGACTGTGATTGTATGTGTGTGTGTGCGTGTGTGTGTGTCTCCTTTACATCTTGTAAAAAGTTGCCGACTTAATTTTCTTAACACAGACGTCACACTCACTGACCGTCATTTATGATTTAAATACTTATTTAAAGACCCCCAAAACAGGTGCCGTAACTTAAATAAAAAGAAATTTTAAAAAAATCAACCATTTTTCCACCAATACTGAGAAGTTCATATGATATGTTTGGTGGGTAAAGATGATGGTGTGTGTGTGTGTGTGTGTGTGTGTGTGTGTGTGTGTGTGTGCAGGGATGAAGGGGTCTTCAGTAAAATTTCGCTAAACTTAAATTAAAAATACAGTTGGAATTCATAAAATACATTCAGTCTCTTTCACACTATCGGCGGGAGAATCTGTTCTTGAAAGCTTTGATAGTTTTGGCCATCATGGGGGCGATTTCTGCACGAGGAGGAAGAAGAAGAACAAATGGTTTGTGAGATTTAAAATAACTCGCACATAATTCTGGTTCTTTTAATGATCCTAAACTCTGGCTCAGGACCGTTAACACACACTTACTTTTGACCTGTGGCTTATCCCGGGCGGCATGTCCTCCTCCTCCTCCTCCTCCTCCTCCTCCTCCTCCTCCTCCTCCACCTGGTGCTGAGGAGCGAGATGAGCCGGGAGGAGGGTCATTTTGGGAGGAAGAGGAGTGGCTCGTTTCACCAGAGTAGTCTGTGGTAGCTGGTCTTATTCTGAAGGACACAGGAAGAGATAAAAGGTCAGTGACGGTGCTGAATCTAAAATGAATCAAAGTGCCACAAAGTCCTGGACGTAAACAAAGAAGTGCAGAAAATAAGTGATGGACTCAATTAATTAATTAATCATTGAGTCAGTCAAAATGTCAGAAAATAATGTTTTTTTTAAATTCCCCCGTTACACTTTCCCAGAGGGTAAAGTGACGTCTTTAAATTGCTTGCTTGAAATTGTTTGAGCAACACTCAATCACCCAAAGATATTAAATTTACTGAATAAAACTAAATAAATCCCCACATTTGAGAGGCTGAGACCAGAAACTTTTTTTTTTTTTAATTTTTGCTTAAATTACACGAACAATCGATCACTTATCAAAACTGTTACAAAACAATTAATTCATCTACCACCTGAGAACTTAATTCTATAGATACTTTTGAAGACAACCTTTTTATTAAAATGTTTATTTAATGTTTTAAATGCATGGCTGGTTTTAGTATTGGTACTGTATGCGTTTAAAAATGTTGTCTTTATAGATTATGGTGTTTAAAGATTTAAATATGCACATACATTTGCCCAGAATGACATTAATTAACAGTAGGTGGATATCTATCTTGACATCCACGTGTCACCAATATTGGTGAAATTGGCGAATAAAAATTAGAAAAATACATACCTTTACTTTTAAAAACAAATCAAAATGTATGTAAACAGTAAGTAATTCTGGTAGACAGGACAGTAGGACATCCACTGAAAAATTTAAGTTAGTATAAAGACCAAATATTTCATTATTACACAAATTAACTCCTATGATGAACTGTAAATACGCCCTGCGAAAACCTCGTGCATACATAAATAAAACACATTTATGCAAAGTGATGAGATATAAACATGGAAGATACAGACGCAACAGTGTAACCAATTTCGAGCCATAAACTTAAATGCCAAAAATGACGATATGCTGGATGTTGATACTGACTTGAAGGGAGCTGCAGCTGTGGTGGAGGCGGCTGTGGACAAACCACTAGTGGTGCCGAACCTCTCCTGTCGGCGGCGGACGTCACGCGGCGGCTTGGCGACAGAATTCACAAACGCCATCTTAACCTGCCGCCCTGCCAGGACAAACAGCAACACTCAAAGACTTTAATAAATAAACATTCAACATCAATCTGTGACATTTTTATAGAAATTACTTTTTCCTATTTAATGACAAAAGACAGCGGTGGAGGAAGTTTTAATACCTCACTGTAAAAATACTCTGTTACAAGTAAAAGTCCTGCATTGAAAATGTTACTTAAGTAAAAGTATGTTAGTATAATCAGGAAAATCTACTTAAAGTGTTAAAAGTAAAAGTACTCAAAGCAGTAAAATGTCCCCTGTGACTCTTATACTATTATATATTATTTCATTAGATTATTATTACTCATGTATTAATGTAAAAGCAGGATTTTACTGTTGTAGTTGGTTGAGGTGGAGCTACTAACTATTTTGTATCAGACTGCAGCTGATGATTATTTCATTATGTATTAATCTGCTGATTATTTTCTCCAGTAATCGATTGATTGTTTGGTTTGTAAAACTTCTGAAAATAGTGAGAAACGCCGTCACAATGACCCAGAGCCCAAAGTGACGCCTTCACAATGTTGTTGTGTCCAACCAACAGTCCAAACCTCAAAATTATAAAAAGATAAATTATAATTATAAAAATAATTTAAAGTAAAATCAGCAAATCTTCACATTTGAGAAGCTGGAACCAAGAAATGTTTTTACATGAAAAATTACTAACGATTAATTTTCTGTCAATCAGCTAATTGATTAATCGACTAATCGTTTCAGCTGCACTTAAACTGTAGTTTAATTTACAACAAAACATCATATTTTATAAGATCTTCATATGTTTTGTGTGCAAAAATCTTAATTTGTAAAATAACTACTACCTAAAGCTGACAAATAAATGAAGTGCAGTATAAAGTACAGTATTTCCATTTGAAATGTAGAAGAGTAGAAGTAGAAAGTGGCATGAAAAGAAAATACTCAAGTAAAGTACAAGTACCTCAAATCTGTACTTAGTTACATTCCACCACTAACAAAAAGTGACTCCTGCAGCTAGTAGGAAGGAAGGCTGTCACCATAAACATCACATAGTAGTTACTTCAGATCCAGAACTTTAGTCGGTAAATGTTTCTCCAACCTTTCGGCTTGTTGGCGTGTGCGGAGGAGATGTTCTGGGTGAGCAGCCTCAGTCGCTCCTCGCGCTCGTCGTGCAGCCTCAGATACATCTCCCTCCACGACTCGTACTCCTGAGGAGACTCCCGCTTAAAGTCTCGCTGACAGTGACGCATCCACAGCTCGTCAGATTCCTCCGTAAACCACTGAGAGAAGAGGGGGAAATCAGTCTTTGTTGGTATACAGTCTACACAAGGACGTTACAGACCTGAACAGGGACAACATCGTCATGTACTACTGTGCTGGCTGCAGGAACGGGCATAAAACATAATGCAGCATGCACTGAACAGAAAAGAGTGGATGGTAATGGACAGGTGAACACTGGGTGTTTCTACAAGGCCAATTCTCTGTGTTTTTGAAGTCTTGTTGGGGACTATATGAAACTGTAATGGGCTTGAAGGGGCCCCTTTTATCATTACCCTTTTCTTTCATTTTACTCTATTTAATGTTTTTCTCAGGCCAACTATATGGCGTGGCCGAGGTGGGACTTGGAATTTATTTTGTTGATTAACAAAAGAAGTATATACAGTATGAGAGGAAGCGGTAGACTTACTTTTGAGTTGTTTTTTTTTTTTTGTGTGTGTGTGTGTGTGTGTGTGTGTGTGTGTGTGTGTGTGTGTGTATTTATTAAGGACATAAATACTTGCAAGTATCCCTTAACATACAGTCAACCCACCCTTGGTTACCCGGTCTTTATGATCAACTAAAAGCAATTAAAATAAAGTTAAAACAAAAAAAGAAAAGAGTGGATGGGAAACAAAGACATCGCTGTCATGTGAGACGCACCTTTGTCACATGAACCAGGAGGATGGTCGACTACAGGCACTCAAATGTAAACTGCGTTTGGGTCATTTAATTGTTGGGGGTATAATTTCATCTCTTGTAAAACTATCATTGTTCTTTTATTTTTGCTAAACATTTGTTAATAAAAAACAGCAATACTCAACAGAGGCAATTTATAAAGAAAAAGTTTGATAACAGGAGTGTTTCTGCTGCTCTTCGGGGGGCAAATAAGTAATTTTAAAGGGGAAAATAATTGACCTCAGTTCATTGGTAGGGTTGAGAATACCCACTTGCCTTTCTCAGACACGCTGAAGAAGTGTGCAGATTCATGTTGGTGTATTTTTATAATATATTAGCCCATTATTATTAAAGCCTTTTTAATTGTTAACCATCCACTTGAGTGCCTGGAATTCGATTTTTTTATGCCACATGGACCCTATTTTCTCCTTTTAAAATTATTAAAAGTAAAATGAATTTTTTTGTTGATGAACTTGAATATGTTTGGTCTTCTGCAGAGATCTTTCATGCTCCGATATGTACAGCTGGAGTTAATGGAATTAATCCAGTTTTCCAATCGTGTTTTTTTTCCTTTAAAAACAAACTAAACTAAAGAAGCAGAGCAGGGATATCTGGCACAACGTCGCATATTTCCAAGGTGCATGGAGAAGGGGAAAAGTCTAAAAAAGACTATGTGGAAGCTTTAGGAAGCACTGCATTGTGTGTGTGCTTGTAATGTTATCTTTCTGGGGACCAATTTCAGTTTTAAACCATCATTGTGAGAACATTTTGGCCAGTCCTCACTTCCTCAAAGGACTGTTTGAAGGTTAAGACTTGGTTTTAAAGTTAAGGTTAGAATTAGGTTGTGGTTCAGTTTAGGCATTAAGTTGTGATGGTTAGGGTTAGGGGTTGAGGAATGCATTGAGGGTCCTCACAAGTAGAGAAAGACAAACGTGTGTGTGTGTGTTTGTGTGTTACCTGGTTGCTCTGCTCGATGCGGTACAGCTGCTCTGGTGTACATCGCTCCAGCACCGGTTCCAGGATCTCAAACGGCACTCCTCCCACCTCAGCGATGGCTGAAAGAGCACAGAGGCACCCAACAGTCACATCTGTGCTGTAGTGTTCATTTGTTTTACCCACCTTGGGATAACAGCTGGGTGAGGTGGGATGTGACCACAGAAGAGTACATATTGACTCTCAAACTTTTGGCCGGTGATCAAGTAGGGCAGGCCTATTCACTTGGCGGCCTGCGGGCCACATCCGGCCCAGAATTAACCTCCGAGTGGCCCAGCATACATAAATCTGAGATATGACAAAATAAGTGAACTACATATAATGTGTATGGAAGCAGTTAACGAGTGAGCCATCTCGCTTCCTCCTCATCTCTGTTGAGAGTTGCACATGCGCAGTACCGATCAGGCAGGATGTTTAGGACAATCATATCTTTCACAAATCCACGTTTTCTCATGTGAGCTCCGACCGTCAAAACATCTGGCTATTGACAGTCACAAGTAGGGAAGTGCTCTACTGAAAATGTGTCTTTGTCAACCCTGAAACGTAAATTTGACAGTGAAAACCGAAATATCTGCGAGTGAATGATGATCGCAAAAAATCATTAAAGGGTAAGACAGCCGCAAAGTTCCTCCACTCAAGTCAAACTCACAGCATTTTGTAAAGGAAAAAACAGAAGAAATGAACGTGAACTACTTTGTTTTTTGGTACTGTGAACTTCAAAAGAACTGTGAAGTTCAAAATTCAAGTAGTCCTAGTCCATTTTAATCTGTGTGAACTGAACTTTGTGCACGCTCTTGTGAAGTGTGAACTTGCACAACACTGTCAGTGACAGTTCTGTCGATGTGTTGCTCATGAACTGCACATAAAAGAATATACAGCCACTCCACTCACAGTCTATGTTGTTCTGCAGCACACGGATGCACTGCTCGTACAAAGTCATCATCCTGGGCAAGTAGGAGGTCTTCGATCCTGAGTAGACCACCATCTTGGAGTTGAATCGCTTCCCTGTGAACCCGGTGTCCTCCTCGTCGTTGCAGACAGGAACTGAAAATAAAGGGAGAAATGTGAGAGGGAAGTCAGGCACAGAACAGGGCAGGAGGTCGTGTTTGCTGGAAACAGATATACATATGCTGACACTGACAAGAACATTTTCAACTACAACTTGATCAGAATTTACATGAATGCAAAAATTCACTTCGTACATGTCAAATTATGTTAAACTGAGTCTGAGCGAGCCAGAAGCCTCTAGGCCTCTGAGGTTTGCAGCTGTACAGTTACAGTTATGTGTACAAAACATTCATCGCTGAAATGAGCAAATTACTTTTAAGACATTTTCCATGAATATTCAGTCATTTCAAATAATCTGTTCAGCTCCATGTCAGTCACAACTCCACTGATGTTCATAGATGACTAAAGTATTGTCAGTAAGACAACACACGGGAGTGTGAGGTATTATCAGAGTTTTGGACCTGCAGTGCAAAAGTTTGACAATGACACACTTGTTTCTTTATTAAACTGGCCATTTCTTGGAGCAATAAAACGATCAAACAATGATCCCGCTGTCATTAGTCAAGGAAATTCAACATGATAGGCGATTATATATATATATATATATATATATATATATATATATATATATATATATATATATAAATAAATATATTATACACACACGATAGGGCAAATGTATACAAAAATACATGTAAAGTAATTTTCAAAGCAATTAATTATGTTCAACTGTTGTGCATTTCATGAGACCAAATTTGAGTGAGTAATTTTGTAGTAGTTTTTAAGTACAGCTTGCTTTGAATCAGTAGGTTGGACAAAAATTTGTAAAAACGATAACATGATAGCTTGATAATAATAATGATAGTAATGAATAATCGTCCAGGCCAAGGTGAGAGCATTACCTTTCCGTCTCTGAGGGGACAACGGTGTGACGTCGATGGAGGGCAGAGGTCTGTAATTGGGTTGAATCACTGGCAGAGGGATTTCAGGAAGAGTCTGAACGGCCTCAACCACCTGCAAACGTAACGTTAACATCAACAAGCAGGATCAGCCAACAACTTTTCAAACTAATATATACAATAGATAAATGAAGGCAAATGAAAAGTTAGTTGGCAGAGAAGAGCAGACAAATTACACAATAAGTTAAAGGAATAGTTTGACATTTTGGGAAATACTTATTTACTTTCTTACTGACAGTCAGAGAAAAAGATCGATATAGTCTGACTTTAGAGGTGTTGCTAGTTGGATTTTTTTTACCTTTGGACAGAGTCAGGCTAGCTGTTTCCCCCTGTTTCCAGTCTTTATGCTAAGCTAAGCTAAAAGCAAGAAAGCAAATAAGCATATTTCCCAAAATGTTGAACTACTCCTTTAAAGGTTATGATGACAAATTGCAGTAAAATAAGCTACTGTTGCTAGGAAACAGCTCGAGCCTCAATAAAGTCATTAAACACAACCAGATCTCATCAGATTTTCCCCATTCAAACACGCCAGGTATAAATTTACAGATGCAACAATTAAGTAAATTAATCAATTAGACGACAGAAAATTAATTAACAATTTTTATAATCGATTAATCTTTTCAGTCATTTCTCAAGCAAAAATGCCAAACATGCTCTGGTTGCATCTTCTTCAATGTGAGGATTTGATGCTTGTCTTTGTCATATATTATAATGAACTGATTATATTTAATGTTTGGACTGTTGGTCGAATAAAACAATCTGAATACGTCACCTTGGGCTGTGGGAACTTATAACGGGCATTTTCACAACTTTCTGACATTTCAACAATTTATCGATTAATCGAGAAAACAAAAAGCAGATTAATCGATAACAAAAATATTTTTTATTAAGGCCTGAGCAAACCTTATCCACCGATGAAGCCTGTGAGATATGGTTGAAAGCTCCAGAAATGACTTGAGTTACAATTATTTTGTCAAACTATTAATTCCAAGGTCAAGAATGAACTTTCACACTCAAAAAACTAAAAGGTAGATTATTCATTGAAAGTCTGTAGAGTCTATATTAAAAACCAATTCATATTCATTCTACAGAAATTATAAAGGATAATAATAATGTAAAATTATCTTCTTATAGTCTCTGCTGCTGTTCTTACCCTCTTGCGTTTTTCTGGTGTTGCTGCAGCTGAACTGGAGCCTGAATGTGGCCTCTTGGTACTCTGCGTGCCGTTAGCCTTGCTCACTTTAGAGGAAGAGGAGGGCGCAGGTGGCGGAGGGGTGCGTGTACGATGGGAAGACGACGTGGAGTGAGACGGTCGACTGTGTGACGAGGATGATGATGATGGCTTCTTCTTCTTCTTGACAGATGGGGCGTCATATGTGAGAAAAGACTCAAAGGACATGGTGGGGGTCTCGAAGGCTTCCTCCTCCTCTTTGGACGGAGAGTCCTTCGCTGCCCGCGGTCGCCCTGGAAACACAGAGGCAAATGGAAAAGTTAGAGGATACAGTGAATCGTGGGAAATCAGGAGCCTAGTCTGTGTAAACCATGGATGTTTCATAAGATCTTAATACCAGACCCAAAGATGGCGCCTATTCATTCCAGTAAGAAAAGCTCGCCTGGCACATACGCCAAAAAAAAGTTTGCTAGTTTCTGGGTTTACTTCCGGGCTATGCCGTGTTTCTCCTGCCCATAGACTTTACATTGTGATGACAAATGATGATGACAAGTTTCAAAAATATAAAACCTTCGTGGATCAAAAATTCATAATAGAAAGAGTCATAATCGATCTTGTTTGCAGTTCGAGGTGTCCTGTCAACAGTTTTACAGACGTCTCTCTTGAAAATGCTTTTTTTCGCTGCAATACCGCAAGTGACCATTGGTAAAAATTGGAAGCAAGGCTGAGCGGCGGAAGGCGTATGCATGGTGTAAACCTTATATTTGTGATTACTTAAAAAAGTTTAAAATGTACATCATGTCAATGTGATTTCCTACTGACTTTCATTACATTACATTCATTATTTACAACTACCAGAAGCTGAAACATGGTAAAACCTTTCAAATACGGCTTTGCTTGTTGGTAGCTTCAAACTAGGGCTGCAACTCACGATTAATCTGCCAATTATGTCTCTATCAATTTTCTCTATTAATTGTTTGGTCTATAAAATTTCAGAAAATATTGAAAAAATGGCCATTACAACAATTTCACAGAGCCCAATGTGACGTCTTCAAATTGTCTGACAGATTATCCAAAACCCACATATATTCAGTTTACTTTCAAATGTGACGAAGAAAAGCAGAAAATCTTCACATTTAAAGAAGCTGGAAACAGCAAATGTTGGATATTTTTTCTTGAAAAATTATTCAAATTCTTAAAATGCATTATATACATGTATATATGCTTCGCAGCAGCAACTGTAGGGAAAGTTTGCTAACCCACAACCTAGCTAACGTTAGTTACATTACTCGCTGTGTCACTGTTCACTCTATATCGTGGTATTTGTCATGGTATTGGATTTCTCCAGAATCGCATACCTTACCTTTAAAACATGTTTTGTTTATGTGTCCAGCTTTCTAAGGACAGAGCAATCAGTCACTTTTGTTTAGGAAACTTTGCATTTTGCTTAGAAATTATGGTTTGTCCTTTCCTGCCAGCAGAGTAACTAACAAACAGGCTGTACCTACAGTATCTCAGTTAGACAGGATGTTGCTCTATGTTGTGGCCACATTTCATAGATTAATAAAACAGAAACATCTTTTCTGGTGCACAGAGCTGCATGACTAATCATCTGATAAACACATAATCATTATTTTGATCTTTAATCTACAATGATTAAAAGTTGAAGAAATATAAGCTTTGAATTTGCAACTGCTGCACTGGAGCATCAAAACAAGTGCAAAGTGTTCACAGTTAAACTGCCTAAAACAATCACAGGCTTTTGTTGCAAGCAAGCTGTAATAAACTGATCTCTGCTTTCCAAACATAAACACACTGGGAGGTTTAATATAACTGCACTCTACTTACTAATACATCCCTTCTATTTTGTTGTGGGCTGTGATATAATTATCATAGAGTCCAGTTTTATTTAGTTTGTTCTGAGTTCCTTTATTGTATGGAAGCAAATTAGGGCCATTAATATTTTGAGTTTGTGAAATGATGTTCACAAATAATTTCACAGTCTGCAGTTGTATATTACTTTTTGTGTGCATGTGAAAACAAAAGTGAAGATTTGCAGCTGTAGAAATATTTTGTGCATGTGTGAAAAAGTTTTTTGCACACATATAATTTGCACTTGTGTAAAAAAAGTTTTGCAGCTGTAGAAATATTTTGTGTATGTGTAATTAAAATATGTCCAGGAATATTTTCAACAGTGAGGTTTCACACAGTCTGAGAGACGGACACACAAATGTCCTATCTTTGTATATGACACTGAAGTTACAAGTTACAAGCAACAACTTGTAAGCACAAATTTTGGCCCTGTTTTAACGCCTGTGCTGACCATCCAATCAGAGGAAGTCAAACATTAGTTACATATTGTAACTCCAGATTCTGTGAGATAGGCACACCTCTAAGGCTATCGCTAGTGGGTTTATCCCTCGTGCGCCGCACTGAAAAAACTTTTGTCCACGTTTGGGCCTCACCTCGGACTCACCTTATTTATGAATTGGACTGAGACCTGGACAATCAGCTCGCAAAATAACTTTTCTTCAGCTATTTAAGGAGCCAGTGAGTCCCAGAACTTAGAGGGCTGCGCCTATACTCATAGAATCTGGAGTTACAGTACGTAACTAACGTTATATTTCGTATAGGCTTCGCCCTCTAAGGCTATCGCTAGGGTTAAGGGCGAAGAAGGACATGGTCCGAGCCTCACTGAGTCCGTCCGGTACCACAACCACAAACACATCATACTTCAGAGACGAAATAATAGGCGTTCCATGCCCAGCCAGTGCGTCATGCGCAATGGCACAACACAGAACCCCATATGCGCCCCAATGGCACAGCACAGAAGAATATCCAATATTCTCCATGAGGGGATGGGGGCTGGGAATAAATAAAGCTAACTGTTGTGAGACGAAGGTTACGCACTTTAATAGTCCAGCCAGGAGCAGAGTGGGGACAGAAGGGAAGCTCTCCAAGCGCCGACAGGCAGGAGGAAGAGTGCATAACCGAATCCCTTGAGAACAATCACTGACAAAACACTCAGTACAGAGTGAGTCATGGGAGACATCCCGCAAATAGAAGCGAATGAAAGAACAGGGGGAAGACCATGAAGCTGCAGTGCAAATGTCTTCCACTGTCATTCCTCCATGCAAAGCCGTGGAAGATGAAATCCCGCTGGTGGAGCTGGTGGAGAGCTGTGAGGAGGAAGGAAGAAACCATCCAAGGTTATCACTCTTGATCTGAAAGAGCTAGTGATGCTTTTAGGCGTAAAAGCCGGATTAGGGCGCAAAAAAGCCGAGCTGCCATCTCCTTGGATCCTGAGACACAATGGAGCCACAGAGAGGGCACATAAGTCACTAACTCTTTTTGCATACGTCAGAGCCAGAAGCAACGCTGACTTGGCTGACAGAAACTTAAGCGGAACCTGATCCAGAAGTTTAAAGGGGGCTTTAGTCAGCGCACTAAAAACTAGCGCTAAATCCCACTGGAACGCGGCACTGGTCAGTGTCTCTATACGCCCCTCAGGAAGCGTTTCATCAGAGGGTGGCTAAACACCGATCTGTCACTGAAACCCTCGTGACAGGGTGAAATGGCAGCAGCCTAAGTTTTAACCCTGCTGAAGGCCAAATTCCTATCCACTAGTAGTTGAAGGAATGATAGCACGTGAGACAGGGGACACGCAGTGGGATGCAGGCTCTTTTCTACACACCATCGCTGGAAAGCTGCCCATTTGGTTGTGTAAGACACTCTGGTAGATGCGGCTCTCGCGCCGTGGATAGCGCGCACAACGTCCCGACAGAGACCCAGCCTCTCTAAACGTTCCCATTCAGTGGCCAAACCCGCAGGTGCTGACCTATCATTGGGTAATTCCTGATAGCTCCCCCCACCTGAGAGAGTGTGTCCCCGTGCCATGGGAGGTCCCACAGAAACCACGACGTGCCTGTGCGCCAGTTCTTCCTGCACTCGGTCCAGGAACCGAGGGATCAGCGGGACTGGTGGGAAGGCATACAGGAGCAGATGAGATATGTGAAGTAGCTCTGCCCAGAGGGACTCCTGCTGACAAGGTGTGAGGGTTTCTCCAGTAGGTTAAGTCGGGACCGCCTCAGGGAGGAATGGAAACCATGTGTCTCCGCTGACGCATAGAATCGATGCACAGGCGAATGAACCATCTCTGTAGCCTTCTCATGTTGAGGAGACCCACCAGCTGACATCACGCCCAGTGGCTGCATGACAGAGAGAGCTGTCACCACATTGTGAGGCGTGACACGACGGAAAGGTCAAAGCCTTCACTCTCTATTGTGAGAGCTGCGCCCACATGCTGGATGAGTTCAACTCCACTCCCAGGTAAATGACATGCTGGGAGGAGAGAGGAGAGCTCTTTTTCCAGTTTTGTGAAGCATGGCGTCCTCCCTGGAACAAGCCAGCAAAAGCAGGTCATCCAGATAAAACAATACTCTCATCCCCATCCTGCGTAACAGCTCCAGAGCCGTCTCCACAGATCTAGAGAAGATGCGTGGAGCCAGGGAGTAACCGAACGGTAGACGGTTGTTTTGATACTGAATTCCCTGGAATGAGAGGTGCAGGAATTTCCTGTCTTTCAGGATGATGGCAATGTGGAAATTTGTGTCTTTCAGGTCTATGCAAGTGAACACATTCCAGCACCTGTTTGATCGTCAGCATCTGTCCATTAGCAATTTGCTGGACAGTGACAAAATATTTGTGCAGCATAGTTAAGCCCTTATTGTTGGCTAGCTAATATTAGCCATGATGCTATTGCTAGCATAGCCACTAACACTGACTTTAGTCAAGTTGACTGACAAAAGAACCACTAGTTAATCAATCTTTGGTTAGCTTTAATCTTTATACTGGATAGGTTGGAACTGAGTTTGTTGTTGAATGTGCATGTAGGCTACCTGTAAGTTATAAACCAAAGTTTGCACACACTAAACCAACTTTATCATAAACAATCTTTATTTATGAGTGAGCCTACCCTCTTTCTTACATTAAATGCTCGCAGCATTATGTCTTGAAGCACTTGTTAAAAGAACAGCCTTACTTTCCTTAATATTATCGTTACTTGTTCAAACGGCACAACAACAAATGTTAGCTAGCTACAGTCTGTTGACTTCAGTGTCACATACAAAGACTGAGTGAAACCTCACTGTTGAAAATATTCCTGCTCATATTTTAAATTACACATACACAAAATATTTCTACAGCTGCAAAACTTTTTTTTTTACAAAGTCACACATTCAGATACGTGCATGCAACTTTTTTTCACATGCACACAAAATAGCTCAAAATATTAATGACCCTAATTTACTTCCATATTATTGAAGCTATATAATGCTTACACAGTGAAATATTCAAACCAAGGACACCCTGTTTTTATGGCTGCATCATTCCATCAAATGTAAATAGTCTTATTGTCCTGTTATTTTATACAGATTTCCCCAAAATCTTTCCTGACAGGTTTGGTATCTTCGGAAACTTTGGTATCTTCACTAGAATGTCTTTCTAAATCTTTTTATGAAGGAACTGAAAAGATAGAGGAGAAACAGTGTGCAAAACAAGTGCAAGTTTGTAATGATTGTCATTAAAATGGAGCCAGTGAGAACATGACGTTGTTGTAATCACAGAAGACCATGGTGGGTTTACAGAACAGGGCTCAGGATGCCGCAAAGCGATAGCCTCTGTTTTAAGTGACTGTTATTATCATTTCTTGTTGGAAAGTCAGAGGGCTCAGTCAAAACTGGGGATGTCCCAAACACTTTTTTGTTCCTAATACTTTAAAGGGGAACTCCACCAATTTTAAACATCAAAGTCTGTTTACAGGTCATGAGGAGTACCACTGAATATGTGAAAAAAGTTGTATAAAACCTTTTGTGGCTCCAGTTGGAGCTGAGCAAAATCTGATCAAGTGATGAGGCAGCGTCGGTTGGAGCTGAAGACCACAAGTTTTAAAATGAAAGAAAATCTGGGGGGGTGGATTTATAAAGAAGTGAGTTTACCAGACCTGTAGCCGGCTCTTCATCTCTGTTTGAGGCTAGCAGCTCAAGGCTACATTAGCCGCTACTAGCATAATACACCCCAAATCCGACTCCGACTTAACTGTCTGCACTCGAGTTGTATTGTGGATAATGTAGGCGCCAGGTTTTGACAAGGAAGAAGAATGCGTTGAATAAAAAAAGACGATATCTCTGGTTCTGCTGCATCAATTTTGATCCTTTTTTAAAAAGGTGTCCATCGTGAGACCCACAATGTTAAAGTACGATGCTAAATCACTAGAGTACTCTTTTAATATTAAATATCTGCCTTTATAGAGTCTGATCTAATATTTATTTTATATTTATTCTGGTAAGAAGGAGGGGAGGGCTCTGTGCTCTCGTAATCCGTCCATGCAGAGGAAAAACAGGAAAATGACTCTAAACCCTTGATCAATGGCAAAAGTGTCACCATGAACCTCTTCCATCAAACACGAACTGTATGTACACAAACACACTCACCATCATCTCCTCCTTTCTTCTTCTCCTCTCTCTTACTCTCGTGCGTGGTGGACTTCCTGCTATGCTTTGCAGACTTTTGTACTGGACTCTCTCTGTCTGCGCTGCGTTTCTTTCCATCACTGCCGTCTCTTCCTCCTCCTCCTCCTCCTCGATCGCTACTCATCTGTGCATGGCGTTGCCGCCGTTCCTCGTCTCTGTGGGAACCGTGGTGATGGTTTTTGTTGGGTTCTTTGTTTGGTTTGGCGTGGCGGACCTCTTTGCGAGGAGGAGGGGGACTAGGCTCAGGCTCAGGCTCAGGCTCGGGCTCGGGCTCGGGCTCGGGCTCGGGGCTCTCGTACTCGTCCGACTGGTAGCCTCGTCGCTGTGGAGGGCTATACTGCACATGTTGAGGAGGTGAGGGCGAGTAGTTCGTGTGATAGCCTCTTTCCTCCTCCTCCTCCTCTTCCATGTAGGAGGGCTCTTCCTCAGGGGAGGGGTCCCTGATGCGTCTGTGGCCTCCTCCACCACCTGCCTCTGGGCCTCGAGAATGTGTGTGTGACCGCGACGCCTCTTTGACGTGGCTGTTGGTGGGTCTGAGGTATAAAGATTGACAGTGGTGATCACACCAACATCACAGTGGTGATGACCCAACTACAGTACTTCAACACAAACTTGATGTATTAGTAAAAGGTCTGGGAGATAAATCAATAATATTGTTTATCGTTCTTCAGTGAAATTGTACCACGGTAATGTGATCATATCATGTTATTGTTTTACAAAATTATATTGTCCGAATTGATGATTAGAAGCAACTTCTAATTTAAAACTAATAATCAGTTTTTAAAGTTTTTCACAGGTTTTATTTGATGTACTACATAACAGTAGAACTCAGCTTATTGTATTGATCTTATTAATACTGTCACATAGCTTTTAGCATTATAACCGAGACCTAATTGACACTGTTTCCATTTGGTGAGACACTACACTTCCACCACTTGTATCTGATGACCATAGTTACTTTGCAGATTAGAGTTTTACATATAAAACATGCAATAAATTACACAAAGCTTTAGGAGTTTAACCCGCCCAGGTGGTGCTCATCGTTAGAGCACCAACGACATTTATACACCTCTTACAGGTTAATATATCAATAACTCATTAACAGTCTTAAAGTGGTGAAATGCGCAAAGCAGGGCTTTTGGCACATTTCCCATGCAAAAAAGAAATCATGTTAAATGATGTGAAGTAAAATGAATGAAGACTCTGGTTCCTTTGTGTATATAAAGAATTTGAGTACTTATTCCTCTACAGACACATTTCTGTCTTTACTGCAAAGCTCTCATTTATTTAATCTAGAACAATGGTTCCCAACCTGGGGCTCACAAGATAAACTGCAAGACGGGTGGTCGAGACAAGTAACAGCAGAAAAAAAAAACATTTAAGCTACACAAAATTACTTTCATTTTGTCCTTGTGAATTACCAGATAATTTTACATCTTCAGGCCTTTAAGAAGTTTTGAAATAAAACAGGGGAAAAGAAATACTGGCCTGGGAGACAATTTCATAAGTCTTTAAAATGTTTTTTTTTTTTTTTTTTTAAATCCGGCCCACAATTTTCCCCCATTTGGATTCTCCTCAGTCTTTTATTTCAGAGCAATTGTTTAATTTTTTAGCTGCAAAATTGGTGCATAAAAGTTGGAGCTTTTTATTTCACATTTACTATTTAGCAAGCTGCGCCTAACTGCACACCTTGTCATTTGCTGTGGCATAGCTGACACCAAAATATATCTTACTGAACCTAAAAGAAAAGTTGATCAGGAACAAAGACAGTTTCAAGAGAGGTAAACTATCGATTATTTTTCTCTGGGGCTTATTGTGTCTGCTTCCTGTCTCTCATCAGGAACACCGTGTCAGCAGCATATGACTCAGCTTTTATTTATTAAAAAAAATACTACATATTTTCTTCCACTAAGTGTTCAAGAGGGTGCAAACAACTTGGGCTCCAGTTAATTTGAGTTTAAGACCCCTGCAACAGATGCAGGCAACCGGTGACAATGTTCTACAAGCAGACATTGCTTTACTTTAAGGGGCTCCTAATTTAAAGCTTGTTTGAACATCTCCATTGTATGTGATCATTGCAGAAACAGAGACATACAGTATACAGGGACATGAGAGCTAAAGCATGGACTGCTCTGTTTGCACGTCTAGGCACAGGTACACAGGACATACCTGTCTGCAGACTGAGGAACCAGTTTCTTCCATTTGGCTACGAGGCTTTTTGCCACCTCTCCAGCTACTTGATGTTTCCTAAAAGAATTCACAGTCTTCCCAACTCCAGTTTCCTACAAGAGAACAAAACAAAGTGAAAACATGGAGACTGATCACTCTCTTCCTCCTAGCATTAAAGCCCAGATTTACTTATTTAATTCAACAACACAAGGCAACGTTAATGAAATCTCTTAAAACAGTGGTGTTTTAGCCTACAAGTCTCGCTGCAGGTATCACACGAGAAGTGTCTGACATCATCTTATATTTTGTCTGTATGTGTTCATCTGTGAGCTGCAGAGAGGATTTTACTTTTACAGCTATTAACAAATATTTGGCAGCTTCAGCCGAGTGATCTGATTGTTCAGAAACATGTTGAGGCCGTGCTGATAATTGGCACCTGACAAGAAAGAAGAAACTGACCGAGCAAGGCATTTTGTGTTCCCAGCAAAGCTCCACTTCACTGCTAGGAGCTGCACACTACAACCACTGTCTTACATTGTTTTACTGGAGTACTCACGGATTAAATGCCTTGCTAAAGAGCACCTTCCCAAAATGGTTATCTACTGATCTTGTCTGTCTGACTCTATGGTCCAAGCAGAACAATTTCACTACTGCAGCATTACGTTCGTCTTTTTATTGGCCGACATTCTGGTTTGGAAATCAAGAGGATGTGAACAAATCCTTACCACCAGTATGTCCACAGTCATGGGAAGTTCCCCCAATCTTTTGAAAGTCTTTAGTAGCTGGAAAAACAAGAAAAAAAGCTTAGTAACATAATCATTTAGAGGAGGATTCTAGTATTAAAGTGGACACATTTTCAATATCAATACTATAACAGAGGTCTAACACAGTGTGACTAATTATAAGTAGTAGTATTACTTTGGCCTTACTGAAAATAATTAAATGAAATATGAATCTTCATTTAAATCTAATATGTTTTTAAATAGCAAAGAAGGTTACAGTACCTATGTTTTGTTGGTATTAGCATTGACAGACTGTAAATTACCATTTTGCTGATTATTACGGGTAGGACTATATAACAATATATACTGCGAGAGAATACGAATTAATCAACAGTCAGAGAGTTTGACAGGACATTAATACCAACGTAACTATCCCCTTAATATCAATATATGATTTCTATATGATTTTGGTATTAATGTGATGAAATACTTTGATTTGTAAGGTATTTAATTAAGTGGATTAGACAAAAACATAGACACTCCTGTCTTGTTATCTTATCCATAAACACATTCTCAATAGTTGAGCGTGAAAGTTTAATTTTGACCCTGAAACTGTAGTTTGACAAAAAAAAGTTCTATCTTGATCTAAAGAAAAAATTTGTTTTTCCAGAGCTTACAACCGCATCTCACGGTCTTCTTCAGCGGATGTGGTTTGCTCAGTTGTCATGGAGACAGCTCATCACATGACATCGCCCCGTGGTTACAGGTATGAGTATACGGTACATACAAGTTGACCTTGAGTTCAGATTATTTTAATGTCAAAATTTCAGAATAGATTTTACAGAAAATGTACTTTAGAAATATAACTTTATCTATATGTTGCCAGAATTGTATTTGCATGGAATATTGCTCGGACCTAAAGATTTAAAGTTATTTTATATGTTTGCATTGCGATATTTAAGTCAATTAAATAACTAAGTACGATATATATTGATATTGCGATGTAAAATTACAGTGAAAACGGCTTTTTATCTATATTGTCCTCTGCTATTTGGATTTGGAGACAGCAGAATGACTAGGTTCATGATTAGGTACAAGGAATAAACAACATAAAAGCAACAGCCTAGGCCTATCAAAAATGAAAAATAAATAAATAATAACAATAATAATAAAGCCTACTTGTAGCTGTATCATGATACACTGTTCATCACGAACACAAATCCTTATGATGGCTGTTATGTGAACATCTGTATGCATGCACCACCGTTTTTTCTTCACAGGTTTCAATTTCAGCCACTGTTTCATCCCTTCAGGATGATTTACATGAAAATATTCTCAGAAGCCTTTGCTCACATTATTTTGGTATTAAAACCTATATGTATATGCATATAACCTGGTGTTTGAGGAGCTCTATTCCTGACATTTTAAGTGACACTGTTAAATATAAACAGTCTGAATCACATTGGAAAAAACACCAACATTTAACAGCCATGCGTCATGGAGACTGAATGATGTCGTGGCCTAACGGGGCAGGGCTGTAGTAAAAAAATCACAGAGCTGCGATTACACTATTTTTTACTAAAATCATTACTTCTTTAAACCGGAATATGGCTTCTGTTAAGCAAACCTAACACACAGATCGCGACTGCTTTGTTGTGGGAAGCACACACAGGTTACATATCAGCAGAGAAAGTAAACAAAGGGGAGGTCGGACATTGTTAATTATCATTTATCCGCTTTTAATTTTCAACATTTTAAAAGCAGATCCCAGTGCAGAGATGTGAGTTACAACTGCGGTATAAGCTGAAATGAGCTAAAATCAGTTTAACATTAGAGGCCTGAAGTCGCTGTAACTGTCATTACTTTCCGCACTAACGTTAGCTAGCTTGATGGCTAACGGCTACTCTGGCCCCGAGTTTCGTTATATGATAAAATTATGTTGTGGTTAATGCTATTATTTTAATATCCGATGGAGTATCTTTGAGCGGTTATTTTACAGAGCTGACAGGTGTTAGTATTAGCTAAAAGCCACGGTTAAAGAAGTACGTTATAACTAGTTAAAACCCCTTAATTATCGTGACGTTTCACATGATGCTTTCACATGCGGTCGGAAATGCTGAAATTATAAAAGGAGAGCATTAATGATTCATATTCAAATCTATTCAACAAAGTATTGTCTTGACGTGGATTCTTCCAAATTATTAACTTAATTTTTACAGGATCCAATACTACCAAAAGTTAGATATGCATATCTATCTGGTGGGTTAGGCTAAGATTCAACTAAGATTTAATTTCCATGGTAATGTATGTTCCTTATGCAAAACAGATACTGAAAACCACAGAACTTTTTCCTTTCTTCTCGTCAATCCAAGCTATTTTGAGAGCAAATGCAAGAATGTTTTAAATAAAATAAAATATGTACTGGCCTCCAATCACATGTGTATATAATAAGTATGGATTGGTAATGACGGAGAAAGTGTAAAGTTTATAGATATACACAAATTGCAAAAGATCACAAAGCCAAATCAACAAAAACGCAAGTCCCCAAATCTCTTTTATATGTATTCTATTCTTAATTATATTTTTGAGTGTTTGTTTTACTCAGACATATCCCATGGAAATGTAACACCACAGTTGCACTGCCTTGTTGTTTGCAAATGTATTTTTCAGAAAAGCATTTAATAAAAAGAAGATTTTATGACGGGACATTTGTGGAAAAGACTGTCATGTCCCATTTGTATTTTTAAGGGAGGTTGTGCGAACCCTTAGTGCTGAAGCAAATCAGTGAGAGAAAATTTATATTATATACTTTACATAATCAAGATTTTAATTTTAACCTCTAGAAACCTGTGACAGACATTGGTCATTAGTTTCAACATTTTATAAACAACGTCTCTACAATTAATAATTTGATTAAATCTATAAAACAACACGATTAAATTAATTTATTTCAGCTCTATTATTAATAATCTGTAATTGGTAGGCTGTCATGATTTTCATTCCTGTGTCGTTTGTTTACCCTACAGCTGTAACATGTTGCCACAGGTTGATTTTACCACTGAACCACTCGATTTATAAATAAAACAACCACTACAGAAAACTACTACTGTTGTTCGTGGTGTAAAGTAAGTAAATACATTTACTCAAGTACTGTGCTTAAGTACAGCTTTGAGGTACTTGTACTTTACTTGAGTATAGTCCATTTTCTGCTACTTTATACTTCTACTCCACTACATTTATTTGATGACTTTAGTTACTGGTTAGTTTACAGATTCAGATTAATAATAAAAATATAATCAATAAATAAATAATGACGTATTATCATAAGTTAAGATAAGCCTTTCACAAGCTACCCAGCAGTATATAAAATAATTTAAATTAGCCCCATTTTTACCTGCTGCAATATTAAAGTGATGTACACATGAACGCATCAATAATTATAATCCAATAATATAATTGTTTTCTGAAATGGGCCATTGTGCATAATGAGTACTTCTACTGTTGTTGCTTTAAGTATGATGATACTTTGGTACTTTTTAGTTAAATTTTGATTGCGGGACTTTTACTCCTCACAAGAGTATTTTAACTCTGTGGTATTGCTACTTTTACTTAAGTAAAATATCTGAGTACTTCTTCCACCACTGCTGTTGTTTCATAACTACTGTAATTTGTATTTTCGACCCCCTCCCCCCCCCCAAAAAAACAAATTAATGCTCTTTTAAAGATTATCAGAAGACGGAGCCCGACAGCGGCCCTCAAACGCAGCATTTAAAAAACGGTTGCGACTTTCGGAGAACTGCCGTGGCCGCGGCTTCGTTTTGGGCACCGCGGACAAAACCGTCGCATTTCTGGAGACGGTCGGTGCTAAACCCCAAATCCACCTCTCTCGACCTGTTCACTCGTTACCTTTCGAGGCTCTGGATTCTCCAGGAGCCGAGACTGAAGTCTATCCACTGTTTCCAGCAGTTCCTCCGCCATGTTTACTGCTGGTACCCTGTCGCCCGGAAGCTACTTCATCCTGGACTGAACTGAGAAAGTGAAAAAAACGGAGAGGTTCCGCCGGTTAGTGAGGCAGAGGCGTTTTACAGCCGTTTAAAAACAATAGTAGCATGCTAGAAAAATAAAACAGCACCAGTAAGTACATTAAGAATTTAATTATTCAGAGTAACTGAGAGAAACCTGAAGTTTGTACATTTAGAGAACTGTAGTGAAAAACGGAACTACGTCACAGCACAGCTGACGTCGCACGCACGGAACACCTGTTAGTTTGACGTCAGTGAAAACGCTGAATTAGCTTGTAGGATAATTTACTGTGATGTCGCCTACTATAACAACAGTAAAAAACTTTTTTTTTTAAACTTAAAGAACTATATATAATCAATTTGATGATTATCTTAGTATCATATCCACAAATCCAAATTCAGCCGTTCTAAACCTGTGTTTATAGCTAGTAGCCTACTCGAAAATATATCTAAACAGTACATTAAAGCTATTTTTATGTAAAAAAAAATAATAATAAAGCTGCAAAAAACATTTATTTGTGCTCTTTGTTTAATGTTTTCAGATCCCCCCTGGCTATGATGTTGTTTTGTCTGCATTAATGACTTCTTTATTTGTATGTGATTTCTATTGTCAATAAAGAGTTTTATATATATATATATATATTAAAGTAGAATATACTGTGTAACCTAACGTTGCATCTGCTTTCATGAAAAATAACTACAATATTCCTGTAGACCTAATAGTAAGCAAATAGTGATTAAGTTAAATATTGTTTGAGGCAGCAGTGACATGGCTTTTATTTTATTTGATTGAGGTGAATTCTTTAATATAAATATATTTTAGTTTTGTTAGGATGAGAATTGAAGTATTTACCTGAACTGAGAATTTTTCTTTTGTTTTTTTATTTGATTTGTTTGTGGAGCTACAAAACATGCTGAATTGAAGTGATAACATTTGGGCTGAAAGTAATAATGATCATTTTAATTTGCAATAAATCTGTTGATTATTTTTTGCAATTAGTTTGTTAGTGGTTTAGTCTTTAAAATGTCAAAAAATAGTAAAAAAACGGCCATCACAATTTCCCAGAGCCCAATGTGACGTCCTCAGATTGCTTATTTTGTTCGACCGACAGTCCAAATACTCAATAGATACTCAATTTACAATAATATTAAAAAGATAAAAGTAATAAATCCTCAAATTTGTGAAGCTTGAACCAGCAAATGTTTGTCAGTTTTGCTTGATAAATGACTGAAAGGATGGGATTAATTTGAAAGATGCTATAATCATGTACAATTCTACTCATAACATGAACTTGAACAGTGAATCACTTTACTGTGGTACAGATGCTTGTACTTTACTTGAGTATTTCTGTTTTATGCTACTTTAAACTTCAGCTGCACTACATTTGTCTGACAGAGTTACTTTTCAGATTAAATACGATGCATTTTTCTAAATTAAACTACCCAACAGTCTGTAAAGTAGTTAACATTAATGCACCAATTTAATGAATCAATGAGAATAATCCAATAATATGAAATATATAATATAACATTAAAACCCACTCAAAGCAGCAATTCGGCAGAACAAGTACTACTTTTATACTTTTACTTAAACTTTTGAATTCAAGAATTTTACTCGTAATGGAGTATTTTTTTACACTGTTGTGTTGGTGCTTTTACTTGAGTAAAGGATGTGAATACTTCTTGAGAATGAGTGAGATTAACAGTCAAACAAAAGAAGCAGATACACAAGACTGAAACCAAATCTAAAACCTGAAACCCAAAGGCCATGGGGGGGCGGGGGTTGAGGCGGGGTCCGGTGAGAAGAGAGCCGGCCTCTTATGGGATATTTTTGGAGGTTAGGGCGACGAGGGCTGCCTGTATTTGGAAATGGAGGTGGATGTTGGAGGTGGAAAGAAGAGGGTCTGATGTGAGCTCAGGGAGGCGTGGTTGGATTTTAGAGGGTTTTTTTGGGGGGGGGGACTCATACTGATATCCCTCTGATACCGACACACACACACACACACACACACACACAGCACTCTGGCAGACTGACATAGGACAGAGGGACGAAGCACAGAGGAACCCGTTAGAGAACAACAACAAAGAAAAAAGAAAGAACGTTAAAGAGAGCCCAAAGAGAGAAGCTGAGAAAGCAAAAGGAAGAGAAGAAGAGCAGGAACCAGGAGGGAGAAAGAGGTAAAATATATTTTACTGCATTACAGCTTGTGGAGTCAAGAGTTTGTAACATAAAGGAACCAAAGCACAACTCTTCAAACTTCCAGTCTGTCAAGTACTGCACATAAAGTACAATTTTGAGGTACTTGTACTTTACTTGAGTGTTTCCATTTTATGCTATTTTACACTTCTGCTCCACTATTGTACCTTTTACTCCACTACATTTAACTGACAGCTACTTTTCAGATTAAGATGTCACAAACAAAGCATATGATCCATTTATATAGTATCATAATTATAGATTAAACTGTCTGACAGTATATAAAGTAGTTCAAATTAGCTCCACCTCCACCAGCTGTAACATTAAAAAGTGTTAAGGCTTCAGTAATAATATTCAAATAATATATGATATTATAATATTCTGAAAGGGACCATTATGCCCAACGAGTACTTTTACTTTTGATGCTTTAAGTATTTTTGCTGTTAGTACTTTTGTACTTTTCAAGACTTTTACTTGTAAGAGAGTATTTTTACATGCTGCTACCTTTACTTAAGTAAAATATGCTTCTTCCACCACTGGAAACCGCATATCAAATGATATGTCAATATCATGACATCATCGTATAAATTAGTAATTTATACTAATATTTATATTTAACTGCTGAGTGGAAACAATGTGAAGTAGTTGCCACTTGCTGTTAGGATATTACTACTCTGCAGGGGGTGTCAGTCTGTCTCTTTCCAGTCCTTAGCTGTAAAACACAGGCATACAGCATGTCAGCAGATATAAATACCCTCATGAGATACGCAAAGGAATCCAGCTACAACCACAGAGTGACAGAGATGGTGGAGAGGCACGCAGGGTGGTGTTTCTTGTGTGTAGGTGTGCGTCTACATGCAGCAAAAAAGTGTTTTATAATCCAACTGTACAGTAGTTAGAGATTATCTGGTGAACATGGTGAAGCATTTAGCAGCTGAAGAGTCAGATATTTACCTCAGGAGGTGGTGGAGACCAAAAACAGAGTCAAAAGAGAGAGAATATTGGACTTATATTCATCAGCTGGACACAAACGCGACTCCAAATGAAAGAAAACGTTGCTCCGTGTCTGCTGGATGTGTAAATAAGCAACTGTACGCTAACAATTCTGCAATATCAAGTTAAAACACGATTCTGTGTCGCCTTTGTTGTGTTCACAGCTTGTTTACACTGTCAAGTGGCCAAAAAAATCAGTTATTGCAGGTGTAAAAGGAAGAGTTCAACATTTTGATTAATGCACTTATTCGCATTGTTGCAGAGATTTAGATGAGAAGATTGATTTAAATCTCATGTTTGTACGTTAAGTATGGAGCCAATTAGCTTAGCTTAGCGTAAGACTGGAAACAGCCAGTCTGGCTCTGTCCAAACTTCAAAAATACACTTGTACCCAAAGTTTGCTAACATTAGCTACCATTAGCCACCATAAGCTACTGGTCAACGTCAACAAAACGACCAGCACCCACCCATGACAGCTACAGGAAGTTAGCTTGGAAAATAACGATATGGGGCAGTGAATCTCCGGTGTTTCTGGGGGCCAGGCCTCACTGATTACTATACAAAACCACCATTTTATAACTTTAGTGGCTGATTTGGGTGAAAATGGATCATATTTTACAGAGAAAGTAATTTCTGGTTTTCCCTCTGATGTCCTCCGGCTGCTTTACCTCAACTCTCGGTGATTTACAGAGTTTCCTGATGGACAGATAGCTTTACTTGTTGTTAAAGTAACCACTAACTGCTGCTAACTCAGTTAGCTAGTTAGCTCAGTTAGCCATGCAGCTAGCTGACTCTGCCCGTACTGGGAGCTTGGCGCACCGGGGGAGTGCTGGTGTTGTTTACACCGCTAGCACAAGAGCTTTGGACTGTAACAGTGTGTTGAACTGAGCAGCGGCGTGTTTTGTTTCATATGAATTCAACTTCTTTTCATTTGTAAGTGGAAGAATGTGTTATTTCTTCTTTCAGAAGTCTTAACAAGTCTTAACAGGATGAAAACTGTCACCCCACCCTCTGCTGGTAGTTGGCAACGGTTCTTTAATCAAGGTAATAAACATCAAACCAGAACAACAAAGACACTCAGCGAATCAGGATCATAAGAATGGGGTTGAACTGGGCAGCTCTCCAGTGTCATTAGTTATGTCATTTATTTTGGAAGGACACAGTTGTTGTGTCTTCTGCAAACACACAACTCTGAAAAAAGCATCACAACACTTCACCTAATGTCAGCTGACAAATCTGTGCCTCTTTGCAAAGCTACAAACACTCAGAGCAGATTCGCACACAAGCACAAGTGGTCGGTGTCTAAAAATAAAATGCCAGGACCAAAGCAGGGCCTCGGGTGCTTAGAATACCACCTTTTTCCTTTGCTGACACACTAAAACAGTTTAGTTTTCTGTTTGAATCACACACATCACCACCTGACAAATACAAATTATTCTGTAATTACTTTACGTTAATCCTCTGTTCTTGCAGTTAAACATTGAGGAACAAGTTCTTTCTCTCCACGAGACACAAACAGCCATCAGATTACTGAGGAGACTGTCAGTTAACATAAGATTTATTATTAGTAATGTTAAAAACAAAAGAAGAGTTGAGTGGGATGCAACCAGAGTAGGTTAAGGATGTAAATAAATGTCTATTAGTAACTAGAAGCTGCAAGCTGAAGCTGATGTTTCCCTTCTGCACACGTGTTGCGATCGACCATCTGGGTCAAGACGCTGGCAGCGATTCAAACTGAGCTCTATTTCTGGATGTTTACATTAATATCTTTCAGATGGATTAATTACACATATGGATTCATGCGTTTTAGTCTGAATGTTTTGGCTTTTGTAAATTTTGATGTCAAATATTTCAGAATAATTTGGGAACTCGTAATCCTTTGTCACTGAAAATCGTCACTTTATTACTTCAAAAACTGTATTTATTCTCATCCAGCTGTTTGTTTGGTATCTGGGTCGGCAGATAGATATCTGACCTGACAACTTCAACCTGTTGGAGTTGGGTTACATTTTCAAAAACCTCAGGACTCATGTTTCTCATATGAGAATAACATAGTAATAGTAATTATAGGAAAAAAGTGACAAAGTTCTGAAGTTGTTTTAGTTAGTAAATTGTGTAGTTGTTGATTTCCACTGCTTCATTTAAACCCCAATTTTTATTTTATTATTGAAAACTTTATTCTTTTTTGTGAATAATATTTTATTGAGTTTTTTCTCATTAAAGGTACTGTGTGTAGTTTTCAGAAAATCCTTGTTATTTATGACACCGATGGCCGTTAAGTGAACTGCAGTCAGCATCCTGTTGCTCGTGCTCGCCCTCCGTAGGCGCGAACATCCTGGCCATTGGCCAAAACGAATACGGCTGAACCGGGACAGAGCACAGCCCCCGAGACCGACGGAGGCCAGTTTGACGACAAGGAATACAGTACCGAGTTGATTTACAGCGGCTCCGACCAGGACTCTGACTCCGGGGAAGACAAAGACACCTCCGGAGGCCTGAGCGGGGGTTTATCCCTGGGGTGCCCCATAATTGTTATTTTCCAAGTTAACTTACTGTCGCTGTCATGGGTGGGTCGTTTTGTTGACGTTAGCAGACCCCATTTCTAAGCTAACGTTAGCTATTGTTGCACAATGCTGGCGCTGTAGGGGAGCTGAAGAGAGGAAAGGCACTCGGGAGCGTGCATTAATGGCACGTCTAATTTTTTTAGTTAAGTTACAATCCGTTCACACCATGGCAATAAAAAGCTATTAATACATGTAAAAAACTCCACACAGTGCCTTTAATATAACAGTCACAATAATTTGCAAACATATATATTAGACAAAAAAAGAAAAAAGATTTATATATGCTCACATGTACTGTACATACACACATTTGCACATATTGTACATACAATCACAAATATAGATGCCCAAATATTATGTGTACATACATACATAAATACTTCAAGTAACTTCAAGTAACAACAAGAATATATAAAAGAAAAAAGAAAAAACAGTAAAATGAATAAGAAATAAATACAAAAAAAGTTAAGAGAAAACTGGAAACTTCATATACTGTATGTTGAATTTTACACTTGCCTGTAGACAAATCACAGATTTTTGCATGTTCATTTGCATTGACTAAAAGTGAACCAGTTAAAACCTGTCTATGTTTTACCTATAATTACTGCCAACTTACACAGTTCTTTAAGGAAACGTCCTAGGAAATTATTAGGAATGTACGTACCTGTAAAATAAATCATTTCCAAATAATTTGTCTGTGGCGTTAGTACCTAACAGTAGGAAGGTGTAAAAACGATCTACAAATGCTTCAAGACCCTGTCTTTAATCCTCTGGTTGCCAATGAGGCCGTGGTGCTGTTGTTTTGAAAGGAGATGCTGTTGTTAGTTACAGTATATTTGTCAGTGATGATGATGGTGGTGGTGGTGGTGGTGGTTGTTGGGGGGGTGAGGTCTGGTTCCCAGTATGGTGGATGACAGCAGCTGCTCCCTGCATTAACCTCGGTCCCAGATATTTCTGAAGACTGATCTCTGCAGAGCAAAGATTATTGTCATGCCACAGAATCACTTGGTTAACAAGTGATTTCATACACATTATCTACAGTGTAAGTTTCCTAACACAGAGGGAAATATTGTACTTTTTACTTCACAACATTTATCTACAGTTACTATTTACTTAACAGATTAAGATTTTACATAAAAAAACAAATGCTAAGTTTATGAAATGCAACACATTGTTAAAGATTAAACCAACGGTTCACAATCTTTTTGGCTTATGACCTCTTACAATGAATCAGTGTCTAGTTATTATCCTTGTCATGTTTCAGTCTTTTATTAATTACTAATTATTAGCTGTTTCAGAGTGATTTTCCCTTCAAACATTTTATTTAAATAACTTTTTGAAATCAAAAGAGGTAAAAGTATCCAATAATTCATAAAAAAAGCAAAGATTAGAGAAAAGTCCAAAATATGAATACAAATTTGTGTGTCATAACTTTGTTTTTTCTTCCCATTAATCATCTCACATCCCCTCACATTTATCTTGCGACCCTTTGCAGGGGCCCGACCCCTAGGTTGGGAACCGCTGGACTAAACTACCCAACTGTATATAAAGAAGTTAAAGTAGATCCAACTCGAGCAGCAACAAAGGTAAAATGCTGCTTACACATTCATGCATCTGTGTAAACAGCCTAATAACGTTGTATAAATAATAATATATCAGTCTACAGAACGAGTACTTTTACTTTTGATACTTTAAGTACATTTTGCTGATAATACTTTTACTTAAGTAAGATTTTGAATGCAGGACTTTTACTTAAAAAGCAGTATTTTTACACTTTGGTATGGGTACTTTTACTTAAATAAAGGATCTGAATACTTCTTCCACCACTGATTATTATTATGATAAAGACTACGGTGAAAATTCTGAGCTAATACTTTATAAGATTATCAATAAAGGTGTCTGGATTTCCTGTAAAACTAAGAGACAATGACGTGTGCTGGAGTTGTGGGGAAGAGATGGAAGCTCCTGAGCATCTGTTATATTTTTGTGAAAAAGCAGAAAGTATGTGGAAAGAGATTGTTCCTGTTGTGAGTAAGGTATTGGG
Source organism: Siniperca chuatsi (assembly GCF_020085105.1). Taxonomy (NCBI): domain Eukaryota; kingdom Metazoa; phylum Chordata; class Actinopteri; order Centrarchiformes; family Sinipercidae; genus Siniperca; species Siniperca chuatsi. Next base: position 6,601,193 of record NC_058058.1, read on the forward strand.
AATACTTTATAAATGTTTTATAAGAGAAAGTCTACAGAAGGTGTGCTTATGAAGACCATACAGCTCATTAGTAAAAACAGGACATAGGGTATTTGTTTATCTTCCACCTTGTTGCTTTTGGATCAATCAAATAAGTTTTTGTCATCATCCTGCCCCTCGTGTCTCCAGTTGGCCCTGACACCTAATTTATCACCTCCCCACATGTTTTTAATGGCTCTGTGCCTCTGTGGTCACTAGACTGACAGGGTCACATTCACAGAAACTCTTGGCTGCTGACAAATAACACAAACTTTCCAATCCAAACTTTTGAGGAGTGTCGCTCATGCTTCAGCATCTCAGATCATCAATGCCACTCTTCTTCTCTGTTAATTTGTGGTGTAATGAGGTTATACAGCGTCCTGGCTGCTGAATGTTGCTGTTTCAACTGTTTAAGGGGTGATTGCAACATCCCAAATAGCCTATACGGTCTGTAACTGTGAGCCCCTCCTTTTCATTTGACACCGACAACAGCTGCTGCTCCGTCCTGTACAATCCTGTCTCCTTCCTCTGGTCTGTCCATGTGTGGAGCCTGTTGGCCAGCGAGCCAATAGGTGCTATTTAAAAAAAGTTCAGCGAATGAGGAGGGGTGGAAAAGAGGGTCATGATGGTTCATTGAAGTTGTGTTAGTGTGTGTCTGGCAATACTTTTCCCATGAGGAGAGAAGTTTACAACTAAAGTTACAACTAGGCTGGCATTCAGGCTTGAGAGATTCAGGTTTCAGGAGCAGTAACACTGGTAGTAGCATTATTAGCATTGTCAGTATTATTCAAAATGGCCACCAGATGAGGTTACTGAAGAGTGAGTCAGTCACCTTCCACAGAAAAAGATGGTTGAATAAGAAACCTTTCAGAAATTAACGGAAAATCAATTAAGTGACACTAATGTTTAATATTCTAAAAATGTATCTGAAGTTGTTTCAGGGGTATTAAGCTCAAGAAACTTTCAAAGCATATTAATGACCATAAAATGTCAAATTCAAGTTAAATGAACAAGAGTCTACAGCCATGCTAGCAGTTCTGTAAGGTTGTACTTGGGCACAGTGGTGCTTTGAGCTAAATGCTAATGTCGGCATGCTAACACGCTGATGCTAAGCAGGTATTATGTTTACCATTTTCACCATGTTAGTTTAGCATGTTAGCATGCTAATATTTGCCAATTAGCACTAGCTGAGGCTGATGGGAAAGTTGTTAGTTTTGCAGGTATTTGGTCATAAACCCAAAATATTGGACAAACTGAAAATTTGACCTGATGATGGCAGCAGATGAAAAGTCAGAGGATCGCCAAAGTTATCAGGATTCATTGTCTGGGAGCAACAAATGTCTGTACAAAGTTTCATGGCAATCCATCCAACAGTTTATATTTCAGTCTGGACCAAAGTGTTGGTCTGACTGACTGACCGACAGAGACATTGCCATCCCTAGAGCCAGCTAGCATGGCTAAAAAATATCCACATAAAACTGGTGTAAATACACACCGACATGAACAAAGCAACTAAAAGTCAGACTATGAAAAGCTCCAGTTCAGTCTAACAATTAAATAAATTAATAAATGTGTACAATAACACTAAAGCTGAAGCAAAGATGAGAAAATGTAAAGCAGCTGGCACACAGCTGAGGCCTCAAATAGGCACTGGGGTTACTTTTCATTCTCACCCTGACACAGCACGGAGGTGATCTCTGCACTCGGCTCAGGTGAATAATAACAAACTGTGAGCCAGGAACAAAGATCATCGTCTCCTGTTTACCAGCAGACGTCCAACTCGCTTTAAAGCGCTTCGACATGGCAGGGAGGCCTCGTTGCTGTATAACGGATAATTCTAACAAGTGGTTTAGTACTTAGCATTATCCCAAAATTTTCATTTGGAGCTGCAGTGGCCTCGCTACAACAGGTAAAGACTTGTGTTAAACGTGTGTTGTTGTTTCCGAAGCTTCGTAAACAACAAGATGTTGGAGTTGGACCATTTTTTATGTCAATGAAGTCCTCTTTTTTGTTCATGTACTGTACTGAAAGATTTAGAGGGCCCTGTCAACAAAACATTATGTCGCTACCTTAAACACGCTGCCAATTAGTGAAATCACCATTCACTCATCGCCTCGCCAAGGTTGGGAGACCCAACACCCAATACTTTTTTAACAGGAATTTTAAAAACTAAATATCATTATAAAGTTTGCTAGAGTTTGGACACTCCATCGCTGACCAAGAAAACGAATTAGAACTCAAACAAATGTACAGTTTCGTGTTTTTTTGGTGTGAATTGTGAAAAACACAAAAAGTACAATAAAAAAAACCCACAGAAATTGAGATATGTTCCCCTTATATCCCCTATTGTAGCCAAGAAACTCCACGCACTCCCTTTCTCCCATTTGTTTATGCCAGACACCTTCTCCTTTCTGTATATCAGCACTTAAATGTGTTACAGTCCTCACTATCTGCTGCAGATTGAGGACCGCGGCTCATTGCGATCATGAATGAGATTCCCCAGTTACCACAAACCCGACCCTGAGCTTCATTTCTGGACGGCCCCGCAAGAGGACACTCGCACCTGTCATTCACACGGCTACTGACCCATAGAGACAGTTTGTAGGTGGATTTAGAAAAGATGTCGGCACTCAAAAGATGTCTTTTATGTGATGTTCAGAGATTAGCAGAGTAATGTGCATCTGTCAGTTGGTTTGGTGTGTCCTCCAGTGACCATGAAACAATACTGTGATTTAAAGTCTGGAAACATTTGACAGGCGTGTTTCAGTTGTTTATCACGGATACACTGTCTGCTTGGAGCATATTTTTCTCTTTAATCATTCAAGATATAAAGACACATTGTGGCGGACAAAGGAGAGATGGCAAAACATTTAACAGTCTGTGGAAGTCAAAAAGTTAAACCAATTAAAAATGTTAAAACAAAGTATATTTAAGAACCCATATGAATTTTTGCACATTTTATCCCATTTATTACAAATCTCATAACATTTACATTACTCATTAACATAATCCAGAGCTCTGTACATGTTTTATATGTTTTTGTATGTCATTTCAGTGCAGGGAGAAAATCTAATTCTAGGTCCTAGTGTTCCCCTGCAACAAAAAGTCAACATTAACACAACTTTTAAACTGAATACAAAATAATAGTGGCATGGAAGTCAGAAAAACACATCAAAATATCCAAAAAACTGTGATGTATTGGAGAATTTTGACAAAAATGTAACATAAATGGAATAAAATTGGTGCACTGGTATGGTTCATTCTTCCAAATAATCCCACTGTGCTAAACTGGGCCGTTAATGGGCCAATTATACCTGTATGTATTGCATTCATACACACACATTGTATTTCAGCCTTACACGAAAGCCAAATTATTTTATTTTGGTGAACTTAAACACCAGTGAAATAAAGATCAATCAAAGGATTTGAACAGCTTGTGTCTTCATGTTGCAAATGACAATTACATCTTTACCTTTTTCTTCTTTTTTTCAGGTATCAGGTACGACATCCCAAACGATCCCAAACCATTCTTTCTGCTCAGAGGAAGACAATACACAGCTACAACATCCAGCCAAAAGCAGAGGGCACCTTCGGGTATTTTTGTTAGTAAAGGAAGTCAGCACTTTTTCATTTATTTTTGTTGATTAGCTGGATTTTTAGCAAGTGAGCCAGTGTCCCTGTCTGTCAAGAACTGTCAACTCAGTAAACCTTACTTACTGTAGGAAACCATTTCCTGAAGTAAACTTAGGCTAAAACCTACAAAAACCCCCACCTCAACAGTCAAACTATGGCCCCCAAGAAGAAGGTCACCCGTCAGAAGAAGCCTGCAGTGGAAACCATCTCTCAGGTCGCCATGGAGACCGCCCCAGTCCCGCTGAAGGTGGAGAGCCGTGGTGATGGTGTGGTGGTGGTGGAGACCGGGGTGAAGAAGATCGAGCAGATGGCGGCGCTGGACATCGCCCAGCTGAATAGCCTCAACCTGCCGCTGCCGCCACCGATCATCAAGCCCGGAGAGAGAGGCCTCGGCCTGGGCAGCGAGCTGACACGACCCCTGCACGGCAACGCCCTGCTGGAGGAGCTCAGCAAGATGCGGCAGGAGAAGTAGGTTCTGATACTTCTATACATATCGTAATTGATCCTATACAATTCTGATATGAAATGATACAATTAAGGTGCGATACAACACAATAACGATACAATTACGATACAATACATTGACAATATGGTACAATTCTAATATAATACAATTACGATACAATACAATTCTGGTATAATACAATTACATTACGGTACAATTACGACACAATATAATTACAGTACATTACAATTACAATACAATACAATTTGGATACAACACAAAAACGATATAATATAACATACAATACAATTATGGTATGATACAATACATTGACAATATGGTACAATGGTACAATTCTGATATAATACAGTTACAATGCAATATAATTACAGTACAATACAATTACAACACAATACAATTCTGGTATATAACAATTATGATACAATACAATTTGGATACAACACAATTACGATATAACATAATTACAATACAATAAACATACGACACAATACAATTACGATACATTACAATTTTGATATAATACAATTAGAATACAGTACAATTACGATACAATACAATTTGGGTACAACACAATTAATATATAATATAATTATGATAAAATACAATTACGAAACAATACAATACTCATATACTACTATATTGTCACAAATTACATTGTATTACATAGTAATTTGCCCTTTCCTACTTCATTATACTTTTATATTATAAACTGTATGTATTGTATTGTGTCATGAGTTATTGTCTCAGGTATGTGTGTCATTCATCAATTCATCCTGTGTCCACCTGCTCTCCCCCTCAGGTTCCTGACCGACCTGGAGTTGGCCTGTAAGACAAAGGCCTTTGATGTCCACAAGCTGGTCATCTCCTCAATCAGTCAGTACTTCAGAGAGATTCTGGCCAAAGACCCGAGCATGAAGCGCCTGGAGCTCCCCTCGCTCTCACCTCTAGGTAATTTACGTTAAGACAACATCTTATAATCAAGATTTATTTGTCCTCCTCACCTGCTTTTCATTTAACTGTTGCATCAATCCTCCCGTAAAGCAGAATGAAAAGGACCATATGGATACATGGATAGTTGTTTTGTTCAGACCCATTTAGAAGAAAACAACAAACAATCCTGTTACATATTATATCGAATATCAAGGAGCATGAGAATGCCCATTTCTGAGAACCTTTATTTTAACTTCTAGTCAAGATCCCAAACTTTCTAGATGCCAAATATATTTTACAAGAAATTAGCATAAAATGGGAAACAGTAAGTCGATAATAATAATATTTGTTTAGGTAATTTTTCAAGCAAAAATGCCCCAAATTCTCCAGTTACAAGCGTCACTTGTGAGGATTTGCTGTTTTTTTTTCTGTGTCTTATGTGACAGTAAACTGAGTATCTTTGAGTTTTGGAAAACAAGCCATTTGAAGACGCCACCTGGAGCTTCAGGCAAAGTGTGATGAACATTAGTCGCCCTAAAAAGATGCACACGACAGAAAGTTGTGATATTTCACTCAGCGTGAGCATCATAAAGCCTCAATGAAGCTTTGAGCAAAATGTTTTTCTAACTTTAAAGCTGCTTGAAGGGGAAATTAATCCAGTCTCTCGTGGCCAAAGCAGGCTTTGTTTCTGCTTCCTGACAAAATATCTGGTTTCCCATGTTAGAGACTCAGGTTGGGGCTGAACTAAATGTCTGTCTTGCTCTCGCCCCCTCTGTCTGCAGGTCTGGCCAACGTCATCACCTTCGCCTACCTGGGTCGCGTCCACATGTCCCTCTACACCATCGGTTGCACCGTCTCCGCCGCCGCCACCTTGCAGATCCCTCACCTCCTCAAGATGTGCATGGACTTCCTGCTGGCCGAGCTCAACGTGCAGACCTGTGTCTACATCTGGAACATTGCTGCAGCATACGGCCTGCTGCCTGTGTGCGACGCCGCCCGCCGCTTCGTCCTGGAGAACTTCATGCAGTTCGCCGACACGCCGCTGTTCAACCAGCTGACCCTGGAGCAGATCTCTGCCTTCCTGCAGGACGACTCGCTGCTGTTGCAGTCAGAGGTCACCGCCTTCCAGGTCAGAGGTCAAACTTTGTCTTGAAAGGTCAGAGGATGAAATAGGATATGCTGTCAAGTGTTTCTCATTTCCTTCTGAATTACTTCTTGCACAGTTGAATGAATAATAGCTGCTGTTTAAACGTCGTTACAGTCGATTTGAATCCAAATTGAACTCAAAAGGTTCTTTCCATGAATTGAGAACATAACATTCACTTCTGGTGTGCTAACTGAGGAGGTCTTCTAGGAGGCGACTGCTTCTAGTATTAACTCGTCGACCCTCTGGACTTTCCTCCTATTTTCATCCAGACCTAAAAACAGACCGCAGACCAGCTGCTCAGAGCATAACAGAGATCCATGAATCAAAGCCTGCATGTCGTCTGTATGCAGAAACCACCAAGTATAACTTAGTGTATGCAAGAAGCGAGCTCATGTATTAATATACAACTCCATTACAGACCCAAATAGACAAGCAGCTGAGGGGGGAGAAGCAGTGATGGTTGTATTTATAAACTGGACCAAATGTGAGCCTGCCAGTGCCTGAGTGAACATGACTATTATCCTGGTTTTTATTCAGTTTTTCTTGAATTGTCTCTATTTCTTATATATTGTATTACTGGAATTTATTTTTATTGATTTTCTAATTTTCTAATTTTTATTTGCTCCCAAAACCAACACGTGCAGTAAAATGTTATCAGACAAGTCAAAAATATAACCAAAATCATAGTTTGTTAAATATTTAAAGAAATTTAATATAAATATACTTTTCATTTAACCTCCAGTCAGTTTGTAAATAAAAGCAAAAAGCTTTTTGTTTTCTTTTGCCACCAATTAGTTGATGAAATAAATTAAAACTTATTTTACGCTTCTTTTCATTTTCACTAGCTTGTTATTTTTCAGCTCCTTAGTTTTCCTATTTTTTGGGTCTCTGCACTCATTTAATCATTTATCTACTTACTATTCTTCCCAAGCAACTCTTCTTCTCTTCCTCCTTTAACTAACCATATATTTTTTTTTTTAACTTGTTTCATATCCATTAGACAAATTCTCGGCTACATATAAAGCAGTTTTTGTAACTTGGGTCTTGAAAGATGCTCTATAAAGATAATTATATTACATTATTGATGTTGCATTTTTGTCTTATTCCCTGAAAGCATCTCTCTCTCTCTCCAGCTGGCCATGAAGTGGCTCGACTTCGACGCCTCTCGTCAGGCTCACGCCGCAGAGCTCCTGTCTCATATCCGCTTTGAGACGATCCCGGCCAGCGAGCTGGTCAGTCAGATCCAGCCGGTGCCCCGCATGATGATGGACCCTCAGTGTCACCGCCTCCTGGTGGACGCCATGAACTACCACCTGCTGCCCTACCAGCAGAACACCCTGCAGTCCCGACGCACACAGGTCCGCGCCGGTCAGCAGACTCTGCTCACCGTCGGCGGCCGACCATCACTCACAGAGAGAGCTCTCAGCCGCGAGGTCGGTGCTTTGTGCGTGTGGTTTGTATGCGTTCACTGCCTTAAAAGAAACACAAACATCCCTAATTGACCTTTGACCCCGGTGTCCAGGTGCTGTGGAGGGACCCTCGTGAAGGAGGAGCGACCTGGCGTCACCTCACCCAGCTGCCGGCGAAGAGCTTCAACCAGTGCGTGGCTGTGATGGACGGCTTCCTGTACGTGGCCGGAGGAGAGGACCAGAACGACGCCCGCAACCAGGCCAAACACGCCGTCAGCACCCTCAGCAGGTTCGAGGACAGAAAGATCAAATATCTGACTGCCTTAAAAGACACAGGCAGAGATAAAATAGTGGTAACACTTTCTAACAATAACCCTTTACTTTATAAAGCATATAACTTTTAATAGTTTTCAGAAAACATTCATGTGGCTGCTGTTGATTCTGCTTCGCTTTCTCTTAAGTTAATTCATCCAAAGGCCAGTTAACTGCCTAAAATCCAGTTATTAACAAGTTATTTACATGAACAACTACAGACTTGATGGCTTAGGGTCTCAGTATGCGTCAAACAAAGTGCTTGTCAGATCGTCTAGCAGCGTCCGAAACCGCCTTTCCAACGTTGGAAACAACGAGGAGCTGCGTCTGACAACTTGTGTAACTTTCTGAAACAGACATTCACAGCCACTTCCTGCTGCTCTTGGCCAGGCTTGCGGAGGTGTGAAAGTAGGCTGGGGTTGAACTTCTCTTTCACCTTATGCATCACTTTTAGCATGTACAATCGACACTCTGTCTTTGAGGAGAGACTGCCTGAACGTGAGCGCCGTTATCCCCATTTGGACGATTAATTGCGTCTCGCCACTTAAATAAACACTTTTGCCTTTAGACGTGGCCAGACGATAACTACCTTGTCCCATTCCAGGCCGTATGATGCATACTGAAGCCTTTATTGTAGAGCAAGAAACTCGTGGCCATTTATTAAGGACTTATTTCCTTTCTAAAGCATCAAGTCTGCAGTTATAAATGTTAATAAGTTGTCAAAAATGACTTTTGGTCCAGATATTCTGGAGATTTCCAGAAGGTAAGAGGTCGAACAGTCCACTGAAGAGGCCTTACTGATTAATTAAAAGTTCTTTGTTAACCATTGAAGGTCTCTTATAAACCCATTATAAAAGCTACCTTACTTAAAAGTGGTACAGAAATGATTAGTGCTACTTTTTCACGGAGCTTGCTGGGCTGCTTGGGCTCACGCTAGTCTGACATAAACACAGTAAACACACAAAGTCAAGGCTGGATTAACCTTCTAGGAGGCCGTCACTTTCCCTCTCTGCATTGTGCACAGCGGTTTTATGATGAAATATACTTTGTCCCAAATTTTGGGTGGTAATCTGATAAAACACAGATTAATTTACCGTGTAATCACAGTATTTGCTGAAACAATAAGTCTTAAAACTAGATTTTGAGGGCCTCCAGATCAGGTAAAGCCACTTTGGTGGTTGGTGATCTGGCCCTGCACAAACTTCTCTAAACATGACCCTCTAACCTTTACCTCCACCAGATATGACCCTCGCTTCAACACCTGGCTCCACCTGGCCAGCATGCGTCAGCGCCGCACCCACTTCTCTCTGGCAGCCAGCGGCGGCCGCCTGTTCGCCATCGGCGGCCGCAACGTGGAGGGTCTGCTGGCCACCACCGAGAGCTACCTGCCCTCCTCCAACACCTGGCACATGCGCGCGCCCATGGAGGTGCCCCGCTGCTGCCACTCCAGCGCCACCCTACCCTCCGGAGACATCCTGGTCACCGGCGGCTACATCAACTGCGCCTACTCCCGCTCTGTGGCGTGCTACAAAGTGGAGACCGACACCTGGACCGAGAAGGCCTCCATGGAGACACCCCGTGGCTGGCACTGCTCCGCCACCCTCGGAGGGAAGGTGTATGTAGTGGGAGGAAGCCAGCTGGGGCCCGGCGGCGAGCGGGTGGATGTCCTCTCTGTGGAGGTCTTCTCCCCAGAGAGTGGCATGTGGAGCCGGGCTGCCCCTCTCCTCCTCGGCGTGAGCACCGCCGGCCTGTCCCCGCTGGCCGACAAGCTGTACCTGCTGGGAGGCTGGAACGAGGCGGAGAAGCGCTACAAGGCGGCCGTCCAGAAGTACGACCCGGCCACAGACAGCTGGTCCATGGCGGAGGATCTGCCCGAGCCCACGGTGGGAGTGTCCTGCTGCACCCTCACCCTGCCGCCCCGCCACGCACCGCGCCGGCAGCAGCACCGCAACACCCCGGCCCACGAAGAGCAGCAGCAGAAGAACCGGAGCAGAGAGAGCAGCGTGGCTCCTTCACAAACCATCCCAGCATAGAGAGACAGAGAGGAAGGGAGAGACTAGAGGAGAGGACCGGTGGTTTAACCTCTGGAGAACATCTGGATCATGTCTGCTCTTTTTTTCTGTTTATATCTATGTGGGGGAAAATGTGCCCCACTTAAAACTGAAATAGAAATTTATTTCAGTCTGTAAATAATTACACAAAGACTTTTGTCAGAAAACAACAATTACTCCAAACGAAACAGTACAGCAGAAAACAATGGACCTTAGCAGAAAGATGTTTTTCTTCTTTAGTATTTAACACTAAAATATTATTATTTTTATGAATAATAAATAATAATAAAGTTTTATTATTATTTAACACCTAAAAGGACTGATAATAATGATGGAGGATTTAATTGGACAAAAATGTCCATAGATTTACACAATTTAGATGAAACTTTGGTCACAAATGTTTCCAAAGTGATTTTATGGTGTCCAAAGAACGTTTTTGCTTCTGTCCTGTATTATTACGACAGAAACAGCTAAATTGAAACTAGATGCTGATTTAAGAGACAGGCAGCCACAGACCTACATGCTGCAAGTCGTGCAAGAAATAAAAGAGAGCTTGCATGGTCCAAAGTGGCCTCAGGAGGTTTTACATCGATGGAAAAGGAGAAAGGAGAGGAGGAAAAACTGGATGAGTGATGAATTGTAGAGTGGAGCAGGTGGAGGCAGAGCTGATGGATGGAGGATGAAGAAGGATGGAAAGGCAGGAACAGTGGCTGTTTGTGTTTGAGCGTCACTGTGAATCCACTGGCAGTTTGTGTACAAAGGTGTATCTAGGCAGTGTGTGTGACTGTGCAAATAAGTTTGAATGTGTGTGTGTGTGTGTGTGTGACAGAGATGAGTGAATGACCGCAGTGTGTGGCCGCTACGGGAAAATGAGCCAATTCTGACAAAAACTGCAATAATAAATATTTCTCACGAGGACAGAAGCAGGCCAGCAATAAACAAACCGGTTTTATTTATTTAATGGATATCTGTCAGAAGTAGTGTAGCTAAATTGTGACACAATGAATTTAAAAATGATGTAGTACTTAAAAATTAACATTTTATAAGTGCAATGGAGTGGAAGGATTAAGATGTGAACACAAGAGGAAGGCAGTGTGAACTCAACACAGGTGAGATTTAAAAAGAAATTAATGGAAAATACCATTAAAAAAAAAAAAGTACAAGTTTCTTGGTTTCAACACACCACAAATTAAACTTTCCCAAGAAACCAAGATTAAGGAAAATGCTTATATAAAGATATAAAATCTAAAAAAAAAATAAATAAAAGCATACAAATTAGAAAAATATAGATAAAAATCCAACAAATAAAGAAAAAAAAAAGGAAGAAATAAAACGTGTGATGAAATCTCACCTCACCTGTGCTTGTTTTAAAACATTTGCCTCCTCTGACTTATAATTTCTACTGAAACTAAGACAAACCACCAACTGAAGAACCAGTGAGCCTCCAGCAGGTGGCGCTAACAGCTGTGGAGCACATTGAGAGTTATTGATATATATTGTTTATTCTGAGAGACAATGAGGCTAATCGGGCTCACTTGATTGGATGAATCCCTCTGTATTTGTCTCCCTCTTGGCACTGGATGAGCTGTGCTGGTGGTTTCACTGAATAAAGCCAATGTGATCAAAACATGCCGACTCCGCCTTGTTTTTTTATTTACACGTACAGACTGGGCTTCTGGGAAATGTAGTCTGACCACAGACACATGAACACTTGTAAACCAGATCTGGTTTCCTGTGCTGCTAGAAACGAGTCAAGACGTCAGAGATACGGTTAAAATAAAACTGGGCATTAAATTCAGCAATAATATTGATTATTAGCCGGAGTGTAATTAACATTTTAAAGATTTTTAAGGGATGTTTGTCCCAGGTGGTTAAGTTATAGTGCTGAATTGAAATTTTTAAATGAAAAGTATTGAGTATGCAAGACAAATATGAAAAGAATAAGTTCTCATGCAGGAAGAACTTGAGTGTTATACACTGGATTATTATAAATGCAATAATGCGAGTAGCATTGTAATGTAAGCAAGGAGCTGGTGAAGGTGCAGCAAATTTTAGATTTAATGTACTGGTGGATAGTTTGATTTACTGTTTAATAGATTGTAGTTTGAACATGTAAACCTCAAAGTAAATAATAAGTGTCAAATAAACATAGGGGAGTAAAAGCACAACATTTCCCTCTGAAATGTAGCGAAGTAACAAGTAGCATAAAATACAAATACTCCAGACAAGTAGGTCTGAATTGTTTTTGGGTATTTGAGGAAAGGAACTGACTTTCCATCACTGCGTCACGTTTTCCCACAAACGGGGAAAGTTAACGTCCCTTTGCAGGTTTGTTCTTGTTTCAGATATCTGTAATCATTTCACATCAGTCCATGTTCCACATTTCAGGGTTTCGTTCGTCAAGGTTTTTAGGATAAATAAATAAACCTGCTTCTTAAAAAAAAGGGAGATGACGCCACTACATAGGACGGTCTGTTTACAACAGATCTGACGGTTCAACATTCACATCTGACATTCACATCTGACGTGTGGACACAGACACTGCTGCCCACATGTGGCTAAAAGTCATCCTACAAGCAGAAATGAGGGTCTATAGCACGACTGCACGTTAAGGAAATGTCTGTACACTTAAACTTAAATAAAGTAACGCCACAAGACAAGCGAGTCATTTTTTCCAATTTTATTACTTTGTTACAAACAAGATCAAAAGGTGGTCCTTTACTTGCCGGGGAGGATGATGCCGTCGTACTGAAAAGAAAGAGACAAATATTAGATTGTAATCGACGGTATTCCAGCAGAGAAAATTTAAATAAGATATAATGGTAGAATAATGCAGGATAAATTTGATTCTCAAAATCACATTTTAGCTTCGGCAGGTCAGGAGAGAAGTGACGAGAGCCACCGGTGCAAGAATCGAATTCCCAATAAATTGAGAAAAATTGATTACAAAATCACGAACATCAGTTAATTAGCTCTGCAATAACTCAAACGAAAGTTTAAAAAAAATAAATAAAAAACAACAAATCGGCCATCGCATGCACTCGATTAGCCACTATAGTTAAAAACAGAGCTAATACTATAGGTTACAATTCAAACAGACGTTTGATCTAACATGAAGTCAAAGGTCCATAGTGAAATTTCAGGAATTCCTCCCAGGGAATCATTTAAGGACACTTTTGATGCCCTCTCTTGATGGCTGCATCATTTCTAACAGTGGTTAGTTCACAGCTAACTATGAAACCAGCGCTTAGAGCCGTTACAGATGAGTGTCGATCGATCTCAGAAAACACGACCATACAAAGTCCAATTTCATTCCCTCTTCTAAACGTTCAATGTGAACTTTTAGCAAAACCTGGAAAGCTTAGTCTACAATGTTCACGTCTCTCAGGATGCGTGGGACCCCCGACAACACTCACTTTCTGCTGGAACCAGCGCATGGCCTCCTCTTTGCGGATGCGGTGCCTGAAACCGATGCGGCCTGTTTTCCGCTTCTTGTCGGCGATGCTGAAGCCGGGTCTGCCCAGGACCTGAACACAAACAGGGGACAGAGCTGCTCAGAAAAGCTTAACATAAAACACTGTTTCTCCATCACACATGAACACCACAGAAGCATCAATCACTATTTGTTGCCTGGCCTCAGTACTGGTTGAATATAATGGATTTAAGCCACGTCAGTAACACAAGCCCAGTGTCGACTCTCTACAACCCAAAAAGTCAAACGTGAAATTTACAAATAAGAAAGCAGTACATCATTACATTTGAGAAGCTGTAACTAACAAATGTTTAAAATCTTTACTAGATAAATGACTTTAAAGATGAATTACTTGTTAAATTTGTCAAATGAAAGTTAGCCGGCTGATCGTTTCAGCACTACATTTAACACTGCTCTAACATCATGTAGCTTATTTTGCACAAGAAACCGTTTATGGAAACAAATGTGTTTACACTTTGCCAAAAGTAGACATGTTAATGTCTTACTTTGTATAGTCATACCTCTGACACTCAGTATCAAAAGGTGGCTAATAAGCTCAAACGCCGTCGACAACATGTCATCTGACCACAGACATGATATACTTCAGACAGACAATCACCCAACTAGGACGAACAGCTACTGAGGAGGAAGTGCAAAGCTCAACTAAATTATCAAACAAAAAACCCCAAACAAACAAATGTATTCCACCATTTACACACAAATGTTTTTTGTCTCAACTGAATGCAAATCACTGAACCCGTCACATCACCTCCAACCAGCTATATTTATAAAAAAAAAAAAAAAAAAAAAAAAAAAAAAAAAAAAAAAGGTTTATTTTTTTGGCCACTTACCACGTAGAAGTCCAGTCCGTAGATGCCGATGCTGGGGTCGTACTTGATGCCCAGATCGATGTGCTCCTGGATACCGAAGCCGAAGTTTCCGGTATCTGAGAAGTTGTTCTTTCTCAACTCGTACTCGCGCACCTGGGAGCAGGAGCAGCAGAGTGAAGCCTCTTTAGCCACAAAGCAATAACATGTTCATAACAATAGTTGATAAATGTTAATTTAACTTTTACCCAGCCATAGTACATAACAGACCAATGAGTATTCAGACATGGCTATTTAGTTTGTCCACATGCATTTTGTTTTTTTGGAAAGTTTAAGACCAAACTAATGCCACATGTCAACTGTACTAGCAAGCGTGATGAGAACATTTGTGTTGTTCAATACCATGTCCATCACTTCACTTTGAAATCTAAGATTTAACACAAACAGACCAAAATCAGCTTTAGACTTTCTTTCCTGATTTATCTTATTCGCTTTTATTTTGAAAGACTGAACTGAATTCAAATTAAAACAATGTGAAAAGGGCCCAAATGGTCTTTGGTTAAACCACCTCATATACATCTGCAACCTGTGACAAAATCTTTAAAGAGTCACAAGCCAAAAGAAACTGTTAGGAACCACTGAACTAAGAAATATGTTAGGAACAACCAACGTGACTTCCCGACCTTGAGTCCTTTCTCCAGGATTTCCTCTGCTTTGGCGCCACGGACGGTACAGTGGACAGCAATCTTTTCATTCCTGCGGATACCGAAGGATCGCACAGTGTAGCGGGCTGTGGGCGGAGAAAAGAAAAAAGAAGTGAAATACAGTACTGTGATATCTATAAACTTAAGTTCATTTTCTACAAGCTTTTATCAAAAACCACTTCCGCTTTTTAGCCCAGCTTTATTATTATGACTGCCAGCTGCTTTTGGAATATGTACAATTCATCCTGTAGGGTTGAAACATTTACCAATCTTGTTTTGCTTTAGTGTATTTCCACTTCTACAGATACACACAAAGTCGGTCCTTCCGCAGCTCGAGGTCCTGCCTAAAAAAGCCTTCACCCAGCACACAAACACTCACCCTTGGAGAAGACGGGGGTCTGCCCTGTGAGCTGCTCCAGCACCTTGGCAGCACGGGTCAGTCTGTCTCCGCTCTCACCGACGCAGATGTTCAGGCAGAGCTTGCGAATGCGAAGCTCTCTCATGGGGTTCTCCTTCTTCTCACCCTGGTCCTGGAGGACACAACATATAGGGTTAGTTTCTCACCACAAAAGATTATTATTATTTTTGTTTTGTTTTTTAAACACAGCCCCCAAACTGACAAAAACACCACAACTCAGTAAATCACACAGAAACACGATTACTATGAAGTTCTGACAACTTGTCAACTGCTGCTGCCATGTTGAGTTACACGACTGTTAGCCTGCTAACAGGCTAGCAGAGGCAAGAAAGCTAGACAGACGACAAACTTAAAAGTAAATCCGACTTTCTGCTTAGTATTCACTCTTTATTTTTCTCTCTAAACCTGTACGTCTGGACACTGATCTTCTCCGTCTCAACATCAAACTCCCAGCAGTCTCAGGCGAACACATGCAGGCCGGAGGACATGTCCGTACATATCCCCGCTGTTAGCATTGTTACAGGTTATATATGTATCCGGAAATAAATAATAAAACTTCTACACAACTAAAGCAGCTCATGTAACATACTGTGTGGCCGCAGTGTCATCACACACACAAACTGTTACAGTCTTTAATGACAATATAACTACAAGTACGTTGAGTTCAGGGTTTTCCAGTAGCTAGCCTGTTAGAATAACTCGGTTATTTTCAGTTTAAAGTACTCTGTCACATTTATTGATAAAATACGACACTAGTTCAATCATCCATAATGAAGTTTAAGTCTCTGTACATCAAACATCAGCTATGATGCCCCTACAGCTTCGATGATCGTGGATTTTAAATCAGACCTCATATTTCTATACCCCGGTATAGAACTCACCGCCATGTTGGATCACTAGAAGAGGACGTAACGTTTCCGGCGAAACAAATTTATAGCGTTGTGTTCGCGACAAATCAGCTCGGGGAAACATCACGGGGTAACGCGAGGGTTCCGTTTTGTGTACTAAAAGCAAAATATTTGCGTAAAAAAACAATAAAATAAGTAAATTATTTTATCGTCTGTTCGCAGCTTTGATTTTGGTTTCGATTGAGCAAACAGTGGCATGTCAATTCCATCGATTAGTTGATTAATCAATTGATCAAGAGAAAATGAATCAGCAACCGTTTTGATAATCAAAAAATAATTTAAATAATATTTCAAGCATAAACACAGTACATTCCCGCTGGTTCAGGTTGTGCTGCTTTAAAAAAAAAAAATCAATTTAATCATTATAATCTTGTTTTGGTCGTTCGGTCGGACAAAACAAGCAATTAGAAGATCTCACCTTAAGTTCTGGGAAATTGTGATGGGCAATTTCTTTTTATGTTCTTACATTTTGTAAAAGAGAGATTAATTGAGAAAATAACCATCAGATTAATTGTTAAAAACAATTGTTAATTGCAGCCGTATTTATTAATTTTTCACTGTGTTTAGCTTTTGCCACAGACATACAGTAAATGTCTCTTTAACACCCTTTATTCCTTATTACACCAACAAGACAAGGTACATTTAAAACCTTTATTCAAGCTTAATTTACAAGAAAAGTCACAATACCAAAACACTTCACATTAAAACAAGAGGTGATTTTAAATATGCAGAAACATTTATGATATCAGGCTGTTGCTGATCTGAAATAAGGAATGAAAGAATTAGGAAACTAAATATGTGACAAAACACTAATAGGTTTCTAAGGTTTTGTCTTTTTGAAAAGCTGTTCAAGAACTACCAGAATAATGGCTCATATCAAAACATTTGACACAATCTGCATTAAAGGCAAACATAAGAATAATTATTTCCCTTTTACATTACACACTGTTGAAACCTTATTTATCACCATGGACATGATATCTGACAAAGACTGATTACAAACTCATCTGCTTCTCATCATCTATGTCTCCTTCAGCGTCACTATTAATCAAGTAAATGAGGAATATCGATAAGGGATAATGCTCTTTATTACCTGGTTTCACCTAATTCACATAATTCATGAAAAGAGGAATTGTCTGTTATATTTCATGTATTCGTTGTTTCCCTCTTTTCCCATCACTTACATACAAAATATGACACAAACCAAACCGACAGCAAACAGTAGGGCCAGTTTAGTCATAAATGCAGTATCCAGAGAGTAAACTGCAGTCAGTAAGGGCGAGTTATCTACAGATCCCTCAGCGGAGGTGTCTGCTGAAGGAGTCCTTAGTGGTGGGACTGGACCTGGAGGTTTCAGCAGGGGCAGGCCCTCCTTCCTTTGCTCCTCCAAGGCGTTGATGAAGAACGCCAGCGCTTTGCGGGGGAAGACGGCCGGGGAGAAGAGGTTGCAGTTGGGGACGAAGAAGTGAGGAAGGACGCCTCTGCGCGCGTGGTCCTCCAGAGCCCCGAGGAGGTGCAGGAAGCAGGCAGGAAGCTGCTGACGGTCCCACATGGAGTCATTGAACCTGAGAGGCGAGACGCAGGGGGAAGAAGACGTCAGCGAAATGAGAAAAATAGAAAAACTGAATGAAGAAGAGAAATTATGATACTGACAGATTTTTACAACCAGTACTACTAATATCAGTCCAAACACTACTTCTATTGCTACAACAAAAATACTAATAAACAGCTAAATAGGGCTGCAACTAGTGATTATTTGTATTATTGTTTAATCTGTTGATTCTTTTTTTTGATTAATTAAGTCTTTCAAATGTCAGAAAATATTGAAAAATACCACATCACATTTTCGTAGAGCACAGTCAGTCAAAAGCCAAGACAGATTCAATTTACAATGATATAAAAAGCAGCAAATCTTAATATTTAAGGACATTTAAGGATATAAATGACTTAAAAGACTTAAAAATTTCTGTTAATAGACTGATTTAATCGACTAATTGTTTTAGCATTATTGTTAATCCTACTGTGCTCACATACATTTACTATTTTTAAGGCTACAACCAATGATATTTTAATTATTGATTAATCTGACGGTTATTTTTTTTCAATTAATCGCTTAGTTGTTTAGTGAAATGGCAGAAAATAGTGAAAATGTCGATCTTGTCTTTAAACCTGCAATAACTGATTATTTTGAACACTTGGGGGCAGCAGAAACAAGTTGTGAACACAACACTGACATATTATCACCTTTTGAGTCGATATGTTATCAAACAGTTGCTTATTTACACATCCAGCAGTTACGGAGCAACATTATTATTAATTTGGAGTCGTGTTTCTGGTCACCTGATCAATGTAAGTCAAATATTTACTCTCTTTTAGCTCTGTTTTGGTCTCCACCAACTCCTGAGGGAAATATCTGGCTCTTTAGCTGCTAAATGCTCAACTTTGTTCACCAGCTAGTCGCTAACTGTGTCTGTCTGCCGTTTGGTGCTGAGCAGGTAGTGTACAGTGGGCTTTTAGAGCTTTTTAGCTGAAAACAGCTGCCTGCTGTGGCCGAAAACGACGCTATGAGAGCTGTGGGAGTGAACTCAACAGCAAAGTTGTGGGCCGTACATCTAAACAATGAGCTTAAACTCACTTTAAAGCTCCATAAAGCCGAGAGGAGCTGCAGATCCAGGTGATAATTCTCTGTAGGTTCATCGCCATGAACGACCTCTCTCACGTTGTCACGTTGTTTTCACATCGTTATTTATATTGTTACTATAAAAATATCGATTAGAGCCGCTTTAAATTGTTTTGTCTAACCAACAGTCCAAAATTACATTATTACAACTCCAACTATTAGCACTACGACACCAGCTATGGTCTACTACCTACTATGAGATTCTGATGAGAATAAAGGTGATGAAGAGTACCTGATGGACATGGTGTGGAAGAAGGCGGTTTTCCCGTGGTACGAGCAGAGGTCATCCAGCTCTTTGGGAAAACGTTGTTTCAGGCCCTCAATCAGAGACTTGAGGAGCATTAAGCACTGCTTACTGCCAGAGGGAACATGAAATCATTTGTTGTGAAAAGGCCTCAAGAAAAGCTTTTTATTCCTAATTTATGTCTTCCTTTTTAAAAATCACGACATCTATTTATTTAAAAAAGCTTCTTCAGTTGGAGGCTATTTGTTCTTCTCTTAAGTTATTGTTGACTCTATATACAGTTTGTTCTTTTGAAGTACTTTGTACCACATCACCTTTAATAAGAGCCTTTATAAAGGGGTTATATAAGTTGTAAATAATTGTTTTATTAATGGGTAATAAATCACTTAAAAATTGATTTTTATAGTTAGTTATAAACTACTAATAAGAACAAATTCTGGGGTTGCCAGGTTGTGAAAAATCATTTCTATTTGGTAACATTGCAGTTATTTATGTTTGTAAACCATTAATAAATATTTATTTTTAATAAGCCATCAAGTCTGCAGTTATAAACGTTATTTAGTCATTAATAAAGGGTTTTTAGTCCAGATTGTCTGCAGTCCTTATATAGAAATAAATGGTCAAATCTATCTGTCAAAGGGATTTTTCACAACCTGGCAACCTATAATCAGTTGCATTTTTGAAGCACTTTTATTTATTACATTTACCATCAGAGACCCTGCCACGCCTGCACGGCTCCCACAGCTAACAAAACGATTAGATCAACAAAATAACTTCATGAGTGGGAGGACGTGAGAATAAACTGACTCCTTCGAACAGTTCAGAGTCTCACCGGCAGCATTTGGTGGCGTTGCTCTCGCAGCAGGTTTTCTTGTTGCCGTGACTCGTGATGATTTTCTTCTCAATGTGGGAGAAAGAAATCCTCCAACTTTCTGTTACAGAAAGACAAAACAAGCCGATGGGATGACGTCACCCCATGCAAATTCACAAACACTCACACTGGAGTTGTGTATAAAATAAATCCCACTTAAATGCCACACAGATAAAAGTCTTACATGTCTTAAGTTTAGCTGTTCAAACTCCTGGGAACACAAGCAGAGCGACGTTGTTTCATATTGTTATAGAACAGTTCACCCCAGAACAAAAAATTACTTTAATCACAGCCTTTATACAAACAGCTCCAAAAACACAGTAATGTTTTAGCTCAAGTGCTTTATAACCAAACAACTGGAACAAACTGTATAATTGTCACGTTCAGTTCAAAAAAAGGGCCCAAATGCAGGACTCAGGCAGGCAGGCTGAAGAACAAAAGATGAGTTTATTCCTTAATTTAAACGGGTTTAATTTAAAAGGTACAGGAAAAATACAGGACTGAACTGGTGGGGACAAACACAGGCACATAAATACACTCAGGTAGGACAGACAACGAGACACAGGTGAAACCAACTGACACAGGAGAAAACAGTGAAAGCAATCAAAGACAGGAAGCAAAACCACCAGACACAACAGGGAGGGAGAATATTACAAAATAAAACAGGAAATAACAGGACAAAAACCCAAAACCACGACAATAATTTCCTTTTTATCAACGTGTTATGTACAAATTTGGAGCTGTAAAATAATTACTCTCTAACAGTGTGGGTGAAGGATGCCGGGGACGAAGTACTCAGATCCTTAAGTAAAAGTACCAACACCAAAATGTAAAAATACTCCATTAAAAAGTTAAATAAGTATTATCAGCTAAATTTACTTAAAGTATCAAAAGTAAAAGTACTTGTTTTGCAGAAAATCGGCCCCTGTGACTGTTTAATAAATTACATTGTTAATACTGATACAATGTGTAAACAGCATCTTACTGTTGTAGTTTTAACTTCTTTATATGCAGTTAGCTAGTTTAGTCCAGCGGTTCCCAACCCAGGGGTCGGGCTCCTCCAAAGGGTCGCAAGATAAATCTGAGGGGTCGTGAGATGATTAATGGGAGAGGAAGGAAGGAAAAGTTCTGATACACAAATCTGTTTTCACTTTTCTCTAATCTTTGATTTTTCTGTAAAATGTTGGTTAAATTTACGTCTTTAACCATCAAACTGTCGTTTAAATTAAATCATCTGAGAAGTTTAGAGGTGAAATGTCTCTTTAGTGGAACTGCTGCTGACAAATCATAGACATCTGAAATGTGACAAGGAACCTCAACTAGATGCTGTTTTTCCTTTTTAGGTCACCAGTCAAAAAGGTTGGAAACCACTGGTTTAATCTTTAACAATGTGTTGTATTTTAAAAGCTTATCATATGTTTTTTATGTACATTTTTAAAAGTAACTAAATCTGTCAAACAAATGTAGTGAAGTATAAGGTACAATATGTCCATCTGAAACGTACTGGGATAGATACAACAACAGACAGAAACCTCTCTCACCTTTGGTTTCCTTGCTGAGGTTTCGTCCTTTGAGCCTCTTTGGGACAAAGAAACAGGGTAAACTTTTGATTTCTTGGCGAACTTTCTTTCCCAGCCAGTTGTCCACATCTGGACCGTTACGGAGAGCGAGCGGCCAGCCCTGAGAGGAGTGGACCTTCATCCAGGAACAAGGAAAAATGTTAAGTCACATTAGATCAATAAACAGTACAATACTACTGTCATCATTACTACCTCTACTACTATTACCCACCTCTGCCATCACATTAGTACATAGTACCGCTACTTGTACTCCTTCTACCTCTACTCGCCAGTGCTATCCTGTATGCTGTTGCATGCTGGGGCAGCAGGCTGAGGGTAGCGGACGCTAACAGGCTCAACAAACTGCTCCGTAAGGCCAGTGACATTGTGGGGGTGGAGCTGGACTCTCTGGCGGTGGTGTCAGAGAGGAGGATGCTGGCCAAACTACATGCCATCTTGGACAGTGTCTCCCACCCGCTCCATGACGTGCTGGTCAAACAAAGGAGCACCTTCAGCAGAAGACTCATCCCCCCACAATGCACCACAGAGCGCCACAGGAAGTCATTCCTGCCTGTGGCCATCAAACTCTTTAACTCCTCCCTCTAAGTGTCAGTCTGTATGACCCTAAGTCACTAAACTGGACATTGATCATTAACATCTCTGCAATACTTGAAATTATTGTGCAATATTCTGTGTAATACTCCTGTGCAATATTTTTGTTTAAAATTCCCTATTTATTGATATTTATTCATACTTCTATTATCCACCGTCTCATAATCATCTTAATAAGCTACACTTAACTTAACTCATTACTGCACTATTACTTATTACATTGTATTATTATACCGTACATACTTATCAACCTATCGACCTCTAAATCCACTTTGGTACTTACACTTATTTTAGCTTTTATACTTATATCTTTAATTTATCTGACCTGTGTTATATTTTGATTTGCTTAGTACTTCTCTTCCTGTGTGCACTGACATGACAGTGAGCAGCTGTAACGAAAGAGTTTCCCCTCGGGGATCAATAAAGTATTTCTGATTCTGATTCTACTAGAGGTGGAAGACGTTTGCACCTCTTTTACTTAGGTCAAATAATATAAAACCAAAATATTAAAAAAAGAATATAAAAGTAAATAAGTAAAAGTACATAAGTATTATCAGCAAAATGTACTTAAGTTTTCTAAACTATAAGTACTGCTTATGTAGAATTGCCCCTTTTAGCATTTTATACTATATATTGTTGGATTATTAGTATATGTAGCTGATCAAGTACTTTTACACTGTTTGGTTGTTTAATCTGTAATAATGGACCCTATTTTATAAACTGGTCATATGTTTTGTGTTTATAAACTTCATCTGTAAAATAACTAGTAAATGTAGCTGTTGTATAACTGAAGTGGCTCTGGACGGTTTCATTAAAGGAAACAAAGATACAGAAATATAGCTTCATTAACTTTTCACGTACATAATATATGTAATAATGCATTTAGTCAGATTTCTTTCCTCTAATCTCCTAATTCATACCAAGATTTTAAGTGTGTTTCATTAGTATCTGTAACCAAAAAACCATGGATGATTTTATTTCTCCAGATTGACATTACAATAAAAATTTTACAGATAAAGTGATCACCTCCAGAGCAGGAACCACGTCCACAGAGATCAGCTCGTTGCTGTTATCAGCACAGATGAGAGATAAAGTCACAGCCGGCGAGTTTGGACGCTTCCTGTTCACCTCCCAGTGAAAGCATTTATCGGGCACTGGAAACAAGGAAAAGTGAATACAGACCATGAGTAGCTTGACTTTGTGGTTCCCAAAGTGAGCCCTGATGCCTCCAGCTCTGCTGACTGTGCACAGACACCAACAGCAACAGCAGAAAGTAGAAGGAGAAACCAGATAATTGTTACAAACTAGTAACAACAGATGAGAGATGAGAGGTGACGATCAGACCTTGGTAGGTCTTGAGGAACTTGCGGACCAGGCGGTACATCTCACTCAGGATCTTGCTTGATGAGAGCGTGAGCTTATTCTCCAAAAGAAAGGCTTGTATGGGGCTCCGAGTGGGTCGGGCGATATCGATCTGGTAGAAGAGGCCGCCGTCGAGCTCCTTCATGTTAAGACGTGAAGGAGCCTGAAGCTTCAGCATCATGTCAAACTCATCGGGGTTGTGGATCTGAAGCAGGAGTAAAGAGATTCAACACAATATAGAGACAGTGGTGTTGCTTGTTTGTCTAATGCCTGTTTACTCTCTCTCTCTCTCTCCGCTCTCTACTGTCCAGACCATCATTTTATTTTACCTTTATTTTACCAGGAATATTCCCATTGAGATTCAGAATCTCTTTTACAAGGGAGTCCTGGCCAAGACAACCCCGATTTAAAGCAGGTGGAGCAGACTAAATGATTTACAGTGACTTGATTCAACTGAGGTAAGGGGTTTGCTCTTATTTAACTTCCTGGATTAAATGTCTCACGAAATGTGATGTAATGTGATCAAACTGTAAGTGTAAACCTGATTGGCTG
Organism: Siniperca chuatsi; assembly: GCF_020085105.1. Classification (NCBI taxonomy): domain Eukaryota; kingdom Metazoa; phylum Chordata; class Actinopteri; order Centrarchiformes; family Sinipercidae; genus Siniperca; species Siniperca chuatsi. The sequence goes on from NC_058058.1 coordinate 6,625,368, forward strand.
TTACGGTAGTTATGGAGAGAAATTCAGTTTGATTTGATAGGTCAGGGAGAAAGACTGCCTCTCTGTCTCTTCCTCCAGCCACATTTCCACTCCCCCTTCATTGCCGTTCTCTACTTGTCCACCAGATGCCGTCAGACTTCTCCCATTGGTCCCAGTCATCTGACTCCTACATGCACCTCCTCACCTGTTCCTCATTTTATATTATGAGGTTCCATTTGTGCCAAAATTATGTCAAATGCTCACTGTCCATGTCGACTGAACGTTTGACAAAACATTTTTACACGTCTATTCAACTTTGAACTGTACTTATGTCGTGTTGTTGCACTCCCTGTCATTTTACTATTTTGTTTTGCAAATCTTCCTGATGTGATGTTTTCCCTGTCGTCTGACTGTGTCACACGCTGTGGCGTTTAATTACAGACACTTTGTTATTCCGTTTATTCCACGGTTAGTGACAGAAAAAAAAAAAGTGTAAAAATTGAATGGTGTCGACACATCTGGTCAACATGCAAAACAACAGGGAGAACATCACATCAGGACGACATTCATAACAACTAATGTTCAGTCGACATAGACAGTGAGCATTTGACATAATTTTGGCACAAATGGAACCTCATACCAATAACCTGTCAGTATTTATACCAGCCCCTTTTCCACAGTCAGTTGCCAGATTGTCAGTGTTGCTTTTGGCTTTGCTTTCCAGCCACCTGAACATGAACCTGCTTTCTAGTTCCCTGTTTCCTGTTACCTGTTCCTGTATTTTGAACCTGTACCTGAACCTGTATCTGTACCTTCCTACCCCTTTGGGGTCTGGGGCCCCCAAGGCAGTTGCCTGCTCTGCCTGGTTATACAGTATGTGCTCTACAATAGATACAGTCAGTGGCCACTTTATTAGGTACACCTGTCCAATTCAATACAACTGTTCTGCATGAATGTTTACTCCTCTGATGCCTATAATGTTCAGTTTTCTGTCGTAAAGATGCTAATTAAATTAAATGTTTTAAAATTGAGGTAGTTAGTGGTGTTGTTGTACTGAACTGTATTGTATTTAAATGTGTTTCTAATGTTTTGTCCCCCTCATGTATGTAAGGGAGGACAAAAAAATTAGACACACCTGTGCAACATCACCTTTAATTATGCCCTCAATAATAAACATTTGTCTCTGTTTGTTTAAAAAAAATCTGATCCAAAGTGAGAATGAAAATCTGAGTCGGCTCTCTGGCTGTATTGTTGCCTTTAGAGATTGTGAGTGGTTGATCTCACCTTAACTTTCTCAAAGTAGCTGCCGCTGGTGAGGAAGTCAGCTGACTGGAAGAAAGGCTGATCACCGTTCCTCAGGAATTTCAGCAGGTTCTCTCGGAAATCGTTGACCACCTCTGCAGCCCAGCGGCGGTCTGTCTGCCGGATCTTGAGGTCTTTAGCGTTGAGTTTGATCCAGTTGGCCAGCTCTGGGGAGACCGACTCCTCGACCCCTCTGGATCCCTCCTCTGCAATGTAACACAGACAAGGACGAGACTTAAGAGACAGTAGCCACCAGGAAGCAGTTTGAGACATTACAGAGGAGATCATATCAACCACACAGTTTTTACACATTGAAGCTGAATCGTTAAACACATTTCAACTGCAGCATCACCTGCTTGTTGCTGCTGAACTTTCTGCCTCTGTCTTGCTGGCGTGAGACGTGGAGGACTCGACTTTCCTCTGGTGTCGTCTTTATGCCGCGTTGCTTCAGTCAGACTGCCATTTCTGTCCTGTCCGTCCATAACTCACTCGTCTCAGCCTTGAATAACTATGTACAGAGAACCAGAGGTGGAATTTAACTAAGTACATTTATTCAAGTACTGTACTTAAGTACACATCTGAGGTCTTTCTCCGCAACATTTCAGAGGGAAATATTGGACTTTTTACTTCACTGCAATTACTTGACAGCTTTAGTTACTAGTTACTTTACAAATTAAAATATCTGCATACAAAACTTATGAAGATCTTAAAAAAATATGTTTTGTTATAAATTGAACTACCCAACAGTATATACAATTACAGCTGAAACGATTAGTCGATTAATCAATTAGTCCTTTGACAGAAAATTAATTGGCAACTATTTTGATTATCAGTTCAGTCATTTCATGGTTCCAGCTTCTAAAGGAAAGAATCAGACAAAAGATCTGCACACTGTGCTAACAGCTCGCAGCAATTTTAATGTGAGCAACATTGTGATCTACCAGAGATCTTCATCAGGCATTGTTTTGCCTGTTCTTGCCTTTAGCTTTCTTTTTGATCCAGCACCTGCAGAAGTTTTTTTGGATGTGTGTACCCTACACCCTGTTTGTCTTTGGTTCCAGCTTCTCAAATGTGAGGATTTGCTGATTTTCCTTTTTAATTATGCTAGCATGGCTGTAGACTCTTAGTCTTGTTTTGAAGAATTTTGAATATGTTTGATAGCAGAACAGCTTTGCTTTAAAAGTTTAGCATACATCTATTGTAGTATGTTAAGCAGGGTAGCAAGGGAAATGACCCAAATGCAGACAGGTAGGCAGAGCAGGTGCAGATCAACCATTTAATGATAAGAAACACAAAAATAGGTTTACACCTATTTCAGGCAGTCCAACAGAGGCGACACAATTCAGAAAGGGAGCAGGCAAGCAGTCGCAAACAAAAGAAACAAAATCCGACAGTGGACAGGCAAAATCCAAAAATCCACAAACAGGCAATGTACAGGGAACCAACACACCAGGGTGCTTGACTGAGGCGCAACATACAATGACAAACTGACACTGAACAAAGGAAAAACTCAGACTAAATACACTTAGGTAGGGGAGACAGAGAGAACTAATTAGGCCGGGGCAAACAATCAAAACTGGATAGGATGTAAAACAACAAAACACACGAGGAGAGGAGAACACTTCAAGTTAAAACAGTTAAATAATAAGACAAAAACCCAAAACCATGACAACATCATCAAATTTCTTTAGATTTCTTTTCTGCCGTTAACTAATATGGAACATCTGTGCCCCCAAGCCCTCTGTCTCATAATCCATTCATATGAGACCAGGCCAGTCACTGACAGTAAACGTGAACGAACAAGATGTAATCCAAATCCAAATCATCAGATAGATAAACCAACTCATTCAATACTGGTGGTATTAAAAGAGCTTTAATTTCTTGTAGTAACCATCCAAGCTGTTCTTATAATGGTTTTAATGGTTTGTGATGTTAATAAAATCTCTTCATGATGTTTCAGGGGTTTATCTCACCTGGGTTTGAGAAGCCTCTGTTGCAAACGGAGATGGTGGCCGTTGTGTCTCTCTCCGTCTTTCCAGCTCTGTCCACTATCTCTACTTTCACTTTCAATTTCCATGAAATGTCATCTGGATTCATTTTAGAAAACACTTAAAGGTTAAAAATGATGCCAGTTGCACAATTACACCAATGAAACATGATCTTTGTCTTGTGAAATACACACACACACACCCACACACCTTGTGAATTCTTCAAAATTAGATAACATAGGTGTGTTTTCATCTCTTGTACCTGAACTAAATAACCAGGTTGCCATTTATGAGAACATCTTATAGTGACGTAATAAGTTCACAAACAGGCAAATGTTTATTGTTAAATGTTTGTATGAAGACATGTAATAATCTTAAATAATCTCAATGATTCAGTCCACAGAAAAAAAAAAGAAATGGTTCAGAGTTAATAAGAGGTTAGACCTTACCAATCCTCACTGTTGATTGAGAATAGCCCAAAATGTGCTCTGCTGTTTTCTGTTGCTTTGGTGGAGTGCTACTGTATAAAGTCTCGTTGAAATCTTGACACCTGAGAATAAATTTGAATTAATTTTGTTTAGTATACAAAAATCCTTGCTTTGAATTTGTCTAACATACACACGGTGTGTTTGATGTACTACTGTGTAACTTGTATTATGTGTCATTATTAACAAGGTTAAAAGTACAGGCATGCTAGCAGCTCTGTGAGGCTAACATTTTCTAACTAGCACTCAACACGAAGTATATGAGGCTGAATGGGAATGTCATTAGTTTTACAGGTATTTGGTCATAAACCAAAGTATTGGGCCTATTCTGACCTGATGATGGCGTTAGATGAAAAGTCAGGGGATGACCAAAGTGACTGCAATTCATCCTGTGGAAGTCATGAATGTCTGTACCAAATTTAATGGAAATCCATCCAACAGTTGTTGAGACATTTCTCTCAAAACCACAAACATCCACCTCATGGTGCTGGAGGAAAAGTAAGAGGAAAGGTCAGGGGATCACCAAAGTCAGTAGGATTCATCCTCTGGGCACCATGAATGTCTGTACCAAATTTAATGGAAATCCATCCAATAGTTGTCAAGATATTTCAGTCTGGATCAAAGTGGTGGACCAACTGATCACCTGACAGACCAACACTGTCATAAATTGCCAAGTTGAAACTAGTCTTCACCAGTTCAGAGTTGGTATGAGGAACTTTTAAAGTTAGCCCATCCTGTGTTGTCATGTTTTGCTCTGAAATCCTGGAAACTGTCTTCCAAACCAAAACCATCTTTAGTTTTGAGATGATGTGCCTCATAAAGCTGGAGGAACGTGAACAGAGGAAGAACGATAAATATTTGTAGAAAGAAATACCTAGTGTTGACAAATGGATTGACATTGTGTACAATATTTATGTAATGGAGAACTTGAGAACAAAGATACATTTGCTGAGAACTGGATAAAATTGATTATTTACGTTTCATCCTTCAGACCAGACTTTGTGTAAATAAGCATCAGAAACAATCAATTCAGTGTAATTTTTAGTCTCCAATTGTTTATGTATGTACACTATTTACAAAACATTTATTGTCATTTGGGATTCTTTTTCCTTTCCTTCTCACGTTTAAAAGGTCTTCATGTTCATATGGTGTTGACTTTGTTTATGTTAATTCTCTCTTTAAAAGTCCATAAAAAGAGAATTGCAAAAAAAAAAAAGCACGTTAGATACCTCAGTAATTTAGATAAATAGAAACACAGGTCATCTGATGCACTGTGGTAAATTGCATCCAATGGTTAGTTCATTCATTCATTCATTCAACCTTTATTTAAAACTTGAGGAATCACTGAGGGCATGCCCTCATTTTCAGTACAAAACAGAATAAATACACCCAAAAAATAAGTAACGAGAAAACAAACCAACAGACAGCAACAGATCACAGTTAAAAACAATAACATTAAAGAGCGGAGTAATAAGGACGTGATTTATTGTGGCAAGTTACCATTAAGGGCTTTATAAATAAATAGAAACCAATGCCTGTCACGTCTCTTTGTTAGAGATGCCCACCCGACCTTTTCATGCAAGATGCAATGATGAGTAGAATAACTGTCACCGGTAATAAATCTTACAGCAGAGCGATGAACTGAATCCAGAGGTTTAAGAGTGGAGGCAGAGGCGTGTCTATAGGTAACATCACCATAGTCCAAGACAGACAAGAAGACGGCCTCAGTGATCCGCTTCCTGCTCAACATTAGAAAATTAGCTCTGTTTCTGTACAAATATCCATTTTTTTGTCATAGCTTGCTGACAAGTGTGTCAATGTGAAATTTAAAGTTTTAAAACTTTTTGATCCAGCCAGATACTTAGAAGATATTTGTACTCTGAAGCCCTCTCAATACTCTGTCCATTCATAGTGGCGATATGCAAACTATTGTCCATAATATCTCTAGCTCTAGAAAATAGCATGTATTTAGTCTTGTTTGCATTCAGGACTAATTTCAAACTATAAAATGCATCTTGCAATGCTTGTTGTAGTTTCTCAGTGGCTGAGTGTGCAATTAGTGCAGTAGAAGCAACACGAGCAAACAGGATACCTCCATAACCCCGTTCAGATAGTAGAGAGGATTGTCTAATGGCTTTTCTGTTTTGAAAGGAGAAATGAGCTCTGTTCCAGGATAAGAATTCAATCTAAATATATAGTTTTTGAGTTTTGTGGGCCAATCTGCTCTCTAACCTCTTAAATATATATAATGCTGTACAGCTTTGATTAAATCTCCACTGAGAGCATGGATCGGAACCATCCAAGGTTTGTGCTCTTGTGATATGCAACCATTTTGCCTTTCTTGAGTTAAGAACACATTTTAAATTAGTAAAAGAGGTCTGAAGGTCGTCAAAAGCCACTTCCAAATGAATAAAGTATGCTTTCAATGAAGCACCAGAATTAAATTGTTCATAAAAAAGAAAAAAGAAAAAGATGTTTAAGATTTTTATTGTTTTGCTTTCAACCTAATTAACCAAATAGTTTTACCTAAAAGGCACAAGCCTTCCTTTCCTGCGGAAACTTTTACGATGGGTTTTAATCAGCATAAGCCAGACGATGATGAAGAGGAGGGACGGTTGATGAGACGTGATGTTTTGTTGGACGTCCTGCATGAGAATTCATTTCTTCTTCTCTGCCTTCTGTGCAGACTTGGTGACCTTTCCACCGGAGGCTTCCTTCTTCTCGACGGACTTGATGACACCGACGGCCACGGTCTGCCTCATGTCACGCACAGCAAAGCGACCTGGGAGGAAGAGATGGGGCAAGAAAAGAGAGAAACAGAGGAGTCAATGAGAGGCTGAAAAGATGCCTTTGACATAATTATTGAGCATAAAAAAAAATACCAATGAAAAAAAAGTTGGAAGAGTATTTTGTGCTCATTTTATGTCCTGAAAGATTCGGAATTAAAAATCAGTCATGATAAAAAAAGGTTAATAAGATTCCGTATTCATTTTTTGGAAATCAATTGGAGGGACTATGCATCGACCCCAGTCTGTCCATTGGTCAGAGTGTCTGTTCATCACACAGTGTCTCTTTAAAAGTACAAAATTCATGAGCTTGAAGGTTCATTCTTGACCTTGGAAACAACAACTTGATAAAATTCTCAACACAAGGTCCAAAGTATTTGTTGTTTCCAAAGCTTTCAACCACATCTCGTGGCCTTCCTCAGCACATGGAGTTGCTCAGTTGTCACAGATGATGACAACTGAGCAACAAGTTGGTCAAGCTATATGTTTTTCCTCTTTGAAAGCTTAATTTAAACAAAAACGCAACCTAAAACAAAGCAAATTTGCTATGTGAATCATAAATCCTGTAAGTAAATTATTTGAATCATACAGTTAAGAAATAGTTTGACATTTTGGGAAATGTGCTTATTCGCTTTCTTGCAAGGAGTTAGATGAGAAGACTGATACCACTCTCATGCCTGTACAGTAAATATGAAGCTACAGTGAGCTCAATCTTCAGAGTCAGTCGAAGGGTAAAAATCAGCTGAAGTGTCAGTTGATGTGCTGTCACTGAAAGCAGTCGAACTGTCAGTTAAAGAGTCAGAGACGGAAAGTTTAATTTTCAGTAAAAGTGTAGTGATAAAAGCAGTTTAAAGTTCTGTCGAAGAGGAAATGCTCGATAGATAATAGTTAAAACAAAGCCTAATCCATTCCCTTAACTGTAACCTACAAATGCATTAGATGAAGAAGAAAAAAACATTTTACTCACCCAGTGGAGGATACTGGGAGAAGCTCTCAACACACATGGGTTTTGAAGGCTCCAGTTTGACGATGGAGGCGTCTCCAGACTTGACAAACTTGGGGTTGTCCTCAATCTTCTTGCCGGAACGACGGTCGATCTTCTCGATGAGCTCCTTGAACTTGCAGGCAATGTGAGCGGTGTGGCAGTCCAGCACAGGGGCGTAACCCTGGGAGATCTGGCCGGGGTGGTTCAGGATGATGACCTGAAACAGTAATGTTTAGGTGCATTTAGAAATGGTGATGAGAGTTCTCCATCCAGCACTCACTTCAGGCCTGAGATGAGCATCACTGCAGTTCCTGCTAGTAGCCAGCAGAGGTCAACAGATGTTTATGTTTACCTCAGCTGGAATCACTCATGCACCTCTTTAGAGTCACTATAAAATGATATTTTAGAGAGGATTTTGCTACCTTAATTAATATATTTCTTTTTGAGATTATCATTGAATCAGGACATTAACACTGAGATTAGTCATTCAGTTCTTTTCAGTTCCTCAGTTTCATTTGATAGGAGGAAAAGAGGGGCAGGACGGTTAATTCCTAATTCATTTAATTGTTGGTTGTAGTTTGTATGTGATAGAGCATGAAGTAGTAGATAAAATACTGTACCTGACTGTGTGAAAGGGTCTTGGTGTAAAGCAAAAACATTGTGTACATTTTTGCCATTTTTTGTTCATTGCAGGCAAGAATGGCCAAGTATGTGAAACTAATTTTCCAGTCTTGTGATTTTGATTTTAAAAAAAAGGCTTCAATGAAACCTTGAAGCCAAGTTTTGCTGCAGTTCCTGCATCTATGTAATTCTAACATCTTTATTTTCTAAACACAAATTGTGAAGAGACTGTCACATTTAAAAATCCAAGCCCAGCTGCTTATATTCACTTATTCCTTTTCAATCTTTATCTCCTCTCTTTTCATTTGCTCAGACTCACCTGGGCGTTGAAGCTCCCAGCCGCCGTGGGAGGGTCGTTCTTGCTGTCGCCAGCCACGTTTCCTCTGCGGATCTCCTTGATGGACACGTTCTTGATGTTGAAGCCGACGTTGTCACCAGGGAGAGCTTCGGTCAGAGACTCGTGGTGCATCTCCACAGACTTCACCTCAGTGGTCAGGTTGGGGGGAGCAAAGGTGACTAACATACCAGGCTTCATGATACCGGTCTCAACACGGCCGACAGGTACAGTTCCAATACCTGAGAGAGAACAGGAGGCAACAGGTTTCCATTACGCTCCTCAGTTAACAGTGGACACAAGAGTGTGAACTGTAATTGTAGGCTTGTAGGAGCCGTAAAGTTCAGGCTGCAGAAAAGCTTTAGATTACAGTCAATACAAGGGAAGAAGTATCGGGAATAAGGGGGGAACAAATCTGTGTTTAGTAGATAAATTAGATTGTAAATACTTGTTTAATTACCTGGCACATATTAAACTAGAATAGAGGTACAGACAGAGGTACAGGGGGTATCTGGTAGATGTCAGGGAGCCTCAGTGGCCCGTTGCATTCACACAGATTTCTGGGTATGAGGATTCTTGCTATGTTCTTGCTTGTGGGCACTATGCTAGTGAGCCTAGGTTAGAAAATCTCTGCCACGGATGTGAATGGTAAATGTAGACGTACAGCAGCGATTCGGAGCTTTACTATAGAACCAGACAAGTGACAAATGTTACCACAATGTGAGGCTTTCAACTTCAGTTCAGAGCCACGCTTCTTCAAGTGAACAAGCACATGTTGCATCGACTAACGTTTTACATTTCAACATCTGCTTTAATATTGAGATGGACATAGTTCGTTTTCTGTTTAATAGCATTTATTGTGGTGATAGACTGTACTGTTATATCCGAATAAGTAATGCTACATATTACAGCCTGCATACCCACTATTTACTTTGTAATTACAGTAAAAAAGGGGTGAACAAGGGACTGCTTTTCTGTACAACCCGCATACCCCGGTCTTACACTGTAATAAGGGAGTTTCTCCCAAATATTCAATGCTTTGTCCTGGAAGTACTCTTGCATGTTTTTCAAAAAAACGTTGGTAAAAACATAGATAGAACTTAAAAACTTTTAACAACGTATTTTCCTGAAGTATTTTTTGTCAGTATATCATTTCAAAATAAATTACACCATTACTTGATTACAATAGTGGCACAGTTACACTGTTTTCCCGACTTTTCCTGTGTTGTTGCCCAGTGACAACATCACTGTGGCTTGTAATCATAAACAGATACTCTGTAATATACTAACACAAAGTTGTTACACCCTTATTCCCTGACATTCCTCCTTTGTTCTTACATAATTGTCCTGGTAAAGGTACCCAGTGAGTATTTTATTGATACCCCATATGTACTAAATAATTACATTGTAATTTGCTGTAATTGACTGTAATCTAAAGCGTTACCCACCGTGTGTGAAATTTAATAAACAGTCCTGTTCCACATGAGAATTACAGTACAGTACAGGTGTAGTTTAAGTGTAACGACAAAGTAAATATCCAGTATATCCATTTCTGCCCCTGTGATTGGCCTGTTTTAACCAGTTGAAAAACTGTTTGGATCCACACCCAGGATTTGTCCATTCAGCAGATATCACGAGTCAGCTGAGGCTGAGTCTACAGTCTCATGCACCAGTCAAAATTCTCCAATTTCACCATGTTTTTGCCAGAAAAGGCAGCTGTTACTGTTGTTTAAGTGCAACTTCCGATGCCTTTTGTGGTTTGATTTTGATATTTTGTGAATGTGTTCTGGATTGTAGCAGCACAGTAATATGAATATTAGCTGTGTGCTAAAACTCAATATGTGCACCAAATGTCATGTGCCTGTGATGAGGTGACAGCACCTGACACTCCTTACCACCAATCTTGTAGACGTCCTGCAGGGGCAGACGCAGGGGCTTGTCGGTGGGGCGGGCAGGTGGCAGGATGGAGTCCAGAGCCTCCAGCAGTGTGGTTCCACTAGCATTACCCTCCTTGCGCTCAATCTTCCATCCCTTGAACCAGCCCATCTACAGACGGATTCAAAGTGAGAAATCAGTCCATGTTCTCAATCATCGGGTTAACACAAGTTGAAAATGTCCTCACCTTGTCACTGGCCTCCAGCATGTTGTCTCCGTGCCACCCAGAGATGGGGACAAAGGCAACAGTGGCGGGGTTGTAGCCGATCTTCTTGATGTAGGAGCTCACTTCCTTGGAGATTTCCTCAAAACGGGACTGGCTGTAAGGGGGCTCGGTGGAGTCCATCTTGTTGACTCCGACGATGAGCTGCTTCACGCCCAGAGTGTAGGCCAGCAGGGCGTGCTCACGGGTCTGGCCGTTCTTGGAGATACCGGCCTCGAACTCACCGACACCAGCAGCAACGATCAGCACAGCGCAGTCGGCCTAAACAGGGAGCATTCTTCCATATTTCTACATTTTGCATGTTTTGTTAAAGCCAAAATGATGGTTGTCTTTTGCTCTGTTTGTGCTTTTCTTAACAAATGCAGATCAGAACCTTAACGTAATGTTTTCATTTTTTGCAATAAGAGGGCTTCAACTTGTCTGTTTGGTTTTCTTTTAGGAGTGCAGGCTGAAAACAAATGAGGAATAGAAATTGAGGCTGGATATTTAATGGCTCCAACATAACTTTAACTTATTTTTGGGAGTTTTCAAAGGAGACAGTAGAGTAGCGTCTGGGATGTTTACTTCAACTTAACTTTTAAAAAGATAATGAAGTAATTTTCTGGGACTACTAACACTCCAAAATACTGGCTGTTTGCAACCTCTGAACCCTAACCCTAATAGGAGCATCAACTAAAAACTTCATTAAAACGTGTGATATAATGTACAAACCTGAAAGTGATGATTAAAAGGTGTTCCTTTACCTGAGAGGTCCCAGTGATCATGTTCTTGATGAAGTCTCTGTGTCCGGGGGCATCAATGATGGTCACGTAGTACTTGCTGGTCTCAAACTTCCACAGAGCGATGTCAATGGTGATGCCACGCTCACGCTCGGCCTTCAGCTTGTCCAGCACCCAGGCGTACTTGAAGGAGCCCTTGCCCATCTATTGTGGTCAAGACAACACAAAGAGAGCAGGAAAACAGGGAGAATAAAAAACAGGTGAATCGGTGATTAAAGTTTAATCAAAGCCATTGTTAAAATAAAAACATTTACATCATGCAGATCCCCTTTTTAGAAACACATTCTTTTTTGATAAATATAATTAGCTTAAGGCTGGTAATTAATTTACTTCACTACAGTGTGCTTAAACATTTTGTCCAGAGTTTCATGTAGCGAGACTACGGAGTCCCCTAAAGGTCATGGCGAGAAGTTTTTTGAGGACTACTTTTGCATTCCCTTGCAATATGTTTTGCGTTACCTCGCAATACTTTTCTTCTTCCATTCCTCCTGAGCCATATGTCTATTTATAATGGAAGTTAATGCATTTAGCGTTGTTTATAGACACCTCACTTTATATGATGTCCATAAGGAACATCAACTATTGTTCCACACTTATAGCAACAGGCCTTCTACCAAAACATGTTTCAGCATTAAAGGTTACTTTACTTTGTTTTGTGCAAAGAACAGAGGAGCGTTGGTCTGCATTCCTGACGTATCTCTGCAAGTGGTTCACTGCTGTCTGCTCTTTCTGTGACAGAACCACAGACTCTGTTTGCAGCTTTTCAGTCGCCTTCTTGTTTGTTGCTTTTGTTGACTCGTACAAATACAGCACATTAGCTTTATGAGGTGGATTCAACTGCACATCTGTAATTCCGCCTCTAGAGACGTCTCCTCTTCCTCAGTGAAACCCCTCTGGGGTAAAGTACAGTAACTGTTCACTAATGAAACCGACAGCATCCTGCAGATTACCGTACTGCTTTCTTCTGGAGAGACCTGCAGAAGTTTACTTTCACTAATTACATAACCGTGCGTGCCTATTGAGCAGTAGTACCAAATCAGCATACTTAATGCCCAGTTCAAAGTAAAATTCACTGAGGAGAAGGAGGCGTCTCCAGAGGCGAGGGAATGCGAAAGTAGTCCTCAAAGAAATTCTTGCTGTGACCTTTAGGGGGAGCAGTAATACAAACTGCAACTAATTTGGACATATTTCAACAGAAGGTGCAGTTGTAACTAAGCAAAATTAGGGAGCAGTTACATCCGTCACACCCCATTTCCCACACCTGTAATATCACACTGCGTGTGCCTTCAGGGCCTCGTTGTGTTTTATATGGCGTGAAAAACTTAATTGAAGGGCTGTTAAAAACTTAATTGAAGGGCTCCTGTGTCTCCATAACCAACCTCTGCGGCTTCCTTCTCAAACTTCTCGATGGTTCTCTTGTCGATTCCTCCGCACTTGTAGATCAGGTGGCCGGTGGTGGTGGACTTGCCGGAGTCGACATGGCCAATGACCACGATGTTGATGTGGATCTTTTCCTTTCCCATTTCGATTTACTGGTTATAAACAACATGGGGGAGTAATTATGTTGACTTTATAAATTTATATTTTAACTTTAAATTTGTCTCTAAAATGGGGCTGACACAGTTGTAATTAAAATCAGTTGTTAGCTAACGTTAGCGAGCTGCTGGCCGTTAAGTAAATCAAATTATAAAACACCATGGGGAGCCGTTATGTTGACTTCAAATTAAATATTTTAGGTTTAAAGTCGTCTAGAAAATGAGGTGAGCTCAGTGGGATCACTTTTGAGATCAGTATGAGTCCAACAGTTGTTTAAAATCAGTTGATGCTAGCTAACGTTAGCTAGCTGGCAGTTAAATACCGGCTAATCAAATCCAACCATGCCAGTGGGGGGACTGACCATTTGTCCGACAGCCCATTACCCCAAAAACAAACGCCCATTGCTCTGAAAACATGCACATGGGGAAAGTTTGCCCTCACGCCTCTTCTGCAAGTTAACACGTGGTTAACATTGTGAAAAGATCACGGTTTGGGTTAAAATAAAAAGTCAACGTTGACTTTTGGTTTCACACGGGACATGAACAGTGTGTCGGCGGGGGTTTTGCCCTTAATCTTTCTGGCCTTACACCAAACTACATTTCAAGCGATTTTACTGTCGCAGACAAATTTCCAATGTCGGAATAAAATCGTGAGAGTTTTACCTCGGTTGGTGCTCGCCCCAACTGAGGTAAAACCCCCCTGATTCAGCGCCATGGACAGGGCCAGCAGTCACTGAGCTAACAACTGCAAGGAGAGTGTGTATTTTCGGAGCAATGGGCTCACATTTTTTGGACTATTTGGGTTTCGGAATAATGTTCTGTCGGAACAATGGCATGGCGCCAAATGGGCAAATGGGACAGTCTTATCAAGCAACTTTATCAAGTAACTTTATGCTTTATGTTACCTAGAAGTAGCAAAAAACATTGTAAAAATACTCTATGACAAGTAAAACTCCTGTATTCAAAATTTTACTTAAGTAAAAATATATAATTGGCAACAGAAAGTATCAAACTAAGTATTCATTGTACAGAATGGCCTCTGTCGCTGTTATGTGTGTGTGTTGGAGGTGGAGCAAATTTTAACTACTTTCTATACTTTTGGGTAGTTTAATCTATAACAATGCACCATACTTACACACTGAAATGGGCCATTCTGCATGATACAATACTTTTATCTTTGGTACTTTAACAGGGTTTATGCAGGAATCCTTACGTTAGGTTAGGTTTCCCCCATTTCCCCCAAGAAAATTTTAAATTATTTGACTAAAAACTATGCATTTTCCCATAATTTTAGACTATTATCATTACAATTTTTATATAAAACCTGTGTAATGTGACTACACACAGGTTGTAGTCACATTACACTCAGACATAGGCAAGAAATAAAGTAAATAAACAAATATTCTCACTGATGAAGTAAGCACGATGTCCTGAAGTAATCCTTCACATTTTTGTGAGTGCCATAAAAGAATAATAATCACAAAATAACACTGGTTAAACAAGGCTTATAGTGAAGGGATATGAACTGCGGTTTGCTCATCGTCCCAAAGTCAGGGTGAAGCCACTGATCTGGGTATCTTTATCTTATCTATACTCTTATCAGTTATTTATCAATATCTTACCGGTTCTTTTTCATTACTAAACAAATGTTGTTGTTTTTTAATTATCATTAAAAAAAGAATAAATATATAACAGGATTAGAATTGATTTATATTTTAAATAAAACTAAATATTGTTTCTAGAGCAGCAACAGTAAAGTCATAATAATATCTCACTGGAAACAAATCTAAAATGTCAGTGAAATAAATAATGTTCCTGACATCAAAATACTGAGTGAAGTTTAGAAAGAATGAAGGAGGAGGAGGGACTGTCCTCTGTGCTTCTCCCTCCACCTGCTGCAGGTGGAGGGAGGAGGAGCTGGTGTGGAGGAGGGGCAGCTGAAGAGACCTCCACTTCACCTGGTTCCCTGTCTCCACCGCCGAGCCCCGCCCTCGGTCAAACACGCAGAGGAGCGTGCGACCATAAAATATTTTTTAATAATGATGCACGTGGGTCACATTTTCAGGTCGGAAATTCTGTATTAATCCGGAAAAATCACATCCCTGACACTGAACACAAGCTACAAACTTTAATACCTCTAAAAATGGCGTTTAAGACGTTTTAAGGTCCTTAATTGTAGATAAATTGATTTATTAACTTTTAATACTTTTTAAGACCCTGTTTAAGTATGTTTCGATGCTAATACTTTTGTTCTTTTTTACTTAATTTTGAATGCATGACTTTTACTTTTAACACAGTATGGTATTACTACTTCTGCATAAAATGGAAATACTCAAGTAAGGAAAGTGCCTTAAAATTGTACTTAAGTACAGCAGTAAATGTACTTCCATTCTGTTATAGTTCATATTCAAGGCTGAGACGAGTGAGATATGAACCTGAGAGGTCAGTCCGACTGAAGCAACACAGTTACTTCCACTAATGCACAATACAACTGCACACTGCATATTTAGGCTGTGGTAATCCTACTTTAATATTACAAAAGCAATTTAAATATGTTTGACGATAGAAAAACTCTAAATGCTAACTGGTACCACAAACCAGAAGAAACCATTACAGCATGTGGAGGAAGCCAATGCAAACGGTAGAAACCATTACAGTCCACACCATTAGATCACGGTGGTATTAAACACGTTTTGATTTCTTGCAGAAACAACCAGTTTAATAGAATAGAATCTGTTTATGTGTCAGATCTAAAAGATATTACCGTGTTTTAACTCACCTGGTTGAAAAGCAAAATGGAGGTGGTGGATATCTGTCTTCCCCTGCTTTATCTGTACTTTCACTTGCTGCTATTTCTGTAAAAAGTTATCTGAGGACAACGCCTTCTTCTCCTCCTCCTCCTTGATATCTGTCACTGGATTGATTTTGCACTGTAAGGATTAATAGGTGTTGTTGCACAATTCCAGCCATGGATAATTAACTATTGCCAATATTGTTCGGTTTGCCAAATGCACACACGCACACATTTGGCCAACTAGTTTTACCAGTCTGTTCTTGTTTGTTATATTTTATAGAACACACCTTAAAAACTTGTCTGCCTCACCTTTTGTACATGGAGCTTGTAGCTATATACTGTAGCAAATAACAACTATATATATCAAAAAACACATTCATGAAAACATATACTCCTTTATCATCTTACAGTCTACAGAAGAAATGAGAAAAGACCTAAAACTGATAAATAATCAATGTGTTTTGACCAATTATAATTGAAACATCCTCTGCTGTGCTTATGTCTGAGGCTTCTGCAGCATGCTGCTGCAGTTTGCAATCAATAAATACTTGCAAAGTAATGAAACACAACAGAAACATCTTCATTTGGCAATGTTTAAGATTTTTATTGTTTTGGTTTCAACTTAATTATGATCATAGTTTCTCCTAAAAGGCAAAAGCCTTCCTTTCCTGCGGAAACTTTTCCGATGGGTTTTAATCAGCATAAGCCAGTCCTTGAGTAGAGAGCTCTGCCTCAGAGAAGACGACGCTGGGTGGCAGGGAGGATGAGGGGATGGGGAGGCCCGCTGCTGCTGAGATGTGACTTTTTGTTGGACGTCCTGCATGAGAATTCATTTCTTCTTCTCGGCCTTCTGTGCAGACTTGGTGACCTTTCCACCGGAGGCGACCTTCTTCTCGACAGACTTGATGACACCGACGGCCACGGTCTGCCTCATGTCACGCACAGCAAAGCGACCTGGGAGGAAGAGATGGGGCAAGAAAAGAGAGAAACAGAGGAGTCAATGAGAGGCTGAAAAGATGCCTCTGACGTGAGTCTGCAACTGGTGGCCGTGAAAATACAGTATACATTTGTTATACTAAGTAACTGATACCAGTACGAATACCAGTAAAAAGGTAAGTAGAAAGCAAAACCGTTAGAATAGCATTATATAGTCATTTTATGTCCTGAACTTTTATTAAACATTTGTCAAATAAAGTTAATTAGATTCTGGATCATGACTAGTCATACTTTGATTCAAATCAAGATTAGGGACTGTAAATCCATTTGGTTGTCCAACTGTCCTTGTACTAGGGATAGACATTTTTAATGATTTCCTTAATCAATCTTTGGCCATGTTGATGAACAACTGATTCATCATTAAATGCGTATAGAATAGTGTTAGACAGACAGAGTATAGTGGGTTTATCAGAGCTGAAAACAGCTGCCTGCAGCGTCGAGAAACGAGGTTGATGAGAGCGGAGTTGGGGGCCGGAAAAAACAATTAACTGAAAGACGCTAAAACGCAGACAGGGAAACTGCAGAATTGGGTGATAAATTCTCTGTAGGTTTTACACTTAGTCATTAAATCCATTATTTATATAAAAATATTGATTAGTGCAGCTTTTAAATAGACCTCTTTCACAGCAGACATTTCGACTTGTCATAGCAGGAAAAGCACAGGTGTAAGTGATAACATGAATTATGGCTCTGTTCCATTTAAGCGTCCCAGTAAGCAAAACCAGCAGGCATTATACCAGGGCCCTGAAACCTGCACACCAAAATAGTATGCAGTCCTCATTAATATTATTAATTACACCTGCGCTTGTCCTGCTATGACATGTCAAAATGTCTGTCGTGAAAAGGGTCTACAAACAAATTCTTGTATCAACAAAACAGGCAAACAGCGTTTCACTCACCCAGCGGGGGATACTGGGAGAAGCTCTCAACACACATGGGTTTTCCAGGCACCATGGTGATGATGGCGGCGTCTCCAGACTTGAGAGCCTTGGGGTTGTCCTCAAGCTTCTTGCCGGAACGACGGTCGATCTTCTCCTTGAGCTCGCTGAACTTGCAGGCAATGTGAGCGGTGTGGCAGTCCAGCACAGGGGCGTAACCCTGGGAGATCTGGCCGGGGTGGTTCAGGATGATGACCTGCAGAGGAAGAGACATGGAGGGAGGTTAAAAGATCATCTGAGATCATCTAAGAATGTGGACTGGTTGGTGGTGGATACCACGGAGTTATTCTCCCAGAAGAGTAGATGGAGGTACGGTTGTGTGGTCTAACAGGGACAGTGTTTATTCTGCTGTGTAATAGTGATGGTTTTCACTGGTAACCCTAGCCTAAATTAAAGGGGAAATACATTTTTTCACAGAAATGGTTAAGTACACTTAAAAATACTGACAGAGCAGCGCCCTGGTAGCTTGATGTTTATGCTGCACACCACATAGCTGCATCGTCTCTGGTTCGATTCCAGCCAGGGACTTTTGTTGCATGCACTCACTTGGCCTGAGATCAACTTTGTTGCAGTTTCTGTAGGGGGTTAGCAGAGGTTTATTGATAACTAAATACCTTATCACAATAAAATGACATTTAGAGAGCATTTTGCCTCCTTAATTTAATCATCCAACATCCCCCTCCACTTCTTTTTAAACCCAACACAGTTTCAGTTTGTAACATAGGCATGCTGCTAAAATTTCTAAAAGCTAAAAATTTCAAGCCCAGGCTGAGATAACCCTGGTGACATCACTTTGACATCATCAGGGTTACTTTCTCAAACTTTGGAAAGCTCCTCCAGAGCCACAGAAGACATAATACAACTGTGTTTACAGACTGAGGAGTACTCCTTGTGACGAGTAAACTAAAAGTTATGTGTAAAATCGGTGAAGTGCCCCTTTAATGTAGTGGTATTTTGACCAAATCCTAACTCGACCACATACTAGCTTTTTTCAGAGCTTTCAACCGCATCTCACAGTCATCTTCAGCAGATCGAGGTCCAAGGTCAAGAATGAACTTTCAACTGGAAACTAGTAGATTTCAGCTAGTGAGAGAAAATCAGTTTTGTTTGTTAGAAAGAGTAGAGGGGCAGTTAAATACTAACAGTTAAGGGACAGGGACTGTTAATTGCTTATTGGTTGGAATTTGTATTTACAACTAATGATTGATTTCCCACTGTGTTAATATAATGGGAATCTGGTTTACACAAAACACAAGAAAGTGACATTTTGGCAGTTATTGTTTAGGCTAATAAGTATACAGTATTATTGCATGAATAATTGCTGAAGACTGTGAAGGTCTGTTGTGAATTAAAAATTTAAAAAGTCTCCAATAGAAACAGTAGGTGTGTTTTGGTTTGTGTATCTACTTCATGTAAAATCACCGGGGGACAAAAACGAGTATGTGTGTATTATGTAAATACAAATGATGAACAGAGGCTTCTGAAAAAACCTAAAAGAACCCAAAAACGACTTCCTCCTAGTTACTCTTTCCTTCTTTTTCCTTTTCCTGAGACTCACCTGGGCAGTGAAGTTATCAGCCGCCATGGGTGGGTCGTTCTTGCTGTCGCCAGCCACGTTTCCACGACGGATTTCCTTGACGGACACGTTCTTGATGTTGAAGCCGACGTTGTCACCAGGGAGAGCTTCAGACAGAGACTCGTGGTGCATCTCCACAGACTTCACCTCAGTGGTCAGGTTGGGGGGAGCAAAGGTGACGACCATACCGGGCTTCAGGATACCGGTCTCAACACGGCCGACGGGGACAGTTCCAATACCTGAGGGAGAACAGGAGGCAACAGGTTTCTAGTACGCTCTTCAGTTAACTTTAAAATAAAATATCTTAGAGGAGGATTTGATGGACACAAGAGTGTGAACTGTAATGTTTTTACACTAAGACCTTAATGAAGGCCTGAAGGAGCCGTAAAGCACAGGCCACCCGGCTCAATAAACATCTTGCCAGTGTTTCTCTGCAGCCATCTTTTGAATTTGATCATTTGTGATTTCACAGTGTTTGAAATATTATAGACGGTCCTGCTACAAATAAGAGTAACATAATGGTATTAATACATGTCAGGTGTAGGTACAGGTGTAGTTTAAGTGTACACTGATAGTTTCCAGTATATTCAGTTCCACCTCTGAGATTGGCCTGTCTGAACTAGTTGAAAAGCTGTGTGGATCCACAGTTTGTCCTTTAGCAGTTATCAGAGTCTACGCTCTGACGCATCAATCAAGAGTCTCCAGTTTCACTACAAGCTGCTGTTACTGTTGCAACTTTCAGGATTTCAGGTGGGCAACTCGACTCTGTGCCTCTTTGGTTTGGTTTAGATATTTTGTGACTGTGTTTTGGTCCAGGTTTAGCTTTATTTGGCATCTTAATTTGCATAGACTCGTAAGTAAAAGGGATGGTTGCCAGCCATGTGTTTTGTTTTGATGGAATACGTGACATTGCGGGCTTCATCTCCCTGTTAAAGTAATGTCATTCAGGCATAGGTATCTTTTACTGTACATAAATGTTCCTTACGGCTTCACTCAGATAGTTACGGAGCCTCAATGCTCGCATGATATTTGGCAACTTTGGTATGCAAGTGGGAGCAGTGGCACCACTGGAGGTCTGCAGTGAGCTGCAAAGTAATGATATCACGGAAGAGGAGTGCTTCCTGTTCTGTCACAGGCTGCATCAGCGATGTTTTAAAAGCTTACTTTGCCCTTGAAGCCTTAATGTATGATCATCGTGCGCACGAGGGAGGCTCATCCTGCATCTTACAGTAAGACTGCTAATAAAATTTCATAGAGAATTATGCTGCCTATTATATAATATCTGAGCACAAACACTGAGAGACAAGATGTTAAGTCGTGACTTGGATTTAATTCCTATTTGCTCACATGTTCTATTTAAAACATTTTGGCTGGATATTCAGAAAGTAGAGAGGGAGTGCTGGTTGGTTTATTATGGTGACTGGCCACGGGGGGAAAAAATCTATTTGCAGATTTGTGAAGATTGTCCTTAAAAATTTTAAATGGGCTCATTTTCAGTGTTTCTTGGTTTATTAAAATGTTTATTTTTTCTTTTTGTATGGGAGATGATAATTAAGTGAGGCATTTATTACAGTGATCTTAATCAGGCAGCAACATTTACGTTAATCTGCATTTAATTCAGACTTGTGCTGTGTTGGAAGCGATACGTAAATGTTACTACCTAGTACAACTGCCATTGTGACGTTTACATAAAAGCATGTACGCGGGAAGTAGGGGTGCTGAGGGGGCTGCAGCACCCCCTAAAATCAGGCCTAATAAAAACCATCAGTTAATAATTTTGTTTTTTTTTTAAGTTTAACTTGTGTTTTACTCCTTTTATTTACTGGGATATATAGGTGTAGTTTACGTTGCTTCCTTTTCCTCGATGTAACGTGTTATGAGGTGACATCATCTGACACTCCTTACCCCCAATCTTGTAGACGTCCTGCAGGGGCAGACGCAGGGGCTTGTCGGTGGGGCGGCTGGGGGGCAGGATGGAGTCCAGAGCCTCCAGCAGGGTGACGCCGGTGGCACCACCCTCCTTACGCTCGATTTTCCAACCCTTGAACCAGCCCATCTGAAATGGAGAATGCGGAGACAGAGAGAGGAGGACAGGAAAAGAGGAAAAAGTAATGGGGTAAGAGAAAGAAAAATAATTAGTTCTAGAGGTTTATTATTTAATGTGATAAAACAAGAAATCCATGAAATATTGCCTTCTGAGTTAGAAACAGAAATTAAAAAAAATCTGAGTCACAGATTTGTGATGGACTGATTTAAAGGAATTCGATGTGAGGCTAGGTCCAGGAGTGTCCAGTGTCCAGTATGTCGCAATAAGTCTCTCACCTTGTCACTGGCCTCCAGCATGTTGTCTCCGTGCCACCCAGAGATGGGGACAAAGGCAACAGTGGCGGGGTTGTAGCCGATCTTCTTGATGTAGGTGCTCACTTCCTTGGTGATCTCCTCGAAACGCTTCTGGCTGTAAGGGGGCTCAGTGGAGTCCATCTTGTTGACTCCGACGATGAGCTGCTTCACACCCAGAGTGTAGGCCAGCAGGGCGTGCTCACGGGTCTGGCCGTTCTTGGAGATACCGGCCTCGAACTCACCGACACCAGCAGCAACGATCAGCACAGCGCAGTCGGCCTAAACAGGGAGAATTTTGTAGAACATACGTGTGTTTTATACATAAAGTATAAAAGGTAATGAATCAGTAGAGAACAAATTAAAAGGTGTCCCTTTACCTGAGAGGTCCCAGTGATCATGTTCTTGATGAAGTCTCTGTGTCCGGGGGCATCAATGATGGTCACGTAGTACTTGCTGGTCTCAAACTTCCACAGAGCAATGTCAATGGTGATGCCACGCTCACGCTCGGCCTTCAGCTTGTCCAGCACCCAGGCGTACTTGAAGGAGCCCTTGCCCATCTGTGGATCATTAAAAAGAAAAGTTAAACTGAGGAGATTTTTAAGATAAAATCATGCCTCTTTAGTGTCCTCTGAAAATTACATCCCAACAGACTTGAAGTTTCTGTTAATTACAGTTAGATTTGGGATACGTTATAGGACCAATTTAATGAAACTAATTTAATGAGACCCATCAGCTTAACCCCAATCTTCATCCAGTTTATCACAGTTTCTAAATAGATGCTCACTGTAAATACCACAGTTACATCACATTACATGGAGTAGTTAATGCACATGTGTTCATCAGGTTTCTCATTCACAGCTCAGTGGGAATACAAAAACTTAATCCTTTAGGCTGACTTTCAGTACCGCTACCACATCCATACTTTTATTTTAGATACCTTAGTTTGGGGAACCTAAACATGTTTTTTTCATTTAACAAAATATGCCAGACTAATTGCATTAGTGTTAAATAAAGGTCTTTGCCTGAATAAAATAAAATGTAAAGTTAGAAAAGTCTCCTAATTTAGACCATGAAATATCTAATCAAAGAATGAGTAAACACACCTGAGAACAAGTTCATGCCCCAGCCCTGGTTTTCATGCAGATCCCCCTTTTTCTATTATTATCCTTTGTTTGAAGCTGCTATTCAGTTCACTTTACTACTGTGCTTGTTATGAAATATATTGTTTTGGCTTTTTTTGTGTGTGTGTTTGTTTTACAATATTCAATTCAAGAGGTAGGTGTAATATTTGTTACTGTGATATATTAACTTTGTAGATACTTCAAAAGCATCAGGCTCATTTTTCCATTTTGTGTCAAACTAATTAGTTTGAAACCTATTTAAACAAATCACTGTTTATATGTGGTTTGCCTTAGTTAAGTGTGTACTTATTCTAATAGTTACTAAAGTAAGTATCCATTAGGGGACATTGGTTATAGTAACGTGGAAGAAATTGTTTCATATGTATTTGAAGCTGATTTTCCACTCTTGTTCAAGCTATATTAATCCTTAAAGCCGAATTCAAGCTTGTATGTATGCATGTTAAAACAGGGAGACTTTCTAAGGACAGTACACATCTTTTAACAGTAGGTGGCAGTTTTAACCAAGTAATCTCAGTGACCAGATACATCCACCACACCCGTTTCCCACACCATGATGACACAGTGATTCTGCCTTTATGTCTCATACGTGTGTGTGTCCTGTGGTGCGTTTTCTTTTGTTGAAAACTTAATTGAAGGGCTCCTGTGTCTCCATAACCAACCTCTGCGGCTTCCTTCTCAAACTTCTCGATGGTTCTCTTGTCGATTCCTCCGCACTTGTAGATCAGGTGGCCGGTGGTGGTGGACTTGCCGGAGTCGACATGGCCAATGACCACGATGTTGATGTGGATCTTTTCCTTTCCCATTTCGATTTACTGGTTATAAACAACATGGGGGAGTAATTATGTTGACTTTATAATTTAATATTTTAACTTTAAATTTGTCTCTAAAATGGGGTTGACTCAGTTGTAATTAAAATCAGTTGTTAGCTAACGTTGGCGAGCTGCTGGCCGTTAAGTAATTCAAATTATAAAACACCACGGGGAGCCGTTATGTTGACTTCAAATTAAAATATCTCAGGCTTAAATTAGTCTCTAAATAGCGTGAGCTCAGTAGGGGCCACCGGGCGAGATTATGATGACACTAATTTAATCGAAAATCAGCGGTACGTTTTGAACATGTCCTGTGATTGATTTTCAACCTTAACAACTGCGGCATAACCAGTTAGCTGCAGTGTTGCCAACTCTTCCCCAATCACAGTAGCCAGCAAGTCGCCAGGTGACGCCATACGCTCATTTGCGTGTCGATGACGTCATCACGCTGTCATTCGCATCAAGCTTAGGGCAGTGACGGAGAGATCGCCCTCATTTAAGACGCATAAAACGTAGTTAGAGAAATATTTGGCCAAATAATCACAAACTCGTGTATTCGAAGTAAAAATATATATAATAAAATAAAAATTACAAAAGGAAGGGAGAAGATCAAACGAACAATTTAAACATTTACGATCATCAAACCAACTATTTACATATTTACAACATCTTAATCTAGAGATAGAGAAGCACAAACTATTTACAAGCTGTAACATCCTAATCCAGAGAGAAAGTGAAGCTGCCCCACACTGACTGCGCAAGAGGAGAGGAAGAGAGACACTGTTGGTTGAAGAGCCGCAGCGTGAAGGGAATAAATTACAATCTAATATTTCTCGCATTTCCCCCCCCCGATGGTCTGAATAAGTCGCTAAATTTGTCGCTTTTTTAGAAACAAAAAGGTTGGCAGCACTGGTTAACTGACCGTTAAGTGTTAAAGCAGCCGTGTAACATATAGCTGTACGTTAGTAGGCATCTAATATAGGTTTAGTTAGCTAACTGTTGGAAGATCTGTTTTCTGAAACTGTCATTCGATGCTCGTGCACGTCGCCACCGGAAAGGCGACACTGGTGAGTCACGCGCCATGTGCTCGATACCGGCGGCCCGGCCTCCATGTTGCGCCGGGAGCGCAGAGCCGCCATGTTACCAACTGATGCAAGCGCGCGCACCGACACCGTACAGACAGCATTGGGGTGTAAGGTGCGCGTTCACGATGGTAGAAACGACTACCATGACTGGCAGAAATAACAATCTGGTGCCTGTTTTATAGTTTAAGTTCATCATAATTGTTCCCAATTAACGTTTTGTTTGTTTAAACCAGTGTAGTTAGCCGCATTAAGACTAAAAGCCGAATAGACGACCAGATGCTGTACCAAGTTTATATAGACAAGAAGTCCAAGGTGAGCTAGCATGTTTACTCTGTAACAAAGCCAAAATTTTGAAAACAGCAAAGCATCATCTGATTGTGTGTCTAGTTTGACACAGCTGCCTCCTTATTCTGATTCCCTGCCCTGAATACTACCTCAGCTCCTGGGCATGCAATTTGTTTTTTTTTTTTTAGTATTCACCTTCAAGAGCTGGAATAAAAAGATGACATTTTACTTACCTGTGCCCAGCAACTAACAAGATCTCCCGGTTTAAAGCAGTGGGGGGAAAAAAGACAGAATGTGATCTGTCCAGGGTTTTTATACTGAACCAACAAGGAGGGAGGGCTGCTTGCTCTCCTTGCTGTCAGACTAAAGTAAGGGGTGCTATTGGCTGGGGCGGCATAACTCCTATCGAGGCGATTGGATGACAAGTGTATCACCGGACACAGATACCATGGTCAAAAACAGCTGCAACACAGAGAGGCTCGCCTCTGACAGCCCAAAACCTCACCAACTGCAACAGCAAAAAAGGATGAAGACAAGCCGATTTCAATTTTTTCAAAGACATTTATTTTATTAGTTACCAGCAGCTTTCTTTCCAATTAAATTTGTGGCATTTAACATCAAGATACAGTTTTAAACTATTTCCAACTTAAACTTAACTGAGAAGAGGCACCGTCATGTGATTCAGGCAAGTGACAATGCCACGTAGTTCTTTTTTCCTGCGAAAACTTTTGCGATGGGTTTTAATCAGCATAAGCCAGTCCTTTAATAGAGAGCTCTGCCACAGAGAAGATGATCCAGGGTGGGGGGAAGGGGTGGCCCGCTGCTGCCGGCACACATCTTGTTGCTGGATGTCCTGCACGACCATTCATTTCTTCTTCTGGGCCTTCTCTGCAGCCTTGGTTGTCTTTCCGGATACTTCCTTGAACTCCACAGCCTTGATGACGCCGACGGCCACCGTCTGCCTCATGTCACGCACGGCAAAACGACCTGGGAATACAAGAGGGGTGAGCAGTGAGTAACTTCATTTTATTGCATCAACACTAAATATTTCTAAATGTACTGTATAAAGTAGGCTTTAAGAACAAAACATACCGAGGGGAGGGTAGCTGGAGAAGGGCTCCACAACCATGGGCTTCTGTGGAACCAGGTTGACGATGGCGGCGTCTCCAGACTTGACGAATTTGGGTTGGTCCTCAAGCTTCTTGCCAGAACGACGGTCGATCTTCTCGATGAGCTCCTTGAACTTGCAAGCAATGTGAGCTGTGTGGCAATCCAGGACAGGGGCGTAACCTGCATTGATCTGGCCAGGGTGGTTCAGGATGATGACCTGTGGACACATTATAAAGTTAGAACTCCGCCCAGTCGCAACTTGACCCAAGACTGGAAGCCATTCTTTCACAAGTTCGCAATACAAACCTGGGCGTTGAAGTTGTCAGCTCCCTTGGGTGGGTCGTTCTTGCTGTCGCCAGCCACGTATCCACGACGGATTTCCTTGACGGACACGTTCTTGATGTTGAAGCCGACGTTGTCACCAGGGACAGCCTCGGGCAGAGACTCGTGGTGCATCTCGACAGACTTCACCTCAGTGGTCAAGCAGGGGGGAGCAAAGGTGACGACCATACCGGGCTTCAGGACACCGGTCTCCACACGACCGACGGGGACAGTTCCAATACCTGGGGGGGGGAAAAAAAAAAAATTGATTTAAGTACTCAAGAAACTGACCGCAAGTTCCAATTCATACAACTGTCTTACTATTAGTATAACTCAATTCTTACCGCCGATTTTGTAGACGTCCTGCAGGGGCAGACGCAGGGGCTTGTCGGTGGGGCGGGCAGGTGGCAGGATGGCATCAAGAGCCTCCAGCAGTGTGGTTCCACTAGCATTACCCTCCTTGCGCTCAATCTTCCATCCCTTGAACCAGCCCATCTACAGACGGATTCAAAAGACAAAAGTAAATCCATGTCCAATTCATCAGGTTAACAACTTGAGCGCCACATGGTAAAATTTCCTCACCTTGTCACTGCCCTCCAGCATGTTGTCTCCGTGCCACCCAGAGATGGGGACAAAGGCAACAGTGGCGGGGTTGTAGCCGATCTTCTTGATGTAGGTGCTCACTTCCTTGGTGATCTCCTCAAAACGGGCCTGGCTGTAAGGGGGCTCGGTGGAGTCCATCTTGTTGACTCCAACGATGAGCTGCTTCACGCCAAGGGTGAAGGCCAGCAGGGCGTGCTCACGTGTCTGGCCGTTCTTGGAGATACCGGCCTCGAACTCACCAACACCAGCAGCAACGATCAGCACAGCGCAGTCAGCCTAAAATGAAAAAATTAAAATCATGGTAAGAGTTCAGATTTTAATACACTAAAGCAAGATGCAGTTCACACTTTGAGCTTGCAGTGTATTAACACGATCATTTACCTGAGAGGTACCAGTGATCATGTTCTTGATGAAGTCTCTGTGTCCAGGGGCATCAATGATGGTCACGTAGTACTTGCTGGTCTCAAACTTCCACAGAGCAATGTCAATGGTGATACCACGCTCACGCTCGGCCTTCAGTTTGTCCAGCACCCAGGCGTACTTGAAGGAGCCCTTGCCCATCTGTGGATGATTAAAAATGATCAGTTTTTATTCATTTTCTGCTTCTAGAAATACATTAGATATAAGTGAAATCAGGACATTGCTATGGGCTGCAATATAAAACCAGATGTATACATTAAGAAATTATATTTAGCCCATGTATGGCAACCAGTTGCTACAACAACCAGTAAAAACAATTCTGCGTGTGTTTAGGAACTATTTGGACTAAAGTGGTGGCCAACAATAAATTTAACATCCAGCACATCCTTTAGGCCAACCTCCAGGCTATTATATATAATTTTATACCTTTGTGCCAACATTTATCCAACACAATAGATTCCTGTAGCTTTTCAATGTTAAACATTTCAGCTTCCTAATAATGTATATTAAAGTATTTTTACATATTACACATGAGTTAAAACATCTTGACTGCTGTACTGAAGCACAGTCACTAACAGCGCTGCTCGCGTTAAGCCCCACCCCGCGTGCGCGCACACAGTCGCTCCATTCTCGAGCCGGGCAGCAGGGCTCAGGAGGCACGCTGACGCCGCCATCTTGGCTCTTGACTCCAACGGTTATAAAGATAAGACACCAAATAACTACTCACCTCGGCGGCTTCCTTCTCAAACTTCTCGATGGTTCTCTTGTCGATTCCTCCGCACTTGTAGATCAGATGGCCAGTAGAGGTGGACTTGCCGGAGTCGACATGGCCAATGACCACGATGTTGATGTGGATCTTTTCCTTTCCCATTGTTGTAGTTTCTGTCACGAATTAAAAATCCGTTAGCTCTCCTTTCTAAGCGCGCCATACTTGATTAGCCTAGTTGACATTTAACCACAGAACGGTAATGTGCCGTTAAATGAACCATGACACTTCGGGCCCGGCTTAAGTTTAAACACCATTGTGACAGTAACGTTAGTTCATAGAAAGATTTTTAAAAAAGGAGGTAATATAAGACCACATTTTTAATAAACTTAAGTCATAAATCAGTTAACATTTTAATAGTTACTACACGGTAATGGTGCGGGATTTGAGCCGTTTACAGGCGGTGGCTACTAGGCCTCACTCGGCCACAGGCCAGGCGAGACACGTGTTACTCCTTGGGCCACGTCGTATAAAGTTACAAAGATCGCCAAATATTCAGAAGCTATTTTGTCCAGACTCCCAACACCTGTCACTGGAGAATATGTACAGTTGTTTCATGGCGGGGACTAAAGAAATGCCAGTCCAGCATCCTCGTATTACCGCTTTAGCAGCCCCCTCTTTGTTCCTTCCCCCCACATTCTCTCCTCCCTCGTTACCGCTTTTGTTAAAAAAGTTAAATACAGTCTCGCTAAAAAGCGCAAACAGATTAGCAAACCACAAGTGATAGCTAAGTCACCCTTGACGTTTTATTAGCAATTCCTTTAACAACAAAAATCTACAGGTTTGTTTGAAGTTACATAACCGAAAAGGCAAAGTTTTGGATTTAAAAAAAAAAGTCGAACACACAACTAAATCTTATTAAGCATCAGGAAGAGTGAAAGGCCCGTATCCTGCTCTCTCTCTCTCTCTCTCTCTCTGTCTCTCTACCTTATGGATCAAAGCTGAACTTACCGGTGTTTCTGGGTTTTCACGGCCAAAGCTGCTGCCCCTAGCCAGGTAACAGAAAGAGGAAGACAAGGGCTGGACCGGGAGGTTTTATACTAAATGGGAGGCGGCCTGACTTCCCGTCGCCCTCCCCGGTGCAGACCCCGCAAATCACACACATTCCTGCAAAAAACGTCAGCACGCCACCGGATGAACCGCCTGAAACATGTATGATGTCTCACGAGCTCTGAAACGACAACAACAGAGAAACTATAATGAAGACAATGAGAATGATCCAGAAAGTGTTAAAGCACACACAATTTATCTTTTTAAACAGTTTGTGGGTTTTTGACACTCTAGTGTGACATATTTTTAAGCTATTGAAACACTTTAAATACATAATGTCAGGCAGAAAAAAAAACCATCCACTTAAGATTGTTACCATTAAACTTAATAAAGTTTGAAAAAATAGACATGGCTTCACCAAATTTTTTGAAATAATGTTAAGGCAGGAATTATTTTCGACCGAGCGGTGGAAAAACAGATGCAAAAACACACAATACGGGACAAAATATTTCTTCATGGCATGTAAGAAAAGTGACCCTGATTTTATGTTTGCCAGGGGCATCGTTGTGTAAACATCACATTAGAAACAGACGAGTCTCTGCACACATGGAAGTGCATTTTCATCATTAATTAAAAAAAAAAAATTCAAAAAAGAAATTCAGATAAAACAATTATTTCAGCATTATATTATTTACCTACACAAGACCATAACAACACATATACTCCCCCCCACCCCCCCAGGCCCTGCTGGACCTGCTCTTCCACCCACCGGTATTACTGGGACGACTCGTCAGCTTGACAAGATTACCTAAATCCGAGCGAGATTTGCATTCAAACAGAGCCCAGGCCCTGAATAGATGAACTCATGCTGTTTTGAAGACACCTTATCATCCGGTCGTTTACATTTACAACAGACGCATATACGCATGTAGTGTTTGATTGAATTAAAAGTGACAGCTGGTTTTACTACTTTAATTAGGTAATCTGGTTAATTAAGAATATTTGACTTCACTGGGGAATTAAAATAAACACAATCACACCCATATTCTCGTCTTAAAGCTGTCCACTGCATCCTGTCAATGTGAGTTATTAATTAGACTGATAAAAAAGCTAAACTCAGCTGATAATAAGAAGTGGGATGAACTCGTTCCTGTTTTGACACTGGGATGCTTCTTGATGGGGGTCAGGAGGTCAGATTATGCCTCTTCCTGTGGCATGTTGCCCAGTATAGAGGCAGCTGGCATCCCCTGGTATATACACACACACACACACACACACACACACACACACACTAACTGCTCGCTCGGCTTTCCCTCTAGTTCAGGTAACAGCCACTTCGACTTGGCAGCTGCTGCCTTTACTCAGCGGAGAGTAGAGCGACCAGGAGGGGGGAAGCAGAGTGAAGGGCTGAGAGGTGGGGAGGGAGGACGAGAGGCAGGCTGGGGGAGATATGGGGAGAGGAGGGAAGCGATAAGACGACTGAGGGGCAGAAAGAGAGTGGCAACTTGCTAATAGAGTCACAAGAAGTGAGGGTAAAATGACCAGAAGCGTGGTTTCTTCTGCTGGAGTCGTAGAAGGAACGTTCAGATTATTAAAAAGCACAGAATGGGAAGACATCTTGTAAAATTGACTCATTTTTTTGTCAAATTATTGTGAAGAAATCCCCGGTAAATGTCAGATATATGCGAACTGAGTTCTTGCTTGACTGCAAACAGGTTCTTCCGTGTTTTAATTCACATTATACAACCCATCTGACGAGGCTATATGTGAAGAACCATGCCTATAATTGTCAAGCATAATGTACTTTTAAAGACCTTCTGACTCCACAGGTTGCCACAGTGTTGAGCAACTGCCATTCATAACCAGCGGCTTGAAAAATGTGGTCTGAGCCAGTTTAAAATAGTGTGACACAGTAGGTTATTGAACAGCACAGCCTTTTAAAACAGCTCAGTGTCTAAACAGACCTGACGTGGCTGTGATCCTGTGAGCCCTCTTCATTAAAACTAAACACATCGTACAATTCTATCTTACCTCCATCAATCAGTGTCTGGCACTTTTTCTAATGTAACAAAATAGAAATTTCACACCTCATTAAGCCCTTAAAGAGTGAATTACATCTGAAGCAATATAAAAAAAAGATGTACAATTAAAAAACAAAGAAAGCACACAGGTTTTTGTTGTCTGTATAGTCACCTGTTATATGGTTAGATTAGATTCAACTTTATTGTCATTACACATGTACAAGTACAAGGCAACGAAATGCAGTTTAGGTCTAACCAGAAGTGCAATAAGCAAAGTGCAGGATATAAAGTGTGTGCATAAGTGCAGGATAGAGCAGTATAATGAAAATATTTACAAGTGGTACTATGGACATAATATACAGATGGCATTACTATAAACAGAAGTATACTGATGGATATGTACAATAAGGAATTGGACTGGGCAGAACAGCAGTGCAATGAATATAAAGTAGTGCAATTTATGGATATAGTTAACAGTGCAGCAGATGAGTTATTGCAGTATTCAGTACATAGTACTGGAGTGCAAATGATGCAGTTTATGTATAAATAAATAGTCCGGTAGTGCAAATGAACATGTGGTACATGTAGCAAAAACAATATAGCAGCATGAAATGTTGGGCAAAGATTGCTGCACCAAAACATAGCTGATTTCTATCTTGACTCATCGCTCACTCTCCTACACACCTGTCTGTATACAGGTGTGCAAATACTGCTTTCTCCTGTAAACACAAAGAAAATTATGTAACACTTATGAAATCAAAAATTTCCATTTCATTTTCCAAAGTTACCGTGTACACCCCGTTTAAAGAAAATTACGGTCACTCAAACATACCTCTAAGGTAGGTAAACAGGGACTGTTTGACCTCTCTGACTGATTTTGTTTATGTCTAGGGTCAGTTAGGTTGAGAGAGATGCGGCAGTAAAGACACAGAAAGCGAGTGAAGAGACTGGGACAGTGAGGAAGTGACAGCGAGATGTTTTCCAGCCTACGAAAGGTGGAGCAAAGAAACCTGGCAGAGACCTAGAGGTGAACTCAGTGTTCAGGGTGACACACAGACACACAAGTACATTTTTCAAGTGTTCAGAGGAAAGTGGCTTTAGCCGTGTGTTTAGCTGGCACACACACACACACACACACACACACACACACACACACACACACACAAACGCAACACCAAGATACACTTTCATGGTCACCATTTAACTCGTTATATCAAGATCACAATCTTTGCTCCCATATTTTAGATGAAAGACTCAAAATGCTTAATATATCACACTTCCATATTAGTGAGTGCCAAGTTGGATATATAGGAGCTTTCAGAAAAATCTGAGTTTCGTTGACGTGAACGATGTTTACAACTCGGAAACTCGTTATTACGATAACTCCGATGTGACTTGAACACGGCATAACATCAGCATGCTAACATGCTCCCAATTACAATGTTAACATGTTGATGTTCAGCAGGTATAATATTTACCACGTTCACCAGCTTATGTTAGCGTGTTAGCATGCTAACATTTGCTAATTAGCACTTAACACAAAGTACAGCTGAGGCTGATGGGGATGTCATTAGTTTTGCAGGTACTTAGCCATAAACAAAAATGTTAAACTAAATGAAATCATGACCTGATGATGGCGCTAGAGGAAAAGTCAGAGGATCACCAAAGTTATTACAGTTTATCCTGAGGGGACATGAATGTGTGAACCTAATTTCAAGGCAATTCATCCAAGAGTTGTTGAGATATTTCACTCAAAACCATAAATGTGAACCTCATCGTGGCTGTGGAGGAAAAGTAAGAGGATCGCCAAACTCAGTAGGGTTCATCCTCTGTGGACCACGAGTGTCTGTATAAAATGTCAATTCACGTAATAGTTGTTGAGATATTTCAGTCTGGACCAAAGTCGTGGACCAACTGACCCGACATTGCCAGCATGGCTACACACACACACACACGTACACTATCGCTCTAATGATCTGATGGCTGAACAGAGCAAAGTACAACAGCTGTGCTCTTATTTCATGGCAGGAGAGGGCGAAGTGTGTGTGTGTGTGTGTGTGTGTGTGTGTGTGAGGGAGAATGTGATTCAGTCGGTCCTTGGCAGCATGTCAGTGATGAGTCATCGGGTATGACTGGTGGTTATAGCAACGGGGATCTGAACATTTTAACTACTGAGAAAAACCTGTCGTTTGTTAGTACAGACAGACAGACAGACAGGCAGACAGACAAACAGACAGAAAGGCAGGCAGGCAGGCAGGCAGACAGACAGGCAGACAGACAGGCAGGCAAACAGGCAGACAGACAGGCAGACAGACAGGCAGGCAAACAGGCAGACAGGCAGGCAAACAGGCAGACAAGCAGGCAGGCAGGCAGACAGACAGACAGAAAGGCAGGCAGACAGGCAGGCAGGCAGACAGGCAGGCAGGCAGGCAGACAGGCAGACAGACAGGCAGGCAAACAGGCAGACAGACAGGCAGACAGACAGGCAGGCAAACAGGCAGACAGGCAGGCAAACAGGCAGACAAGCAGGCAGGCAGGCAGACAGACCGACAGAAAGGCAGGCAGACAGGCAGGCAGGCAGACAGGCAGGCAGGCAGGCAGACAGACAGACAGACAGACAGACAGGCAGACAGGCAGACAAGCAGGCAGACAGACAGACAGAAAGGCAGGCAGAAAGGCAGGCAGGCAGGCAGGCAGACAAGCAGGCAGGCAGGCAGACAAGCAGGCAGACAGACAGACAGAAAGGCAGGCAGACAGGCAGGCAAACAGGCAGGCAGGCAGGCAGGCAGATAGCTGCAGAGATTTTTTGGATATGCGATGTATGAGGTTCTTAATTTTCATTGGTTCATATTCATTTTAAATGCATTTATTTTAATTACCCAGTTTATTTGATGCAGTTCTTACAGCCATATACCTCAGTGTGCGGCATTGATTAAAGCACCGATCAGCTTTGCCTCACTGTTCTCAGGTAAACAAAGCATTCTGTTTTAAAAGGCTCCTTTGATTAGACTCAACTGCCTCTAAACATTACATCTATAAAATCTTTTAGATTATTCAAACTAGACTTTTTTTTCCAACTTTGAAATCACGTTGCTCTCCGTCTCATGTTTACTTTTATGAATTAATGTCATGACAGTTTTTGTTCACTTTTTGTATGAACCACCGAATAATTGGTCAGATGTAATGACTTGAAATCAAGATGATGCATATTAAGAGTCTTATCCTTCAAACAGTCAATTTGTTCAAATTTTCTCCCATTCAGCTACAACAGCATTGAGATCGGCCACTGATGTTGGGCGATGAGGTTCGGCTCGCAGTCGGCGTCCCAGTTCATCCCAAAGTTGTTAGATGGGGTGGAGGTCCGGGCTCTGTGCAGGACAGTCAAGTTCTTCCGCACCAATGGTGTTGAAATAGGAAAGGGAGAAACAAACTTCTGGGAGCACACCATCGCCTGAAGCATCTCTAAGGGGTCACAGTATTAACTTGAGGGGCTGCAAGATGATTTACAGGATGGGGACGGAGACAAAACCTTTACAATGCATCCAAATAAAAAAGGAAAACAAAGATCACGCTTTGGTTGGAGTGGTCACAATCAGTAGACATATGCAACTGGTGACAAGGGACGCAATTAGACATGACTTCATTTTAGGGGGTCACAAGCCAAAAAGTTTGGGACCCACTACAATAACGTATATAAATAACACTCAATCTAAATAATCTGTTTTCGTGTGAAAAGTTTCAACTCTTCAGCATCTAAAAACCATTAAATTGAAGACGGGAAATCACTCTTTGATGAAAAACTCATGTGAACATGTAACAAGGGGTTGCAAGTAGACATTACATAATTTTAGTACACAAAAAGTGTCCATATACTTTTGGCCACATAGTATAGTGGAGATAGATCGATAGAAAATATTTTACCTCTACAGTAAATGGACATGTACTATTCATATATTGATTTAAACACATTATGGATTCTTGTTTGGACCATAGTTTGCAGTGGGCAGCAGCAGCAGCAGCAGCTCAGTCGTGGTACTTCAGTCGTCTTTATCTGCCAGTTTTAAGAAACATGACTTGGTGCCTGCGTGGGTGCAGAAAAAATGAAGGCTGACAGATTCTGATCGATGCCAACATTCAGACAATCCCACGGCACTGGCATTAATGTTCAGACAGGCAGAGTTTAAGGTACCTCAATCTAAATAACAACGTCGGCACACTGAATGCAATTACAGTCTGAGCCGGGGGGGGGGGAACATTTAATGCAAATAAAGCACATTTGCAACACATAGCCAGTTCCACATCTCCTGTTGTCTGCGGCCACACACTCCCCCGCGCTTCACACTTGCAAACAAAGTATTCCCTTTTGGTGTCCAGGCTATCGTCTGCATTTGTTAACACACGCTGAGTGTTAAAGAGAAATGTTTATCACATGCATATCACAGCCTCCAGGGTAGATAGCTACTTGATTAAATGTTTGGCTTCTATTTTAGGGGATGCAGGGCATTTCATTCACCCAGCATGGGCTCTGATTGCACCCTCGAACCAGCAAAGGAAGGGAGATCTCTCATTGAATTGCCTCTTTCAAGGTTTATTTCATTTCTTTTTACCCATATGTTTGAGCTGGATCTGTAACGTAGCCGATCTGTAAAGCCTGTTGAAATATTATATGTGATACTGGAAAAAACAAATAAACTTGTATTTACTTTTTTTCAACAATTAAGTGTATGTTGTTCTGCTCCAAATGCTTGGTCAGTGGTATTTTGAGTATATTTCATGAACCGTTGAGCCTTGAAACCGGTTGAAAGCCCATTGCACGTTTAAAATGTAATTGACAAAATGTAAATTCATTTCAAAGTGCTCAGATTATCTTTAGGCCTATTTTTAAACAAATTTGCAAGTGGCGAGGTTTCTGGGTTAGTAGCGTACAGATTTAATAAGCCATGTGACTTATGAATGTCACCATTTTTAAAAATCAAACTGGTCTCTTATCAGTTCTTTATCACTTAAGTACAGGACCACGGTAAAACAAAAACAGGAGAAAATTGAGGGTGAAGGACAAAGTAAAGGTACAGTCACTAGAAAATTAAGAGGACTTCCATGCAATAAAACTTTACTGAGACATACTTTACAACATACATTAAAATTGGATACAAATATCCCTGAAGGTACATTTACAGGGTATTGTTTCTAATCAGTTTATGATAAATATCTCACAGGGACCCAAGTGATAAATAATCCTGGCTCAGAAATGCAAAAAATCAGTTCCGGTGCAGCCAATTTTACTTTGAAATGATTTCCAGCAACAGTCTTGCTTCATCTAGTCATACACTCCTGACTTAAGTGTTGCCTAAGGGACTAATTGTGGAATTTAAATGTGAAACTGAAAAAGAAATAAATGTACTGTGTGTGTAATAGTGAGACAGATGTCCTAGCAAGTGCCTCAAACTAGTACTGTCATTTAGCTTTTATTGAACCAAACAAAGAAAGGTTTATAAAAAGAACTATATATATTATATAATAGGGGGTAAGTTCATTTTCTATGTGCAGAATAAAGATTCCGCATTTTCTATGGATGTTTTTTCTGTGTTTTAATAATTAAATCTACGGATATGGAGAGTATACTTGCCCTAGGCCTTCCAGGACAGTCAAGCAACTGTATCATCAAAAATTCATTAGCAAGAAGGTAGTCAAACAATGCTAACATGACCTAGCTAGCTATAACAGTTATAATATATTTATAAGTTAGAAATACGGTTCGGTGGCGGTTTGAAGCGCCAAGAAAAAATACAGAAGTCACAAATATTCACATCATAAACGTCTAAATTAGTATATTAAAGAGTAGCTAACCACAGAATAACGTTATGCTATTTGCTTATGCTAATAATAACGCTAACGTAAGCTAGCTGTTGTAAAAATCCTTGGGTTTGACCGTAAATAACCGAATAAAACCGCCAATTAAAAAAAGGTAGGAATTAAATGACAAATTAAACGGGATTTGAAGGAGAGAAAGTGAAGTTTTCGTAGAGTAACAACAACAACAACCAATGGGCAGAAATAACATGGCAACAGGAGGACGTGTGATATGGATATAATTAAAAAAGGGGGACGACAATTCCCGTTACACCACACCGGTTTCATTCGTCACAAGAACATCCGGGTCATACAAAATCTGATGCAAGCTTCAACGTCATCCTGGTAACTGGAGCTACACCCTGTTAGCAAACTATGATTCATATGTCAGAGTTAAAATAGATCATTACAAAGAGGACACATGTCTGAATATAACTGATGAAAATTAGGAGAAAAAGTAAAATAATAGTCAATAAAACAAATATTCAGGGCTACATGTTAGTATGAACTCAACTGGTTATCCACTTTCTGTGGAGTAAGCTTTACCCAACTTTTAGTCTGGTATATTTATCTGTGTTTTAGCAATGCATAAAGCGTATTGAGAAAAATATCTATGCTAAATAAGCCAATAGGACTAACATTTGGACAAAATGATGAAGACTGGGAGTCTCAAGAGGGAACAAGTGTGACCTAAAGAATTGCTTTTATGAAAATATTAATCTAACAAATCAATACACACTGCTCTAAAGGTTTTACTGCCACAAAAGCTTGATTCGATACAGTCAGATGGCTGAGAGCAATACTGTATATTTCTGAATGGTCTTTCATGCTTTTAGGTTGTATAAAGTCCTTTTTTACAAATCGATGCTATTTTGAATGAAGGGTTTGCAAAAAGAGTAATGTTTTGTACATGGAGAACAAAACGCTGTACAACGGTTCAACCAGACTGACAAGTGAAAGGTCAGAAAGAGACAAAGATACCTCTGAGCAACAGTTAAATAAGAATATAAGAAATCAGCAGTCTTTGGTAAAATAAATTGGAAGCTGAGCATCAAAATCTGTGCAGATTTAAATAGGAACAGGTTCCTGTTTCAGTGTCAGGTGCACAATAATGCCTATATCAAGCTGGAATTAACAGGCGTGTTGCTTTAGCAAAGCTATTCTTAAACTTCAAAATAGAAATAGCAGGTTAGTCTGGGGTTAGCATTATTGGAAGTGGATCGCAGAATAGCAGCCGAACATACTAATGCACTGACAAATCACAGTTTAAACCTATTCAATCTAACCACGGAGGAGACTGCAGAGGGGCCAAAGAAAAACGGGTTCCCAAAATATTTAGAGCCCAGTCGCACAGTTGTGGTTAAAAAATGATCCGGGGTCACTTACGCTTTTCTGGACTGGAAAGCAAATAAAAAATCAAAGAGTATTTGGGGGGAAAAATGGTTTTC
Organism: Siniperca chuatsi; assembly: GCF_020085105.1. Taxonomy (NCBI): domain Eukaryota; kingdom Metazoa; phylum Chordata; class Actinopteri; order Centrarchiformes; family Sinipercidae; genus Siniperca; species Siniperca chuatsi. Next base: position 6,663,814 of record NC_058058.1, read on the forward strand.
AGTTTTCTCCACTGTCATGCAACTCTGTGGAGACATCGAGTTTTAATAATTTAATTATTCTAAAACTCTTTCAAATGTAAATAATATATTTGGTGTATAATTATACTGTTTTTATCTATGTTAAAATAGCCATTATTGAAGGAAAGAAGCAAAGCATCAACAGGTGACTCCAAACTTTTGAGCGGTAGTGTTTGAGAGTAGTACAGTATGATCATCACTGACGGGGGGTTGTACACTACTCCCACCATATTGGGCTTCACATGCAAGGCTATGACAGCTGCTTTGATTAAGAATTGTTATTGAAAGTGTTTCTCACTTTTTTTTCCCATTTTGACAGCCCAGAGCTCGCTGCTCATATTTAGTTTCTTGCACCATCCAGTGGCTGCAGAGAAGAATTCAGTATTATTAAGCAGCCTAAAACCCAGTTGCCCTATGATGGGAGTATTTATTGCTGATTGTGTTTAAAATCCACTGAAAAAGTAAATTCAGGTGCTGCAGTATTAAAACTGCGGTACTTTACTTGAGTATTTCCATTTTATGCAACATTATACTTTTACTCCGCTACATCTCAGAGGTAAATATTGTACTTTTTACTGCACCACGTTTGTCTCACAGCTTTAGTTACTTTACAGATTAAAATGTTTCATACCCTTCCTGTCCAGTGAAAACCGTGTATTTTTTAATTATTTTTTCTGATAAACTGAAGGATTAAGTTCCTTTATGGGTTGAGAAAAGTATCCTACTTCTTAAACTAAATAAACAATTTAAAAAACAACAACCTTGGATTAGCTGGAAAATGTCACAAAGCTGAAAACTGATGTCTTTCTGAACTCATGAAAAGTTGACTTCAGCGACGCTACAAACATGATGATCTTATAGACCATGATGCATTGCTGTAGATTAAACTACCCAACAGTATATAAAGTAGATAAAATTAGCTCAACCTTAAACATCTACAGCAGTAAAATCCAACATACACATTAATATTAATCCAGAAACATCATATATAATAGTAAAACACTGTCAGGGACCATTTTACTGCAGAATAAGTACTTTTACTTTTGAAACTTTTAAGTAAATGTTGCTGGTAATACTTAAATACTTTTACTTTAGTAAGGATTATTACTTGTAGTGGAGTATTTTCACATACTGTGGTATTAGTACTTTTACTTAAGGAAAGGATCTGAATACTTCTTCCACCTCTGGTTGTGAGCAAAAACAAAACAGACCTCTCCTCAGTATTGTCTCTGAGAGTTGTGGGGTTTTACCAGCCCAGGGAGGAGCGTCCATTATACAGTTAAACCCGAGTTTTATGAAGCTGATTCTCGTATTTGTTTTTTTGCTGCAATATTCTATTTTTAGGCCGAAAAAGTTTATTAAAATAAGGAGATTTAGCATTTATCCACCAGAATTATATTCTTCCATGTAAACAGCATTTAGACAATCGTGTTGGGAGTTAAAATGACAAAAAATAAAATGTAATAGTTAAATGATGATATAAAATGTGAAAGGTATGTGGTATTTTAGGGTATGTGGGGTTGTGCAGGGGGAATTTGGACTCAAGACTACCGCCCTGCTGATCTCCTTTGTCAGTAACAGAGGAACATCTTGTACCCTGGAAACATTTAAATGGATGTTTTTGCCTCTGTTGCCCTTTGCTCTGACTGTCATACACACCTACACTTCCTGTGAAGGATTAGTTGACTAAGATTGCAACAATCTGCAACAACACAGAAACACTAGTATCAACAGGCTGAACAGACACACACACACACACACACACACACACACACACAACTGTAAAAATGTGACAAATGACTCCAGTCGGATGCTACAGATTTTAGTTTTGCTCAAAAACCAAACAAACTTGATTCTTTTCACAATAAAATATGAAGTCATACATAAACATATTTAACATATTTGTGCAACATCACACATTTCTGAATCAAAGAGAAGGCAAATAAATTATTGCATCCGTTTAAAAACATCACATCTTTACAATGAGAGTGCACTTTGACCTAATAGGACGTTTTAAAAAGATCTCTTTTTTTTTTGATATTGACAAAAATGAGACCTTTTTTTACAAAGAGAATAATTATTATAGTTGAAGAAATTAACAACACAGGCATCTTGATGAGACAGTAAACTCACAGAAACAATCCAAGCTCCGCAAATCCACATATTTCTTACAAAAAGTAAGTCACAGTTCATGGCACTTTTACTAAAAATATTCAAATCCTGACAGTGGAAGGTGCTTTGGTTTTCAGGATGAAACTAAAAAACATAGCTTTCTAAAGATTGGATAAAACCATCCTGGAAAAATTATTTTGCAAAATCTTGGCACTGTTATCAAACATACAACTTTTGGTGTATTTGTGTATGTGAAAAGTGCTTCTTTTGGTCCTACTGGTCTACAAGTGGTCAGAAAACAGATACAGCTGTAAACAAAGCAGCTAAAGTTATGTGGGTAATAACACTTTAAAATCCTACTAGTTTGTTCATGAAACATTATTGTTCACAGTTCAAGAAAAAAAAAAACTTTAAAACAAATGAAATGAGATCAAACAAATTGATTTGTGTTGGTCTGACCTGAGGTGCTGCATAGTCCATGTATTATAGGCTACAGTGCAAATATCACTGGTTATAATGTAAATATTACTGTTATAACTTAAAACTATGCTTCTGTGTCATTCAACAACTGTAAACAGAACAAGTATTCACAATTTCCTGATTGGTAAAGGCAGTGAATATCCAGCAGATGTTGAATCATGTGGTTGAAATGTTTTTTTTTGTTTTGTTTTTGTTTTACATCAGTGCAAATCTGTCCACTTGTCTCTGATATAGTGAGAACATCCTTCTGCTTTCTCTTAACACCCTGCCACCTCACACTACCCTACTTTAAAAGCATGCCTAAAATTAGATTTTGATGTATACAGCTGCTCTATAATCTTTAATCTCTTTGCTGGAATTATTGTAGAAATTAGTTCAAAACGCTCACCTGAGTATAAACTCTCCAAGAACAGAAACATAGGTGCATATTATTATATAAAAACTCTGCAAACACTTTAAATGATTCTTGATCAAACTATCCTGTCCAATGTTGTGCTATGCTTTGCTAATAAAATTGTAGGTAAACCTCTCACATTCTTCATATTTGTTAAGTGTGGATACTGCATTAATTAATAGACCTCTAAATCTCTTTTTCTGTGTGCAGTACACTGAGTTAAAGCTGTGCTACATCTGCCACTTTTCTTTGTGTTTGTTGGATGTATTCGTCTGCATGTTTATGTTTTATGTGGAGATGGACGTGCTCCTCTTTTTCTCAGCTTCTTCTCTCTCCTCCTCTGTGATGGCCCACGGCTGGATCTTTCCGCTGCCAAAAACGGTGTAGAAGAGAGCGCCGCAGACGTTGATCCCGGCTGCCACCCAGAACACCTTTCTCCAGCCTGCCAGGGTGTGCTGACAACCAGAGAAGAAGAGGGGACATCAGTAGTGAATCACTCCAGTGGCCCGTTCTGTACAGTACGTGTATGTATTTTTGTGTATCTAACCAAACACTGTCTGTTGCTGTAACTCTCTGCATATCAGGGTAACTAGGTAACTGGAGAGAAAAGCTGATTTAATTGATAAAGGAAGTCCTCTGCACAGCACCGTGAATAAATTACTCTTATAAACATCAGCTCTACGTGTTATACATGTCCCAGATTTCACACCACTGAGCTGCATCTGTGGCATTTTACATGGAACTACTCTGTTATGATGGTTTTGCACATTATCATACAATTACCTTTGCAATACCCTCATTCCCAATACTACCTAAAGTTTTCTTTTTGCACTACAACTTGCATATTACACTGATATTGCACATACTTTACATATGCATATACGTAACTGTATATCTTCCTTATAAATATAATTTACTATACCTTTTTATTTCTTTAGTGCTAATTTTATACACTTTGTTCTATTTTATTGCCTATTTCATTGTTTTATTCCATTCTAATTTAAATATTTGAATATCTGAATATATTTCTGTGTGTGTAGCGTGGAGGGAGCTGCAACATTTCAAGATGAGTGTAAGTTAATGTCCTCCTTCTCATAATGAACTAAATTTAAAATTCAACAAGAGTCGTATGGCGTTGTTTCACAGGCTTTTCCACTGTGACAAAAAAAAAATTATTTTATGGAGAACAAAACTGCATTTTCTTGCATAAAAACATATATCTAAAATATTAGCCCATAGCAGTTAAATCAATTATGCGCTGTACGTAAGTGAAACTCAGTCTGCGTACTCCAAATGTGTCATCACATATAGCGGTAATTAAAGTGACCGAACTCGAATCATTTATTTTTTGAGACTTACATCCTCAGTAAAGTATCCTGTAGCAATAGGTGCCACGACTCCAGGAATGGTCCCGAATGTGTTGGTGATTCCCAGAAGGAATCCGGCATACCTGCAGGAGAGAGGAAGAAAATATTCTTCACCGTTTCTTTAAAATGCAAAGACAGCGAAAGAGCGAGTAACCTGCGTTACCAGCCTAAAATGTCCTACTTTCCACGAAATAGTGAGTTATATTACAGTTTCTACATTTAATTCAGTGTATCACAGATACTGTATATACAACAGTCTTAAATTGGGAGTCAGGAGGACCAAAACTGGATGATTTTACCGAAAGCCTACCCACATCATCATACTACTATTCATATGTTTGAGTCTTGATTAGAACTGAATCAGTTGATCAACAGAAAATCAGTTGGCACCAGATTTAATAATCGTTTAATTGTTTAAGTAAATTTCCAAGAGTTATGCAAAACATTCTCTGGTTTCCGGTTTGTAAATGTCCCAGTTTGCTGCTTTTCTCTGTTTTATATCTTTTTAAACTGAATATCTTTGAGTTTTGGACATTTGAAGACGTCACTTTGGGCTTCTGGGAAACTTAAATGCCCACATGCAGAATCTAATCTTAATAAATGACTGAGTGACTTTGTGAGTAGGCAAAGAGTATGGATGGTAACACCCACCGAGGAGCGATGTCTATTTGGTTGATGAAGACTCCGGAGGCGCTGATCCCTCCTATGGTTGTGGAGAGGGTGAGGAAGGTGACGGTGAGAATGTGGCTGCAGCCGGCGTAACTCGCAGCCACGAGGAAAGCTGCAGTTGGCAACAGACCTGCAGAGAGGAGGTGGATGTGTGGAGAGATGGATGTTTTAAAAAAGGAAGGAAATACCAATACACTTTGAGAAAACATCACTGGGGTTATTGCTTCTCTTATGTTTTACTCGGTGGTACAAATAAATATTGAAAAGACGAAAAAACCAGTGATTGGCGTGATATTTAATGTAAGTCTGTTTACTCTGTTCACTGAGTGTATATCTGGATATTTGTGTCATTTCAATACAACAAACTGAATCTACACCAGATGAGGGCAGCATTACTCCATTCAAAACCTGAGTCATGTGAGATTGTAATTTGGTCTCAGGTCTTTGGTTGGTAATGAATGATCTAATCTAATGTTGTGTTACTTTCACCTCCTGACCACTGACTCCGGTGGTGGAAAGTAACTAAGTACATTTACTCAAGTGCTGTACTTAAGTACAATTTGGAGGTACTTGTACTTTACAGAGTATTTCCATTTTCTGCTACTTTATACTTCTACTCCACTACAACATCTCAGAGGCAAATATTGTACTTTTTACTCCACTACATTTGTCTGACAGCTTTAGTTACTTTTTAGATTACAATTTTTCATAGCTTGAATACTTCTTCTACCACTGGTGACAGTCAATCAGACACAGAAGCAATCATGCATGCACAGGTGTACACGAGGATGCATGCATTTGTGACATACACAAAGAGGATCTGAGAGGAAAAGTTCCCTTACCGGCGAGTGTAAAGAGCTTGCGTACGATGGTGACGCTGAACACCTTCCTCTCGATGAGGAGGTCTGCTACGACACCCGACAGCGTCGATAACAACCAGGCACCGAGGTACGGCAGAGCGGAGAGGAAACCGTTCTGGACAGAGAGGGACAGATGGATTTGTTGTAGCATATTCAGCAAAGGATTCGATGATTACAGGTTGCTTGTCCTTGTCCAGTTTTACGAGATGCGTAAGTGAACATATTACAGTGTCCTGTCACACAGCATTCGTTTACGCAGCAGCATTTCACCAACTTGGACAACGACATCAGGAAAGGTTGGGGCTGTAGTACAGCATGTAAGTGATGAGAAAACGGACACCAAAGTCATCTACGACACCTTTATAAAGTTTAAAGAAACACTTTGACACTTTGGGAAAACATACTTAATGTCTTACGAGAGTTAGATGAGAAGATGGCCACCACTCTCATGTCTGCACCTACAGCCAGCAGATGGTTAGCTTAGCTTAGAATAAAGACTGGAAGCAAGGGGAAACAGGTAGCCTGGCTCTGTCCAAAGATAAAAAAAACTGCCTGTACCTTTAAAAAGGTCACTAATTAATATGTAATATGTTCGTTCCAGTGCTGGTTTACACTGAGCTGACAGATAGAAAGCAGCTAGCATTATTTAAAAACAGACAAACGACTTTGATACGATAATTTTAGTTTTTAGCAGATTCATTCATGTTAATGTACGTTTACTTTCGGAGGGTTTGCAGGTAAGCAACCACAACTACAATGTTTCTTTTGTAAGTAAAGTAGACAGTCAGTTTTACCATTTGCCTACATGAACCTGTCACACAAACGTAATTAAAGATTAAGTGCTATTTTACAAAAACTGCTACATTTTTTTTCACTTTTTACTTTTGAAATAATGCTACTGCCCTTCAGTCAAATGAGATAAAGTAAACTAAAGTGTTAGCTTTAAACATTGAAGCTAACAATCCTCATGGATGATTCGAGCATCTGTGTTCTCACTGAACTACAATCCAGACCGCCAGTCATCAAGGTGTAACTAACAACATTAACAAGTCCCAGTAAGTCAGGACAGTGTGACAGTGAGCACAATATCAGGACCCTGAAGCTGAAGCAGCTAAATGGAATTCAGCCATCATTCATTTAATTATTATTATTGCGGTTTGTTTTTAATTATTATTTCTGACATGAAACAGAGGAACAAATAAATCAAAACCTCACCGATTGGAGGTCAAAGTGCATGATGTTGTTCATGTAGGTGGGCAGGGAGGTGAGCAGGGTGTAGTAGGACCAGTTTGAACACATCTGGGTGACGATGATGGCCCACAGAGGGACCGACAGCAGCATGGGCAACACGGGCACGGACCAGCCATGACCTGTACCCTGCAGATTCAGTTCAGATTAATGACAACATTTTTAGAATAAGAAAAAGCCGATAACTACAAGGAGAAACGTTCAGGAGAGCGTAAACGCATGTCATTTCTCATACATATCTATATGCAACTCACCAAGAATGATCTTTACCGTTAACCTGTTTATATTTTTGTACTGTAACTGCACCATCGGGATAAAGAAAGTTCTATCTTATCTTACATACTTATTACACACAGACATTGACAGGGAAGCTCTGTTACATGTTTTTGTTTTTTTAAAGGCATATTGATTTGTTGGCATTAGCATCTTTGAATAAAAAAACAAAACAAAACAAAAAAAACAACCAGCAGCTAAACAACAAAAGGACAGCTGAGGGGAAGAGAAAGTAAGGAAAAGACAGAAAGTAAAGGAAATGGAAACGGGAAGTTTGAGTGGAAACTTAAAGAATAACATTTCCCAGCAAGCAGTAACACTCTCCAACATGGAGTAGAGGTGCAAGGGATAATCAGTTTCATACATCCAAAACTCCCCTGGTCCCCTTCTGACATACAGCTGGACTGAAGTTTTATTAGCAAAGCTTGAATAAGTCGAATAAGTTGAATAGTGTAACTAAAAAAAAACATCCAAATAATTGCATAAAACACCGTCTTGGGAGCTTCCATTCTAACTGGCAATACAGGGAAACTGCACGATAAGTTTTTTGTTTCATGTGTTTATAGCCAACATTTAAAGCTGCACTAGGCCAGAGTTTTATATCGTATCAACAAAGAGGAGCTGCAATAAAGCAGAGCATCTCATTCACACATATTACTAAGAAGCTATTTGCTGAGATGATATTATATTCATGTCTTCATTTTTCAAACAAATACCTCTTTTGTAATCACTACTACTTACTTTTTTGACCAGCTACACTACAGATAATGTAGAGCAAGACTGAGAAAAGCGAGATGCATGTCATGGTAAATAAAACGTTGGTTAATGTTTCATGTGCACCTGAGGTCCAATAGAGTTTATGATGTAATCTCTCTCCTCTTTGCTGATTCGACGATGGGTGCGAGGGTCATCGGATACAAAAGTAAACCAAAAGACTGCCCAGAGGCAACCAGCACCCCCTGAAAGAGAGACACAGAGAGAAAACCTTTTATTGTACAAGGTGGTAAATAACTGAATTGAAAGAATGGTGCTAGTATTCAGGGTTGGCAGTGAATGCCTAATGTCATGGCAAAATCAAACTGCTCCAAATGTAAAAGTAATATTATCTTAAATATTAGAACATCCTGGATAAAAGGTAAAAAGCTCAGTAAAGTGAGATAAATACCTCAAATTGTTTTTGTCATGCAGTGGTAAACATTACTTTCTTGTAGCCTTAGTATTCTACAAATTACTGTAACTGATTTCTGTTTGTCAAATACGGGAACTATCATTTAATTACATCTAATTTCTTGCATATTAATCATTTATATCATATAAGGGATTTATGATCTGTATGTTTAAATTACTTATTATTGTGCACCCCCTACTCGCCATTGTGGCAGCATTTACCACCCTGGCATCTTTCAGATCAGAATCAGAAATACTTTATTGATCCCCGAGGGGAAACTCTTTCATTACAGCAGCTCACTGTCACGTCAATGCACACAGGAATAGAAGTACTAGGCAAATCAAATATAATACACTATAATACAGGTCAGAAAATAAATTAAGTACCACGTGGGTATAAGTATAAAATTAAAATAAGAGTGAAGTACAAAGTGGGTTTACCGGTTGATGATAATAATATGGTATAAGGTAATAGTGCATGAACTGTCAGTTAAGTGTAGCTTATTAAGATTATAATGAGACAGAGGATATTGCACAGCAGTAATAGAGGTATGAATAAACATCAATAAATAGGGAATTTTAAACTGAAAAGAGTATATTGCACAGGAGTATTAACACAGAATATTGCACAATTATGTCAAGTATTGCAGAGATGTTAAAAAAAAAAAACATTTTTTTTTTTTCCAGAATCAGAAAAACTGTGAGAGACTAAGGTACTGTCTGTCATGATGTGTATGAGCATGTGATTGTATTTGGGTGTGCGTATGCGTTTCCCTCCCTCACCACAGAGGTAGAAGACAGCGGGCCAGCCTAAGGTTTGGCAGATGTAGCCGGTGAGTGGCAGAGCCAAAAAGGCCCCAAAGTTGGCCCCAGATCCCGACAGGGTCATCAGGCGAGAGCGCTCCAGAGGAGGAGCCCACCGAGCCCACATCGCCATCATGGCCGGGAACGTCACACCCTGGAGACGAAACATAGAGACAGGCAGTCAGACAGACAGACAGAGAGAGAGCGAGACAGACTGGCAAGCAGCAAGATGCACCCATCACAATCAATGTTGTCTTTGTTAATACAGACTGTGGATGTGTAGCAAGGCTTCAAACGTTTCCTCTGCAATAATACTTCTGGGATGTAAAATAGAGCTGAAATGTTTCATTTATTTATTGATTTGTCGATTGACAGAAAACGAATCGGCAACTATTTAGTTCAGTTCGATATTGTCCCACAAGAGGAAATTCTTTTTGCAGCAAGACAGCATAAAAACACAAACATAAAACATGAAACATAAACACAGTAAAAACCCACTAAGTCAATTGAAGACATTAAAAGTGCTGTATTATGTACGCAATTCAGAATAAAATAAAGGGTATACGATAAAAGCAACAAAAGCTGCAACACAAGAAAAATAAAATGAAGCTTTGCAGGGAAGCAGTTCGTTGCAGTTTATAATGTATTAGAATTAAGAGCACTTATTGCACATGGGATAAATGAAAACTTGACCCTGTTGTCTCTATTTAGATAACTGATTAATCGTTTAAGTCATTAAAAAAAAAAAACTCTGACGTTTTGTAGACCGATATATATATATAAAAATCTGCAGATTAATCGATAATGAAAATAATAGTTAGTTGCAGCTCTAGTGTAAAAGAAACTGAAGCATCACATCACCTGAAACACAATCTGTTCTCACAAACTCTCTTAAGTGATCTGAAGATACCGACTGATGTAATTAATCTATATAAGGATTAGAAATCTCAGGGATACATCAAGGCTTTTAAGAATTAATTTACCAGAAACATTGTTGAACAATTTAAAAGGTCCAGTATGTAACATTTAGGAGGAGCTATTGGCAGAAATGGAATATAATTTCTAAAGTATGTTTTCATTAGTGTATAATCATCTGAAAATGAGAATCGTTGTTTTCATTACCTTAGAATAAGCCGTTTATATCTACAGAGGGAGCAGGTCCCCTTCCACGGAGGTCGCAATGTTGCACCGCCATGTTTCTACAGTAGCCCAGAACGGACAAATCAATCACTGACTCTGGATAGGGCCATTTGTGTTTTTCACGAGTTTCGTGGCCGCCATAGTTTCTCCTACATGCTTGGAAGGGGAGGGTGAGGCGAGCGGTGTTCAAATGGTTGCAAACTGCAAGTTCAACGCTAGATGCCACTAAATCCTACACACTGGACCTTTAATGAATATTGTGTAAAAGTAACAAGTAATAGCCTCAATCATGGTCGATGTTCAATGGTTAATCTCTTTTACTGCTGTTAAATTCAACTGCACAAATGCGTTCTCTTTAAACTACAGGTACACAGACAGAAACAGCCTCCTGCTCAACACGCTCGTACCTCTCCAAAGCCCTCCAACGCTCGTAGTGCAAACAGCCAGTAGGACCCCAGCTGGGCAGCCAGAGGGGTGAGCAGGGTGAGGACAGCAGTGCCCAGCACACCCAAACCCAGGAAGATACTCCCCCCGTAGTGACCGGACAGGTAGCCCCCCGGGATCTGTGTGCACAGGTAGCCAAAGAAGAAGGCTCCCAGCAACCAGCCCTGAGTCTCCGAGTTCCATGGGTACTGGGGGATCTGGGACAAGAGGATGTAGAGAGGGAGAATTTATGGTAAAAGGCATTCAAAAAAATGGGGAAAAGGCATGTTGACCTACTCTCATTTACATCTGATTTAAGCGGAGTTCTCAGTTCCAGTTTTGTGATAGAGGTTATATACAGTATGTCTTTATTGTGTAGAAAAAGGGTCAAAGCAGATAGAATTGAGACCTGGTTTGGACCCCTTTCATATATGGAAAGATCCTGACAGTAATCTGAAATCTGGAAAAGTAAGTTTTAACTCTTTGGTCTCTCTTATATTGTCACGGATTGGCAAGCAAGGAACAGGGAAAGGACCCAAACACAGATAGAAGATGCAGCATGGCTTAAGTGATATAGTGGAAGCTTACTGGCAGGTACTGACAGGCAGCAAACAGGTGACAGGCAGACAGACAGGTAGACAGGCAGCAAACAGGTGACAGGCAGACAGACAGGTAAACAAGCAGCAAACAGGTGACAGGCAGGTAGACAGGCAGCAAACAGGTAACAGGCAGGTAGACAGGCAGCAAACAGGTAACAGGCAGACAGACAGGTAGACAGGCAGCAAACAGGTAGCAGGCAGACAGGCAGCAAACAGGTAACAGGCAGGCAGACAGGCAGCAAACAGGTAACAGGCAGGTAGACAGGCAGCAAACAGGTAGCAGGCAGGCAGACAGGCAGCAAACAGGTAACAGGCAGGCAGACAGGCAGCAAACAGGTAACAGGCAGGTAGACAAGTAGACAGGCGGTCTGATTCGTGATAGTTTGGGCTGAAAGTGTACAAGAGCATTTAAAACCTCCACTTCTTCCCCGCCCACTCTCCCTCTGCTCTCCAAGTGGCCTCCGTGCGAAGTAGGCTGTTACGTAATACCGAGGGCGGAGGGTAAGTGAATGAGGGGAAGTGGAACTACTAATGAAACGCAGCCAGGGACCGAGGAGCAAACTGTGACATATTTTTGACATAACTTTAAACTTAATTCAAAGAAACAAACTGACAACATATTGTAGTAGGTGCCTTATCAAATGTCTTGGAAAAAGACATTTATTCTTTATTATTTATTTTATATTATACTATACTATACTTTATTATATTGTTTATATTATTATTATATTTTATATCCCATACTATATTGTACTGTACTATATTATGTTAATACTGTTTTATTACATAATGTACTACATCAAACTGTATTTACTTAGTCTTATTATATTATTTTTTGTGTACGCTGTTATAGATGATAGTATCATATTACTCTTACATATACTGCTACTAATCACACCACTACGTCACTTTTCTTGAGAAAGCATTACACTATTAGTTTGAATGCAACTCTAGTCGTGGGTACTGTATGTGTACTGCTAGCCTTGTAATTTTGGGTTTGATTGCTCTTGTACAATTTCTATCTTTATTGTATTCTTATTTTTTATTTGTATACTTCTAATTATTTATTTTTTACTTTTCTCTATTTATGTGTACTTATTTCTGTCCTTGTGCTGCTGCAACACATGAATTTCCCCCTCTGGGATCAACAGAGGCTTATCTTATCTTAAAAAAGTGTTCCAAACTACACACATGTTGTAATATGTTTAAGAATTTGCGAAAGGAAAAATGCTTAAAAAACTGTTACCCCCACAGGTTGTTGGAAAGTATCACTGGTGTTTTCCGCTCCTGGTGGAAATGGACAAGCATGAAACACGGAGCTGTTCTGGGCTGGTTTGGGGTCAGTGTTATTCACCATGGCTACCATGGCAACACTGAGGTTCACACGGAGGCCGTAAACCACAGAGAAGCCGAAGAACATCAGGACGGCCAGGCTGAGGCGAGCCGAGCAGCACTGGGGAGGGACTGTTCACATAGAATACAATGATATTTACATGCAGTCTGGTTTGTGAGCATTGTGAAAACCGTGTATTCGGTAACTTTAAATGTTTCAGATAAATTTACGAATTAAGTTTCTTTATGGGTTGAGAAAGTTATTCTACTTTTAAAGTACTTAATAAACCATTTAAAAACACGTTCAATTATCTGAAAAACACATTGTCAGAAATCAGAAAACACAGCTGTTTTTCTTCGCTTGTGAAAAGCTGATGTTATGGACAACGACAAAGGATTGATTTATAATAATATTTAAAAATACTTCTTTTCAAAATTACTTCTTTGTACATATTGCTTTTTAAACTTTGAACGATATCCACTCTCACTCTGAATGTTCAGCTATGTTTCACCCCCTTGTTTAAAAACACAAGCGATAATTGCGTTAGATCGTGTTAATTGGTAAATAACATAATAATAAAAAAACACAATCACATTCAGACAGTAGCTTGGGACAGTTAGCTAATATTATTTGCAGTCAACTCATCTACGGTAACATTTGAAATGTTATTTAAAAAGGCACAAACAATGTTTTTACCATATACATATTAAAAGTATATTTCATGTATTTAAAAGAGTATTTAAAAAATAACCATTTTGTGTGTTTCTAAAAGTATTACTGATATAATTGGATATTCAGACCCACTTAACTATTCTTTTAAACACTAACAAGACGAAACGCGTTGGTCTGACAATAAAGTTGCTCTTTATACTAAAGGTGTTGCTGGAGTTTTGACCTCTTCAGACTTTTTCCCTTTTCATGCACCTTGGAAGTAGGTGAAGTTGTGCCAGAAATCCCTTCTCTCTCTTTGCCATGCAGCAAATCCAAAATCTTAATTTATTACCTGCATCACCCGCATCATTCTCGATGAGGGGTTCACTGTCCTCGCTCTTGTCCAAAGGGGCTGAGTTGATGGAGTAGCCATTTGGTAGTGGCATGGCACTCGGCTGACCCAGGAATTACTAAGTGGGTAAAAGTATGTCACTGAGCCATGGTGTGAAGGAAACCTGCTGGACAGACGGAGGTAGTAATCAGAAGCCAGACAAACACAAACAGAGGCACACAAGTCAGGTGACATGACACATGACACAACACACACACACACACACACACACACACACACTTCCTGATTTCACAACACGTTGGAAATGTGTAACCAAACCTGTTATTGATGCTCAGAATGGCTACACTGCAGAGCCAGGAAGTGAGACGATGATGATGATGATGAAGCTCAGAGTGAGTTTGTCTCTTGACCTTACTGAACTGGAACCTGTGAACATGAAAAAAAAAAAAAAAAAAAAAAAGGTCATAAACAAACACAAGAGACTGGTTTTGTTGTTGTTTTTGGGTAAAACCGTCTATCTTCAAAAACGTTTCAGGAAAACCACCCGAGTCCTTGCCTTGACACACTCTTTCGAGCTGACCAACATGGTTTTGAAAAGGCTTCATGTAACCAAAAGTCAGCTTGAAACATGAAAACCACCAAAGTGAAGACAACACTGGGAAAAACATAAGAATGGAAAAACATGAGGAGGTGTGGGTAAAAGCCTTAATTGGTTCCATCTTCTTAAATCTCAGGATTTGATGCTTTTGTTTGTCATAAATGACAGTAAACTGAAAGTATTTCGGTTGGGACTTTTGGTGTAGACATCACCTTGGACTCTGGGAAATTATAATGGATATTTTCACTATTTTCTGACATTTTATAGACAAAATGACAAATCCAGAAAATAATCAACAGATTAATTGATCATGAAAATAACTGTTGGAAATAAGTGAATGGAAATAATTAGTCTTGGTGGCAGTGCTGACCTACAAAAGCAAACAGTAATACATGTTTATATTAAATGTACCCATTTATGCTGTTAAATGATATACAGTGGATTTGGTTAGGCCAGTATATAAATGCTGTCAAATGCTGAATTTCACTTATCACTCTTGCTGCTGTTTAGCTTTGATGGGCAGAAAAGTGACAACTCATAATGATCCCGAAAGGAAAAAACCTTTTTCAAAAATTGTTATTCAGGAACTGAGAAAAATATACTTGTTTGTAGCTTGATGATAGTGCATTTTTTTTTACATTATCCAGTAAGGTTGTTTTGTTTTTGCTGTCATGAATTTCTCATGACAGCAAAGATATACAGTGTTAATACAGTGTTATCACAGCACAGAAGAGAATTGGAGAAAAATGGCACATCGATCCTCTGAAGCAGCTGGTCTAAGGTTATCACATCAATAAACAGTTACAATGACAGTGAATGACATTCATATGTCGATCTGTCCAGTCAATCTCAGTATGTTTCACGTTTTAAGTCAATACGTATTGTTTAAGGAATGCGTAAGGTGCCCCAAAACTTTGATCCTAAATGCACAAATGTTCACTAAAAGCAATCATGCTCACAGCTTTGAATCCTCTGGTATATGTTCATCAGCATATACCAGACAAACACCGGAGTGACTGTATTTTAAGTACATTTATGTTGTTATACGAGTTGCGTTAAGAGTTTAGGGCTGTCATTATCTATTATTTTCATTATCGATTAATCTGCTGATTATTTTCTCACTTATTTGGTCTACAAAATGTTGGAAAATAGTGACAAATGAAAATCTAATTTTCCATCTGCGGCTGTCAATAATTCTCAGTGTTTGCTTTAATCTGTCTAGTTTCCTAAATCAGTGACAGTGTCAAGTGAGTTGTATCAGAATGACATCCTAAAGTAAACTTCTTGCTCTCTAAATACTCTGGAGATTATCTATTAGATATATGCTGGAGATGCAGATGTCCTGATATGTCACCCTCTATTATCATCAAGACTATTAGACACACTTTTAAAGCACATTCAGACCTGGATCCTGAGTATATTTCTGACCTTTTAACTCATCATGGGCATGTGCGTTCCTCAAGCAGGGTAACTGCAGTTCCTCGAACTTGAGGCTGGCTCCAAAAGCGAGTCAATCTCCATATAAGTCCCCGTGTTAAAATGCTAAACTTCACAGCAGAAGTAAACATATTTACAGCCTTGTACAAAAGAAACCAAACCAATACCCTCTTTTAATTCTATTCAAGACACACTTTCATAGACCTTTTCCACATTTTCTGTTTTCCACATGTTTTCCTTTAATTTCAAGTGATTTGAGTGTTTTGCTGGACTTTTTAGGTATCATTGCATTTTTTATTTTATTTTAAAGCACTTTGTAACTTTAATTTTGAAAGATTTGATACCAATAAAAGATTATTATTATGACATGTAGCAACAAAGAATACACTATTTTCCATTACCATGTGAGCCATGTCAGCAAGTGAGTGTGTGAGCCTATCATGAGATCTTCAGATAAACTCACTTCTCCTTTCTGAAACAATTAATGTATTATGTTATGTTTCATTGCCTGCTTCTGCTTACTAGTTTGGGGTGAACTGAGGATATAAAGGTCAGTTACTGTGACAACCCCCGCAAGTTTTAAAGTTTTCTCCACTTGGTTGGAGTTGAGGAGAGTGGATGCACTTTTTCTTATTAAACCTTTTTGGACAAAAAGTGAATGCTCCTTTTTAAACAAGCAATGTGAATAAGTCACATTATCAGCACTGACATTTATATTTAAAAAAGGGGCTGAAACCTACTTCCCATAACAATTACTATTACCAGAGCCCAAAGTAAAGTTTTTAAATAGTTAATTTTGTCAAACAGAATAAAAAACCCCACAATATTCAATTTATAATGACAGGAAACAGAGACAAATGAGCAATCTTTAGCCTCTTAGTAGATTTAACTAGTAGATATTTCGTAATTTTATTTAAATTATTAAAATTATTCACCGATTATTAAAATTTGAAATAATTAATTTTCTGTCAACCAACTGATTGATTTATCAACTTCTCCTTACTGCACTAAAAGACACCACAACACTAAATAAGGTAACTGATAAAACAACTGGAAATGTAAGTACATTGTCTGTAAAGCTAACATTTTAAAGATAATTTAACTAACCTACACAGGTCACGGAATGGTAGCATAACACAGGTTTAACTTATACTATACTCTAGCTAGTATTTCGCTCAGCTAGTTAGTGAACTAACCTAGCTTAAACTAGTGCATTAACGTTACTGTTTAACGTCAACTTGTCATCAAATACAGCTTACCTTGTGAAGGGTTATAAACCACAAAACACTTGTTTAAGGCAGCCTGGTCGGTTGTACTGAACGTAACGTTATAAGAAAATAAAACTCGCGGAATTGTGTCATATCTCAGCCGGTGTTGTGAGCCTGTGAGACAAGAAATTAGCTGTGTTTCACGGAAAAAACATTAGTTAACTCAAGTAGCTACGGATAGTTTGAGACCATCCGGTGAAGCCAGCTCTTTGTGTTTGTGTCCGTAGTGAGGAAGTGACGTTTCAGCACGTGACCAACGGCTGGCCCGTCCTCCTCTCGTGCTAGCTTTTAGCTAGCTTAGCCGTTTACTGTGTCGAGGGTTTACGGTTAGCTTGTAGAAGTAACAGGTATTATTTAAAATAAAAAAATAATAATAATGTAAAACGCTAAATCTTCTTTTCACTGCTGTTCAGTCGGATGTCTTCCTCCAAATTGTTTATTTAACTGCTAGTCGGAAAGAAATGTATTTCCGCATATCGACGGTCGTTTTAATGTGTTGTTATGGCAACGAATCCACCTCCCGTGTGTTGTGGACTGTAGCAAACATACAGCCCAGCTGCCAAGAGTTCGAGTTGATTAACCTGTCACATTTTTTTTTTAGGCACCTGTAAATTATACAGCTATCGTCGCATCCATGGCCCATTACAGAGTAAGTATTTGGTTACATACTTTCTGTAGCTGTTGATTATTTTTTACGCGGTAAAGGTTAGTTTATAGTTGGTCGTATGAAACTTGTGCTAACTAGCATTATAGCAACGTGCCCCCGGCTTGTTTGCATGAAGCTTGGCAGTAAACGCGCCCTCAAGCGGAGGCGTATAGTTTTCGTATTTGTCATGTAATTAGTTTTGCTGATTACTAAAGGAAATCCCCATCACAAACCCACAATTATTTTGCCAGTGGATAAAACCTGTCAGACGTGTGCTGCTAATATACAGTAACTTACGTGCAAGTCAAACATTTGTGTTATGTTTCAGGCCTCTGAATCTAAGCGAGAGCAATTTAGAAGATATCTTGAAAAATCTGGGGTCCTTGACACTATAACAAGCGGTAGGTATACAAGCAATTAAAATACATTATTTAGCATGTAAATTTGCATCCAATGCAACCATCCATGCACCTACTTTTCACCTATGTGCCTGCTGTGCTGCTTCATCACCATGTCGTTTCTCTTTTGCAGTTTTAGTGGCACTTTATGAAGAGACTGACAAACCTAACAATGCACTGGAGTATCCTTTTCCTATGTATGCAGCTTTATAGGACTTTTAGTGGTAATAGACAGGTGTTGGTGTGCCTTAAATGTGATTAAGGACCCAACCCCAAAACCCAAAACAAAAGGGGATGCTGTGTATTCTTATGAGAAAAAATAGCAGAAAACATAGTTTTTTAGTGTGGTCAAATATTTACATAGTATATCTGATAAAATACAATAATAATTTCCAGCCTATTAACCACTGTTGGAAAACCAGAATGTTATGTTTCTGCTTTGAGTTGAACCTGTTCGTGGTTTCCCCAAGGAAAGGGTGTAGCTGAGAACTGTGGTCCCTGTTGTATTTGAGCTAACATGGCAACAGAAAGCCTCAAGCCTTTTCCATTACAAGCCCCTTTCCACATGTACTTTAACCTGTAAATGATACGGCAATTCTTGATGGCCTAAATTTGGGAACAGGACATTTTTGACAACTCTGGACATAGTAAGATTTCCAGACACGTTTCTCCGTGGCTCTGGTTTAACAAAAGTTAAAAAGTTTACAGTCTTCTTACAGATTTATTCCATAACCACAAGACTATCCTGTCTCTGGTGTAAAACTGCTCATTGTATTATGGACCATCACTAGGGGGAAAGAAGTATCAGCCAGTGAATATACAATACAGTATTTCCCCTTTGAAAGTATTTCTGGTGTTTTAAAATGTCAGTAATCCAGTTTAGGGGGGATAAACAGCCATTCAGCTGCAAAACAGGTTTTAAAATCTGTAATTTAGGCGGCCTGTGTGAGAACTTTTTTCTGTGGTGTCGTCATCTATCGAGAACAAATGTGTCATGGAAACAGAGTGAAAATTGATTTTAAAGTGTGAATGTTGAAACCCACTGCTAGATAATTGAACCCAGCAAAGCTACAGTTTTAATGTGTCAACCAGGCTTTAGTTTGTTTGTTCACCTTGAATATTACAGTATACCTTTTGTACGTCAGGCAGAAGATTAGTATAGTTAACTGGGAGCTTGTTCTTGAGCCGTAGGAATTGTTTTCTCGCAGAAATGTCCCATGAGCAGCAAACAAAATCATCATTTTGCTTTACATGAATGGCCCCAGAAGGAAACAAGTCACTGTTGTTAGTGTCTTTAGCCATCTAGCTTTGTTAAAATTAAAGATTTCTGTAGACTGAATATTGAGAGCACACGCTGACCTTAACCACCTGCACAGTTTCATAAAGCTTCACCTCGGTGCGGCCGGTCCAGAGCCAGCAGACGCTGAGGCTCTTCGCATGGAGCTGGCTGATCTACAACAGAAATGCAACCTGCTCATGGAGGAGAACAAAGAGCTGAGAAACAGGGTGAGATGCTGGTAAAAGATTCTGTCTAAATTTACAGAGCTGCCTGTGTTTGAGTGTGTCGCTCCTATTGTAACCTCTAACCTCTGCCTTAATATCATTTTCCAGCTGATGCAGTATGAACCGTCGCCTGAAGATGGAGCAGCACAGTAGAAACAAGGGGTTTTGTCTTTGCTTTCTGGGCTAAAAAAACGTTAAACAATTGCATTTTTTTGAAGAATATGTACATGTTTATTACATAATAATAATAATAATAATAATAATGGATGTACAGTGAACACAAAATCGCTGTTATTTTTTTTGTTATATAACAAGAAGCAACTTTTTGCTGTCATAAGTAAAAATCTTTTTTCAGCATTTGGCATTCGTTATTCTCTTGATGTCCTAAATTGACAGTTGTTCTGTTTCCAACTAAATAATTCTGCTTACATACTCAGCCCCTCATCTAAAATAAATACATTAAAATTACATTACATTACTCAATTTTAATTTATTTATTTTAGAAAAGTCTTTAATTTTTTTCAGACATTTAAATTGATAAACTGCATGACTGAGTATCAAGTAAAAAATAATTTGCATACAAAAGCAATACTTCAGAGGTTGCTGCTCTTGTCCTTGACAGGAAATTATAGTCTGATAGATGACAGCGCATTAAAGACAAGTTTTTATTCATGTCACCATACGAACTCAAAGATATTTAGCACTCATTTTCCGCTGTGACAGACGCATCCAGACCTGGATGTTTTTATGTTTAATGTTCTTGCTGAAAAACTCTGACATGTTGGATGGGATTAATTCAGACAGTGTTACTGATTTAAAAGTATCTGGTTGTGTAACAGCACAATGCGACCTGAAAACAACATTATAGATTTGTGGGTCTATTTTCCATTCCCCTATAATCATTCAGACAGAGCTGCTGCATACAGCCAAATCATTAAATGTCCATCTGACCTGAAAATGTAAGGAAACAAAACAGTCCACTGTGGTCTGATCACCCGTTAAAATCTGAGGAGTAGATGTTAGATTGTCTTTACGCTTTTAAAAAAAAAAAACGGCTCATCTTTGGTGTCAAGAGTATAATCTCTGTAGCAATGGGTAACAAAGGCTTTTTGTGCTTGCTTTGATGTCTTTTAAAGAACTTTAAAGGTGTGAAAAGTGCAGTAATATAGTTTTGACATAACTTGCACCCAAACGTGGCTTAGGGCGACTTTCTGTTGCCATGTTGGCGAGCATACAGTCTGTCGTTTATATCTGCAGATCAGTTGGAGCTCGTCTGCTGCTGGCGATGCTCGTCGCGGACACTCGGCGGTTTGGAGAGGAAGTGGTGGGGCTGTTACTCTCACGGCTGTGTCGAGATACAGAGCTCAGCTCCCCTGCAGAGTCTGGACTCTGGGACCTGCTCGGCCTCTTGATGTCCGATTTGGGGAGCATCCTCGCCCGGGCGCCCACACAGCTGCTGTGTAGCTTCGTGCTGTTGTTCCCGTGGTAGGAATCTCCGCTGTCCGAGCCATTCCCCTCTACCAGAGTGGAGCAGTTCCACGGCGGACTGACCCTCCGCGACTTCCTCGCAATGCCTGACAGTGTTGTGCAGGAGGAGGTGTCTGCTACAGGGAGGGTGGGATACTCAGAGCTCGCACACTCCATGTCCTCGTGCTGGGGTGAAGATTGTTCTTCTGGCTCGTACTGTTTGTCCGCAGGAGGAGAACGTGTCTCGCTGCTCGTGTTGTTGGAGTTGCTGTTTTGCTCCGTGGGGCTCGGCACTCCCTCCTTGGCGTCCTTGTGACTGTCTGGCTTTGCGCCAGGGTCCCCTTGTATTGGGACGAAGGCAGAGGAGGCGTTAAGAAGAGGGTAGTTAGGTCCGTTGCCCTGCTTCTCCAACAGTAATGTGTATCCACATGGTGCTGTGGGAATAGTCGTCTTGCGACCCACAGACGTGCCGATGCAAACCTGATGCACAACCGAGTTCTTTTTTGACTTGTTGACGTAATAATCATCCAGATCGTCCTTCAGATGTGGGTAGAAGTCCAGGATGCCCTTCTTGAGCTTCTTGAATCCCAGGTGCATGATCTCAAGAAGGCTGAGAAAGAGGGAGATGCAGGCAATCGCTTGCATGAACACCATGAAAACAGTTTTCTCAGTGGGCCTGGAGACGAAGCAGTCCACCACATTTGGGCACGGCTCCCTTTCACACTTGTAAAGAGGGCTCAGGCGGTGTCCATAGAGGATGTACTGACACATCATGAAGCTGACCTCAACCACTGAGCGAGTAACAATGTGGGCCACATAAGTACACAACAGAGAACCCCTCAGCGGTGCTTTGTTGAGCTTCCCCTGCTCCAGCTGCCTCATCTCCTTTTCAATCCTCCTCCGCACCTCCACCAGCTCCGCGTCCACCGCCTCCAGCTCCCGACGGAGAGCCACCTTCTTGCAGTGGCGCTCCTTCTCCAGAGCTCGCAGCTGGTAGATGGCGTGACCCATGTACACCAGGGAGGGCGAGGACACAAAAATCACCTGTAGCACCCAGTAGCGGATGAGGGAGATGGGGAAGGCCTCGTCGTAGCAGACGTTGCGGCAGCCGGGCTGCTCGGTGTTGCAGATGAAGTCTGACTGCTCGTCGTTCCACACGTCCTCTGCTGCGACGCCCAGCACCAACATCCGGAATATGAACAGGATGGTCAGCCAGATCTTGCCGACTATGGTGGAGTGGATATGCACCTCCTCCAAGATCCCTCCAAGGAAGTTCCAGTCTCCCATTTTTTTACATCAGCAGTGCTATAATGAATGAGGAGAGTTATGATCCAGTAATGGATTAAAAAACCAACAAACACATAATATAAACAAACAATATTGAAACAGATCCATAGATTTTATTTTATTTTTTTTAAATAATATAAGGATAGTGTGACATTTTACAGTTGAAAAATCAACTCGTCAGTGATCTCTGGTGGACAAACAATTTAAAGGTGTCTACCTCAAATCTAGTTTGGCATTCCTGTATTGCAATTTCATGTTACTTATCGGTCGACATGCACACTGATATCGATATATCTGCTTGATTTTTCTTTTGCTATCACATTTGTTTGCAAAAAAGCAGAGGAAACAGGTGAAAGTGGCAGGTGATACTGAAACAAACGTAGGCCTGAGAACCAGTGGTGGAAAGTAAAAGTACTGCACTTGAGTACAGTTTAGAGCTACTTGTACTTTGCTTGAGTATTTCCATTTTATTCTACTTTAAACTTCACCACCACATTTCAGAGGGAATATTGTACTTTTTACTGCACTACATTTGTTGACAGCTGGAGTTACTAGTCACTTTCCAAATAAAGAATTTATACAGTAAAAATAGTTTGTAAAATTATACATTGCTATGATACATCTAACTACCAAACAGTATATAAAGTAATTAAAACTAGCTCCCCTTTGACCAACTACAACATTAAAATGGCCTTACATGCTAACACATCAATACACCTTGCATAATGAGTACTTTTACTCTTGATAATTTAAGTACAAGTATCAAGTCTGATAATACTTCTGAACTTTTTAAGTCTAATTCTGAGTGAAAGACTTGTACTTGTAACAGAGTATTTCTACATTGTGGTATTGCTAGTTTTACTTGAGTAAAAGATCCAAATACTTCTTCCACCACTGCTGAGAACAAGGTTTTCAATTATACAACCAGTTTACCCAGTTACAACGGAGCCCTAACCCATTAGACACTAATTAAAACGCTGAAGTACTAATCTGATAGTAATTAATTGTTGCAATAGGTACTGAAAAATGTCATTTATTTAAAATTAGTTAACTTACCTTTCATCTTGGATATGAAATGTAACAACAAAGGCTTTTTTTGCTGCTGTTGAACACAATCCTACGAGCACATCTTGTGTAAAGGGTAAAAATGATACATTTATAGATTTTTAAAAAATCTAACTGGGAGAGATTTCAGTCTCCACTGTTGGTAAAAACTGGACAAAAACAAACGATCCTGGCTCTAGTAGTTCACAACTTATAGCCTGTGAGAGACTAAAACGATCAATACTGGTGCAGCGCTCTGTTGCCATTTACCTTGCAGCAGTGTGAATGGACTGACTGCCAGTTCCTGTCATTAGGGGTGAAATGCGTTGCAAAATATTCAATATACACCCGTTGCTGGTTGAACCCAAAGGACCCTGAACTTGTTTGATCCTCTGAATTCACACAGGGCTGAAGTGGTGCATTGGGTTGGACCCTTAGACGGGAAACTGGCATCTGAGAGCGCCTTGAAGGTGGATTATAATCCATACGATAAAGTGCTTCTGAAGTGGATCAATAATTTAATCTGACTTAATCTCATGTCCTCGACTGAAAGACTGGTCAAAATAAGAAATATTTCAGCCACAACAAACTAATGACCAGTGTAATGAAGTGCTGTCACTGTTGGCTGTTGCAGCTGGAGCTGAAACAATTAATTGATCAACAAAGAAAAATTAATCTGCAACCATTTTGATAATCGATCAATCGTTTAAGTCCATTGGTTTGATGCTTTTCTTAGTCTTACGTGATAGTAAATAGACTTTAAATAGACTGTTTATGTTGACAAATAAAGCAATCTAAAGACATCCGGACAGGCATTTAATCTGTCGATTATTTTCTCATATTTTGCCATCACAATTTCCTAGAGCCCAAGTTGACGTCTACAAGTAGTTTGTTTTGTCAAACAATTGTCCAAAACCTAAAGATATTCAGTTAACTATCACGAAGGACTAAGAAAACAAGCACAGTTTCACATAAACAGTTTGGAACAATTGAACTTTTGTTTAAAAATTAAGCGATCATCAAAATTGTTGCAGATATATTTTCTGTCAGTCAACTAATTGGCAAAAACATTTCAGCTCTAATCCCAGGTCTCGTCTAGATGGTTACTCTGGATTTGCACGCTTAATCGGTTTGTCCCTGCCACCACAGAGGTAATGGCAGAATCTGAAGGTCTGCACTCGGGGACTGAACCAGCCCCTCTGTTGCTGCTCAGCTATTTTTGACAAAGTAACTCACATCAAGCCTCCATGCCGCCATTGTTTAATCAATGTTGGGGTTTTTTTTCAATACAGCGATCAATGGGGCACGTCCGATTTCATACATGGTTGCTTCTTCACTGTGGATCTAATTTAAAGTTGCTCCTCCCAGCTGATCCATTAAAAGGAAATCAATGACCACAGCTGGACTGCCAGACTCTGCTGGTCTGTTTTCCGTGGTGATGACTGCAGACTGTGCTTCTACTTTTTCCTCATAATACTGAAACACCTATTGGACTTCAGGGTCTTAGAGAACAATTACTTCTCCTGATGTTTCCTCCATTTTGTCTCCTTAGATCCCCTTGCTAAGTTTCTTCATCTTCATGTAGAGCTATAACAGTTGCTATTGTGGGCCTGTAAATACCTGTGGGATGTGTTCAATATTGCGCTAAAAATCAATAAACTTCAGTTGACTAAGTTGTATCTACAAGCAGAGTTTACAAACTTAAGTCACACACCATTTCCTTTTACTGAATGTTATCCATTTATTACTCAAAATAACAGTTTCTTCCTACTAAAGATAGAAGAATTAGGAGAATAAAACATGCAGTGACAAGATTGATTCTGAAAAACCATCAACACAGTCATGGAAACACTAATGAGAAACTTTTGTTCCTCCTCTCTGAACCGAAATTTGGAGAAATCTTACAGAAAATACCACAAACCTCAAACAAATCTGTGTACATTTTAAACAGTTTGTGGTTAAAGTCACTGGTCGACAAAAATTTAACACTTAAGGACAATAACAGCGTTTCTGTGCATTTTAGCCCCCATACTCATATACGTGACACCACTGCCAATCGTTTTCCAGCCCAGACCGTATTCTTTACATTTAAAAAAAAAATGTTTTTCTTCAAGGCAGCCACTGACTAATTTTCTTAGCATGAAAATCACTAACTTCCTGTGACGTAAAACTTCAACGTCTGCTTTTATTTTTCTCAGTCACGTTATTGTTACATGGTAATGCAGTGCACTTTTCAATTCTTTGACAATATAAGATGATGATTATCTCAATAATGTTCACTGACAGATTATCTCAAGCTAGTTTTAAGTTTCTGAAAATTAATTTTCATACAGTAAAATAAATGAACACCCGTGGCTGAAAGACGGGAAGAAAAACAAGACAAATCTACACTCCAGCTGTGGAAAACGGTCAGCAGTAAAGTAAAAAGTACGTGATTTGTTATCAGTGTGATAAAACACACAGAAACGCTGTTTCTTTTCCCGTCAACTGACTGGATTCCTTTTAAAATACTGAATGTTCCTCTTTTTTGCAAAAATGGGTGCATAGGGTTTAGAAAACAAACCTATCAGTAACTGTATATAAAAAAGACAATTATCCCCGGCCGACTACCACTGAACACACAAACCGTCTATCGTCGTCATTTTCTATCGGGAAATCTTACATTTTATAAAACCAAGCAAGGGACCAGCATTGTTCTTAAAATGGAGCCGCAAAAACAAGTTTTCTACAAATGGTTCAGTGGACGTTACATTCATGTCAAAACAACCAAATATTTTCTTGACAAACTCTGGTCCATCTGACATAATGACGGGTAGAGAGGGGGGTGGGGCAGATACTTTTCTAGCGTCCTCCTGACTTGCGTCCAGCCCAGGATCGGGATCGAGAACGTGAACGAGAGCGGGATCTTGATACGGACCGGGACCTGGAGCGGGATGGTGAGTGCGCCCGTCGCACTTCCTCCTCGGTGTAATTTGAAGTCGACGCTGGGTTGACGTTTTCTCGTGGAGATGCAGATTTGGAGCGTGATCGGGATCTCCCCCTGGACTCTCTCCGAGGCCTCTGCCTGTATCTTAAGATCATTTAGACACTTAGTTTTTCTTACGACACTTAATTACCTAACAATTTTGACTCCTACAATAAATCTGCCCCAAAACTTCTCTAAGCGTATTTGTACAGTAATACAATTTGAGCCAAGTCAGACATGACCAAGACAGAAAGAGAGTAACAGATGCAAACTACAACCTCTAAACAGTGTCAAACAAGTTTTACCTGTCGTCCTCGCGGCTCCTGCTTCTTCCTCTGCCACACACTCGTCCACGAGAGCTGAAGAAAGAAATGAAAAAAGTCATTTCCCTTTTCCCTTTCAAAGAAACACTGAAGTACAACAACCGTGAGGAGTCAGTCTGCACAAAGAAAAACTCACCCTCGAGGACTCTCCGATCGTCTGCGATGACGATCATAAGAAGGGCTGCGTGATCGGTATCTGTCGTAGCTGCGGCTGCGTGAACGTCTGCGCCGGCTGTCTCGATCATAGTCATCGTATCGAGAAGAAGATCTGCCTGGAGAACGCCTTTCCTTTGTTTTCATCTGATTTGGTGCTGAAAGCAGTGGCGAGAAAGGGGTTAGTCCAGATTAGAAAACAGAAAGCACAAAACATTCCCAGAAGTAACAGATGGTGTGGAATAGAGCTCAGCAAGATTTCTATTTTTAGATACTCAGGAGGACGACTATAAGAGCTGGACTCTGGTATCATTGGTATGTGTAACAATAATCAAAGTGCTTCCTGCCCCATGGCTCTATGCCAGGCATTACAGCAGACGTGAACCAGCTAACACTTCCACGACTGAGTTTAGCTGGCTGCATAAGATGCATCAGGAAGTGCCAGCAGTCAATATATGTATTAGAAGATAAATATACACTGAAGGGCACAATCTGATGCTGCGTTGCTTACAATAGGACTTGGACATTTTGATTAGTCGCATCAGCATGAGCACAGGTGGCACTAATAACTCCACTTAGGTGTGCCAGTAAGCCATGATGGTGAGCCAGCATGAATACCTACATGAAATGGAGCCATTAATAATTAGTTGCAGAGCAAAACTAAGAAAGGCCTATAGGATTCAACTTTTGAAAATATTGCAGTTGCATGTATTTTGCCTTTGACCGGCAACACCTGCTGAATAATTTTGTTCAGTTTTTATCTTGCTACCACAGCACTTTGCTGTTAAATCTAATGTCACTGTTCATTTTACTCACTTCAAGTATCAACAGCTTCATCGGACCATTTATACGTTTATATTCTGGCAGCAGGAAATCAATTTATTATGGATTCTCTTACTCTATAATACTCTTTATGCCATAACTGTAGCTATTTCAGTGCTGCCTATAGTACATTGCTCACTTATACTTACAATCCAGGTATCAGTGAGAAACACCCAGGTGACCACACAGTGAATCTTAACATCTTTATCTACCAATGTATCATTCAAGTGACAGTGACGATTATATTTCAGTCTACACCAAAAATACTTGCTGACCCGAGTACACAGTATATGGTTGCAAAAACAAACAACGGTTAAAACACTTACTCTTTCTGTCACCCTGGGCAAACTGGATTTCAATCTGCCGGCCACAAACCCACTTCCTGTCCAGGCTGTGAAGAGCATCCTCTGCATCACGCACATCCTCAAATATGCTGGGTGGTTAAGGGTTTTGTTTGCTTGCGTTTTTGGTAAGGCCACACAAATTCAAATAAATGTTTTAGCTTTTTTCCCTCTCAGAAAAAGGAAAAACTATTTCCCCTTACATAAAATATTAAAACATCAATTCCACTATACTTTCATGAACTCCACTTTTTAATTTCCATCCTTCAGATCATCAAGAGGTTTTGCACTTAATTCATTCATTGGCACACTGTGTTTTACATTTATGTTAGGAGGGATGCGAGGCATTCATCAAACATTTTCTTTAAATTTGTGTGGCCTGATTTATAAACAGGTAAAACAGTTTAAAATTAAACACAAATTATACATATATATATTACTTAATATGGTATAACAAGTGAAAGAAAAAGCAACAAACAAATACACGCTCAGTTGATTCTTGTAGAGATAAAAGATGAAGCAAGCTTTTCAAACACATCAAATACTTGTCTGGGGGATCAGGACTACAAATATATAAACAAATCAAATACATTAATAGTTGATTAAATTGCTTTGATTAAAATTAAAATGTCATTGATATCACAGGGAAAGCTGATTTTGTTGCCATGTCAAATTTGTGGATTTGTCTAGGGAGGATACAAAATAATTCAGACTTGTTACCTTTGCCCATGCTTGACTTTGAACTTCATCTTGATCTTTACACTCTTTAATCGACTCCCACAGAGACTTGGTTTTCCTGCTTGCCTTTTCCTCTTAAACCTCTTTTCTTTTCCCAATTCTTTGCCGCCATATCCAAGCTTTGTCTCCGTTCCCTTTTCCTCTTCATGCTTTACTTTCTCTTTTCAACCTTTTCCCTCCCTCTGATCCTGAAGGTCTGTGTGACTTGTCTTTACAGCTACTCTATATGGGTCTTTGTTACTCTTTGTGGCCGGTTCCACAACTGGATGCTTTTACATTTTCTGAAGCAATAACAGAGAAATATGTGTGTTAGATAGTCAATCAAATTATGTGCAAGAAAAATGTCATAAATGCATATCTTCACTGCTGAAAGGAAATAGAAATTGGTTAGAAAGAGCACAAACACAGTAAAAACTCATTGGGAAAGGATATTGAATGTATGCAAATCCTCTTGGTTGACGTGTATAGAAGTCAAGTGGGATGTAGACATCTACTATCGGCCCATAGCGGCCAAACTCACGCCGCAAATCCTCAGGCCTGAACACCGTAAATACAAATATGACTCAACTGACCATCAAGAGCAACTCTACCTACATCATTGACCAGTAACAACAGCTGGGAGAGTAGCTGATAAGAGGGCTAAAGAGACAGTTCACCCCAAAACACACAAAGACTTATTTGAGCTCTTACCTGGCGATCCGATCCACCTGTCCACATAGTTTCTGTGTTAAGTTTGGCTGTTTCTAAAGAACAATTTGTATTCTAAAAAGTTGTATTTTGTTTTGCAACAATTCTGTCGTGTTTTGGGGTAAACTGACCCTTTAAGATATGTACACTATTGTGTTCAACATGCAATTCAATGTAAAACCCACCAAAAAGTCTAAAACTGACATAAGCAGATGCAGCACAGTTGCTCCATTCAGGTTAGACTCATATCAAATGTCCAAGTACAACCTTTCAGCAAATAAAAACTAATTATGTCTGGAGTGCATGGATCAATGGGTTACCACGAAGCTTCAAATATAGATTAAGATTAGCACCAATATGCTTTTTCCAACATTCATATACACGCTGCGAAATCAACATTCGGCAGTAATTGATTATATGCAGTCAGATTATGAAAAAGTTAACAGTAGTCGGCCCAAGCTATATTTAAGTTAGAAATTAGTACCCGATAAGAGTTAGAGACAAAGTTCCCAAATTAGAGAAAAGAGCACCACAGTGGAAGTGGAAACCTAATAAAACATTTTTGAATATATATCTTTTACATATTTTAAAATTTCTATTTTGTATTTATGACTTGACTTTTACAGTACTGGTTTTCTCTTCTCTCACTTTGTTTATTTTGACTGGTATGCATCACAACACCAAGGCTAATTCCTTGTATGTGAAAACCTACTTGGCAATAAACCTGCTTCTGATTCAGAATCTGATCAATTTTGGTCTGTTCTGACTAACTTTTGTTTACTGTAAATTGTGAAATTAATACTGCAGGACGAGTGGGTAATTAAAAACTAGGCCAGTGGATTATAAAGTTGACTGATAATATGTCCATGTAGTTTGTATTCAGATATATTATGATCCAACCCAGTGAAATAATTCTTTGTCTTGCTAACCACTTTATTTGAAATCAGTATAATACCGTGTATTACTAGACTGAACAGAAAAGGGGACAATTAGTCAGCCACAAGGACAGACACATGTTGTCTTTTTATTTTTGTTTTTACACTTCAGTTAATGAAAATGAACTTTAAAGTCACAATATCTTTGGAATAACAACAAACTCCTTTCTTCATTGTTACTTTAAAAGGTGCTTTTACTACGACATTGTAGTAAACTGACTCTATCCATCACTGATATAATTTAACTCTTTTATAAAGCTTTTTTTGAGCTTGTTGATAAATTAACATTACGGTTCATAATCTTTAATGTGACCAAGTAACGTTTAACTGATTTATTTTTTAGAGATTGCAGCTTTCTGACGACTCTTTGACTATGTTCACATTTAGCAGGTATTTAAATGAAAGCATGAATGAATGAAATTAAATTTAAGAGATGTTGCTACGCTTTTTATTAAATCCACACATGGACATGTAACTAACTTTACAGTAAGTTAACTAGGGCCGCGCATTGAAACGTATAACAGTTAATTGACGTTATAGCATAACGTTAAAAAGATTACCTACTTAAACAACAACAGGTAATTCAAATTAATAACGGTTAACTGAAATAAAGCTATAAGCTAACGTTAGCTAGCGTTATGTTTGTTAAAATGAAGTCCAACCAAATGAAATCCGAATTTTTAACAAGTTGGACGTCTTTTTACCTCCAAATTCACCAAAATATTTACTGAAATGTTGTTTATGCGTTAAAGTTGCGTTGTTATCGTTCGTTTATTTATAAAGATGAAAGCGTGCACGGTCAACGTGCAACAGAAACACAATGCAAACAAAGAAACGTCACCAATGCACATTAAGTCTTAACAAAGACATGTTATTATTACAGTTGGTGTTTAATTTTAATTATATGAGTTAAATGTGATGCTGCTGATAAATATTTCTCACATAAAGCGCCTCTGCACGCTGGTTTAACGGAATTTGAGGCTCCGACGAGGAGGCTAACATTAGCTGCTTAGCTAAATCAGCTAGCTACCGTTAATATGACTTAGTTAGCGTTAGTGGATGATATGTGGTTCTGATCCCGTCTGAATGTGGACTCACCTTGACTCATCGGAGATGTTTCTGACAAACAAAGACGTGTTTGGGGGCCTCATGTATCTGGCCATAAACTCACACACACACAGCAGAAGAAATTTTTTGGGGGAAAGGAAAATCTGCAGCGAAAATATTTGTAGCGCATGCGCACCAACAAGGCGCCGTCTAGTTCTTCCTTTCAAACATTAATCAGGCGATAAAAAACCCACAGCGCCCTCTGCTGTTTAAACTCCACCTGCATCACCTGCAGCTGTGGCAGAAACAGTGTACAAAATAAAAACAAACATGTTTATTTAATCATTCAAATTTATTCATAAGTGTATTAAGCTTTTTTTTATTGTGTTATTTCCAGATGGTCCCCTGCTGGAAGCTGAGAAGGTCTTGAGAGGGATCCTTTCGCTGCCTGGTGTTGATCACACTCGTTTGCTTCTGCTGACGAAAGTCACAGAGCCACAAATGACAGTCTGGAAAAGTGAGAAAGCAGAGTCAGAAAGAATTTAAAAAAAACTCACAGTCTATGTTTCTTTCTAACACTGACTCCCTCGTCTTTACAGCAGTTTTTAAAAGAGTTAAAGCCACTGACCTCAACCATGTCGTCCCCTTGGATCTCTCGGACAGAGGTGAACTTATCGGTCTCAGCAATCAGCTTCCCATTCTCCTCTCTGACAGTGCACTAATCAAAACCAAAAACATTGCACGAGGCAAACTTTTTGTGCCATAACCCCCCTTTGTTAAAATCATGCCTCCTGTGCATAAATCAAATTCTTTTTAGCAACTAATAACAAGTTCATGTACAAATGAAAAATGGAGTTTTAAGGCACAAATCTCTCCTACTATATTCATAGTGAACTCAAGAGCATGATAGGCGTTTGTCATATTTCAATGTTTTGATTGTTTATTGTTTTTTCACGAATCAGATTCTTTCAGCTTTACATGCGTGGGGCAACACTGAGGGAGATCTCTGCATCATTTACAGCGTTTACTTAAAAATGCACAAAAACAGGACTGTAGCCTCACTGAAACCTGCATAGCTTCCTGAATGGAGACACTTTTCAGGGTAAAATGTGGCCGTCATCAGCTCACATACAACTATCATATCTTCACTTCTGTGCTCATGACATGCACAAAGAGTTTGAGTTTTGAATTACCTTAAACTTCCTGCCATCCACAGTAGTCATCTCTGACTCCTTTCCGATGCTGAATGAGTGGACTTTGGTGCAGATGGGAGTTTTCATTGTGTAGGTAAAGTCTTTGCCGTTCTGCTCAATCACTAACACCGGTTTGACTTCCTTTCGCATTTTGACAACCATTTGAGGTGCACCTTGAATGCATATTTAAAAAAAAAACATGTATGATGTATGCATTGGCAAATAAATCTTTTAAATATGAAAATATTCTCACCTACTACTTTTAAGAACTCCTCAAGGTTTTCCTCAGAATAAACTTTCCAAGTGCCATTGAAGTCCATGCCTGCTGGTCGTGTTGCTTGCCTGAGGATGTTTGTTGTCCTTCTTGACATAATCCCATCACACACACTGCTGGTTGGCATGTTGGGGACTTCCAACTCCCTGTTATCTGGACTGAAATTTCCAGTGAAAGCCACGACAGGCTGAGCTTTCTGTTAGTCCTCATTCACAGGCTGTGGTGTAACATCTTTACATGCTGCAACAACAGATGTTAAGTAATGTGTAGATGAAATATGGCACCAGATACTAGGGGGGGTGCATGTGAAGATGTTTGCATGGATTGATGAAATCAAAGACGTTTCTTCTTCCAAAATCACTGCATATTAACACTGAACTTAGGCAATGACATACCTTTATTTCAGACAGAAATGAAAGCTTCATTTGACAAATATTTATGACTTGAGGACATTTTCAAAATATAAAAATACTTCAACTGGCAAACACACAGAAAGCAAATACATTTTAAGGCCAACATGTGCAGGCAGCAAAAGCTCAGACAGTTCAGTGCTGTGCAGATATGAAAATGTGATTCACCTCTTTAACCTCCCAATAAAGGTCTCCAAGCATGCTCAGTTACCAGGAACACAGATATGTAGAGCTTCGTTACAAAAAAGTCGACAAACTCGATCACCGCTGGAATGTTACAGAAGCTCTTAGCAGTCCAAACACGTAAGCTTACAAAACAGACACGTCATAAACAGATAAGGGTGGAGCACGTTTCGGACAGAAACACTTATTTTCTTTGTGCAGAGGGCATATGTTAATACTGTGCCATGTTACAGTCCCTGAGAAAACACTGAACAGGCATGCAGCGATGTTAGTGCTAAGCTTGTTCACAGACCTCGGTCAAACAATATTTGCAGTTTATTCTTGACTTTTATGTTATTTTAACATTCTTGGATCACCAGATTTGTGCTTTCTATTTCACCAGGGTACTTTTAACAGTGCAAAACACATTTTCAATCACAGGAAGTTTTACCCTCTTGTAGATGTTTATACTTGATAGTTTGGCTCTATTGATAAGGATTTTTGAGGCAGATACCGATATTGATATTTGAGTTTAAACATTTTTGATAATGATATAGAAACAAATGTTTTGGATAAGGGCATCATATGCTAAAATTAGTTTTTTGGAGAATTTTGACCAAGATATGTAAAGAGTGAGACCCTTTATAGTAAAAAAAAGACCTAAGGCACATTCACTTCACCCTGTGATGACAAGGTTTCAACTCCTCTCTCAAGCTCTCTTTTTTTCATCACTTTTCATTTGAACAACCGACTGCAACACTATGAATGTCTTCCAGGAGAGACTGTCTGAAAATGTTTACTGTTATCCCAATATTCAAACAATATCGGGTCTCTCCACCCTCTCTATGACTGCAGGCTTTTCACCACGCCTTCATGCTAACATGCTGATGTTAAGAGGGTATAAGTTTACTGTGTTCACCATCTTAATTCAGTGTTTTAGCATGCTTAAATTTGCTAATTAGCACTAAAAGTACAGCTGAGGCTGATGGGAATGTCATTAATTTTTGCAGGTATTTGGTCATAAACCAAAATATTGGACAAATAAAAAATTTGACCCGATGATGTCGTCAGATGAAAAATCACTTAAGTTACAATTCATCCTGAGGGCAACATGAATGCGTACCAAATTTCATGGCAATCCATCCAGTGTTGTTGAGATATTTTGTTTGGACCAAAGTGGTGGGCCGACATTGCCATCCACAGAGCCGCTAGCATGGCTAAAAACAAACTTGTCAGAGCTCTCTGGTAGACAAACTTTGCGTTGGGCAGACTGTTTCTAAAATACCTAAACATTTTCTTTGGTATTTCTGTGCAGCAATTTCTTGTTACTCATCGGCCGATATATATGCTAATACTGAAATAGGCTAATATCGGCCATAATATCAGATTTATTGCTCGAGCTCTACTTTATAGATTCCTTACACTGTGCTTTGAGGGGGTAAACTCCACCCATCTGGTGCTCCAAGCTTGTTAAAACAAGTGCTTTGTCTTTTTTTGTACTATTTGATGCAAGTCTGCTTGTTAAGACACAAAATGCTGACACTTGGCACAATTCAGGCTGTAATACAATCCCGAAATAGCAAATGGCCAGTGGTGCATGCTTTGGTAATGTGTTACATGATAAAAATCTTTATGAACTTACGGAGGATTTTCCCCCAAAATGCTGGAAAAAAGAACAATTTGCATAATCTCATATCACAAAAACAGAACATGGGAAAGAATAATACTTCCAACTCTTTAAATTCTTAAATATCAAGGTCTGATAGGACTCTCATTCATTCAGGGATCTCCACTCTTTGAATACAACAGATGACATGAGGGGATCATGAACTGTAAATATTATCATGAGAGGAAGGCGCCATCCCCGTCCCCGTCCTTGTTTGGACCGGGGTCACTAAGGCAGCGTGATAGTTTCAGTTGGTCTTGCTCCTCCTGCTTGTCTGCCACTTTTGCCCTCAGCTGAGCGTCGCCTTTCAGAGCGCTGCTCTGATTGGTCTTCTGGGGTGATTCGTTCAACAGGCTGACGGCATCAGGAGGGCTGGGATGTGGCCGAGCTGTCTGGCCTCTGGGGCTCTCGCCGTCATCGTAAGTGTAAACCTGGTGCTCTGGGATACAGATACAGAGCAGTGATACGTTAGTGCTAAAACGTTTTCTACAAGCTGCTGCAAAATCATAAACAAGTAGTTTGGGCTTCAGTAAGAGTCGTTTTTAGGATGTTTAGGTGCTTTGTACCCTAAAACATCTTAATCTCAGAGTCTGTCTAATCCCTACCCTCAAACTTTTTAGTAATAATTCAGTTTAGTTGCGTATTTAATGAATATAAAAGGTACTGTCAATTCATGGTTGTGTAAAAGTTAAGAGTGAATGTGAATCAGGTTCTGCTCCACAGTGACTCTAAAGCAGCGTGAAAAGGCATATTTCTCCTTTATACCTTTTATCAAACGATAAGATAAATTCTGGGTTAAACATACAACCCAACTGACCTGAATCAAAGCAGACTTTTCTCACTGGCGTTGTTTCCTGGCGGTTTGCAGGAACTGTGAGGTAGTGACTCATCTGCGAATGAGACACAAACGTTTGTCATTTCAGAGCTTAAACACCTTAAGAATTTGAAAATCGCAACCAATAATCATAAATCTTTAAATTTAGTTAGACTTGAACTAAGATTTAGTTTCACATTACTCACTCTGAATCGTTGGACAAACCGAACATGTGAGATTATACAATAGACCCCATATTGAGGAGTACTGGGGTAAAATCGTTGGAAAACCTAACTTGATTTTTCATGTCCAGCTTGACACTGAAGCTCAGGTTTTGCTTCTCGGTTTACCCGGCCCTCATATTAAAGGCTGTTCAGTATTACATTTGCTGCCCGGAAAAATGGATTGCTCCGATGGATTGATAATACAACACCTACAATTGTGGGATGGCATAGACTGATATTTGAGCTAAGACCAATGGAATATTTAACATATAGATTTAAATGTAAAATGGGTGATTTTTTAAAAGACTTGAACATCCTTCTTTAAATTTACTGGTGAAAGACTTACAAATATTGTATTAAAAGGAATGATGGACTGCAGTAATGAAAAACTGGCTAATTGACATTTTTGGGTTATAAAGTGGGATTATTTATTTTTTTGTTTTTTACAATTTCTTTTTCAAAATTATTATTATTTTTTTAAATTCTTATTTAATTTCCCTTCTTTCTCTCCAGATGTTTATTTGTTGCATCACTGGCGACTGTAATTGGACTGAGCGTTTCCTTACACGTGTATAGATGCTTTATCTTCATCTTCCCATTTATACTTTCCCAACATATTTATGTGAGTGTGCAATCCTCTCTTTGAGTATATCATCTGCTATGTAAATCATATATCATGGATCTAAGTCAGACGTTTAGTTCTTGTGGCCGCTGTGTACTGATGGTGTCGTTAGAGCTGTTTGTATACAAATACTGTACAAAAACTCACCCTCCTCTCCATCTCCACCCGCTGCCTCCTGAAGCGAATTTCACTCACATTGTCCTCAAACGGGTCGATCATCAGGTCATGTCTGCTGTAGGAACGAAGCTGAGGACACAAAACCATGAACCACAGCGTCAGAAACGTTAATCTGCCTGCAACACGCATGCATCAACAAACCGACGGCTAAACTCTTCACTGTGTCACCGACCCTCTGTCTGGTCTTCTGCAGGTGGCCTCGCAGGATCTTTCTGATCTCTTCCTCACGACTTTTCGAGATGCTCGGGATCGCCCGTCGTCTGGCCGGCCCTCTTGGCTGAATGTTTCTGTGAAGACACACATAACATATCATGGCTATTTAAAAACAACAAACTATTCTACCAACAAATTCTATTAAAATGGCCTTAAGAGAAGTGAAAGCACAAAATGAGCCTGACATATTTCTGCAGCGGTTGATCTATATCGGTGGTTTACAACCTTATTGGCTTGTGATGCCTTATTTGAATACTTTTTAGAGGCAACAGAGATAAACTCATGACTTAATTACAAGGAAAAGGAAAAAATGGAGTAATGGCTGGAAAAATAAATATAGTTTTGTGCAGCAAAAATATTTTTGGCAGGTCCCAAACCACTGATCTATATTATGGCCAGAAGTGAATAAAAAAGCAGATTCTACTTTTGGACATAATTTCTCATCGTTAACCAGTGATCGATGACACCGGCTTTACTTCCACAGGTAAGATTTCAGACTTTACGTCTAACTGACTTTCCATCCTGTTTTATTTTGGAACAAAAAGCATAATATTTTGGTACCATATTAAATAAAAAAAACATACATGAATGTATGTGTTTTGTGATGTATTTCTGCTTCCTGCTTCAGACGCTTTGCTGCTTGCTTACATTCTTTTGCTGATATCCTTGTTTTTTTCTGCTAAAAGTTATCAGCAGCAGGTCCTGGATACTTATGAATGACTGGAACTTTAATTTATGAAAAGTCCCAGAAGGCTACAACCATATTTTTTAACACTTTTATTACTTCTTCAGTACTGCGCAAATGCTGTTCTCCTGTGCCTTTGATTGATTGGTTGCACTTTTATTTCCTTTGTTGCATTTGGGGCAACTTACAACTTATTACTGCTCTCTAACTGTATTTCTGGTCTATTCTATTTTTTATTTGATTTAATTTTATCTATTTAAAAAAAATCTTAATTGATTTTATTCTGTTTTTTATTGCTTATTGTTTTTGAATGTCATTCTAATGCTATTCTTTGTGTAAAGCTCTTTGAATTGCCTCTGTGTTAGAAATGTGCTATATAAATAACACTGCCTTTTTGTCACGTAACATTAGTGGTATTTAACCATGCATATAGTCTTGTTTTTGAGATATCCGTCTCTGAGATTTTATACAGTAACACCAATGTATCTTTTTAGAGAAAATGTCTCAGTTACTCTGGATAATCTATAAAACTGTCACCACTTTTCATTCTTTGATAGAAACTCACGACCAGGACATTTCTAGTATTCAACCTCAGGACTATGTGAAAAACATAATTTGTACTCATGACTTATGACTGACACTTACTGCATGGAGACGGACGATACAATTGTGGGCAGCTTGGCGGAGCTCCCACTCTCCACCACCATCATGGCCTGTTTCATCTCCATCTTGTTGTAGAAGGAGATGAGCTGAGGCTCGGTGGAGCGGTCGCCTGCGATCAGCCACCTCTTCACGTAGGCCTTGTTGAAGCGGTTCAGCCTGAATCCAGCAGAAACAAAATCACTCATCAGTTAAGCTTTTTAAAAAATGTTATTTTCTAAGGTGTCTCTGGACATGTATACTGTGTCTCAGTCCCACTCACCTTCATGCAGGTCCCCCGACCAAACAGAAAGCGTGACCACCATGACCACGGTGGAAGTACCACTGCAGGGAACTGTGTGTTTTGGCCCTGGACCATCCGTATACCCACTATTACTACTGCTAAATTCAAATATTACATCATATGAGGGAATAGAGGATAAAATCTTACTGGGGTTAATGTAAGTCAAGGTTCTTAATTACAACATTGGGATTTCCTGTCACACTGAAGCACCAAACCTTTGCAGCAGCAACATGGGGGAATTTGTGCAGCATCATATTCACACAAAAAAAGTCCCCTTCAGCTTAGAGCCACAGTAAAAAAAGATTTTCCACCCTTTTAGGTAATTCCCTCCTCATATAATTTATTTATTTTACAATATATAACATCAGTAGGTATCCTCAGACATCTTTGAACCCCACTCATCATATAAAACCTGCTCGCACATGAACATGAGCGTCACCCCAGAGTGTTTAAAACCAAAATCTTGACGCAACTGAAAGGTAATTTCTTTGTGGATATGTTAAGAAAAAAAAAATCATACTTGTCTTTCCAGTGATGATGTCCATAATGACCACAGATGTCTTCAATTCCTGTGAGGAGATGATCCAGGAACTGAAGACAGAATGAGTTTTCATATGCTCTTATAGAGTATCTTAATGATGAACAATAAACAAAAATGGGATTTAAAAAGTCTGAAGTCAACACAAGTTTGATCTTTTTTGTCCTTTTATGTCTTGTACTGTATTGCAACTCTGTTCCTCTATTGTTTTGCTGTGAAACAAATTATTATTGATCTCACCTGTGTGTGAATCTCCTCATTAATCGATCTGTTGCTCTCCTTCTTCTTCTTCACTGCCAGAAGCTCCACCAGAGGCCTGATCGTCATTCCCTGAAGACAGAGAGAAACAGGAGTTAGGTCATGTGGAAATGACGTGCATTGTATTTATCAGTGTAGACTGTATTCATTCACAAATAATGTAGACTTAGATTCCAGTGTCGGTTGCGTAGGACTGTTTCCGACTCGCGTGATCCAAACAATTCTAATAACTTCGGAGTCCAATAGTAAAAACATTTCATAACATGTTTTTCTCAAACAAGAAATACTGCTTTAAACCATATTTGTCTGCGTTTAACCTTTCAAAACAAACATTTTCACTGCGGTCATAAAACAGTTTGCTCTCCCGCTTGCCATACACAACAGGAGGCACCCATCTGTATTAAAGGTGTGGTCTAACAGCACACTTCTTTCCTCTGGCTCTACCTATCCACCGTACTATACCATTCAATTAAAAATATAACAAAATCAAGGGTACTTAAATATTTCGACCTATATAATGTCTTTGCATGCAAACAATATAACTAAATTTACATATTTTTACATGACCACAATAACAAAAAATACATTTTTTATTCTATTTCTGCTCTAACAAATAACTTTGATTTTATCAGTATTTCTTAAAAAAAGGACGCAACGTGTACAGATTTGTGCAAGTTGTTGCAGTTCCAGTTAGTCGCCAACAGAGGTCAATAACGGTTACTGGTTACCAATATGAAGGACAAAAACTGACTTATTACAAAAAAGGAACGACAGAATAAATTAAGCTTCTGGTTGACTATTTCTTTTTAATTTTAATAAGTAATGAGTTTAAATTTGGTCATTCGTAACTTTATGCCTTCGCAAATAAAACACAGAAATGTAAATGTTTGTCATGAAGTACTCGACATTTCTCACCTGCACAAAGACAGTGAAGAAGATGACTGTGATGATGGCGGTGAGAAACATGTTCTTCATCTCGTTGTTGGTCAGCAGGAACCCCAGTGAGAAGGCTATAGCACCTCGCAGGCCACCGTAGGCCACGATGAACTGGTCCTTTTTGGTCAACTTCACAATACGGAATTTATTGATGATGTATGTGAGGCCAATGACTCCTGAAACACATGAAGCAACATAAAAGAGTTCAGAAAGAAGAGCAACGGGAAGAGGAAAGGAGGGATCGGGAGGACACCAAGAACTACAAACTAATATTAATAATATCTTATTATTCATTACATATCTGTTTGAATATAATCTACACTATAAAGTGTTCAGATCAAATAATACATCATATCTCTTGAAAGATGCAATCAGCAATACTTTACTGTCTCTTTGCACAAATTAGGGAGCTCCAGACTTTTAAAAAAATGTAATAGAGTTGAAAAGTGGAAGAAGTCGCTGGTGTTTTTCTAAATACTTAAAATTCACATTTGTTAAGTTTTCCTCAAAGTTCCTCAACATATAAAATACTCTTGGATAATTTAACACTACAATAGGTTTATGTGTTGGCCATCAGTTTTAATCATTTCAACTTTGTTTCTGACAAATCATGCCAATTTTTTAAACGACAATTGAAAACTTACTTATTCAACGTTGCCTTTAACTTTTATCTTCCTTTGTTTGATTCTTATCTCTTACATATTTTATCGTTCTTATGCCTTCCTTGTTTTATTTCTATCATTCATATATTCTATTGTTCTTAACATATCTGTTCTTGTTATTTGCTGCCTCTTTTGTTTGTTTGTTGTTTGTTATTCATTTGATTGCTTGGTTTTATTGCACAGTACTTGTTTTAATTTGCCTGTTTTTATTTATTCTCTTATTTCTTCCCTTTATTGTAAAGCACTTTGAGCTACACCCCCTGTATGAAAGGTGCTATAGAAATAAAGTTTTATTATTATTATTATTATGTTTTTTCTGTCTCTTTGGTGGATGGCTCTAAATACTCCAATACCCATGAGCCTCAGCTGCTGTTGCTACCTTGCTATGGAGAAGAAGCCACGTGCGAATCAGAGCTGTGGCAAATTTAAAACACTTCACTGTTGCATTTGGGAACAAAACCAAAGTTGTTGAATTCATCAAAAAAATTTAAACTGCAGAATGTTTTTCCAGGTTTCTACAAAGTCTAATATTTATTTTCCGCTAGCTGTTAGCAGCACAAACAACAAAATTTTAAGCTTAACTGTTGGATTTTTAGTTAGATAGCTAATATTGACAAATATTAACATCCAGTAGTACTCTCATTGTCCTTTGTTTTGCTTACTGTGTTTATTTAGTTTACATATAGGAATGTAATACATATGAAACTTGAAATGTGAGGTGTGC
This sequence comes from Siniperca chuatsi, assembly GCF_020085105.1. Lineage (NCBI taxonomy): Eukaryota > Metazoa > Chordata > Actinopteri > Centrarchiformes > Sinipercidae > Siniperca > Siniperca chuatsi. The sequence continues at coordinate 6,705,864 of NC_058058.1, forward strand.
TAACTTCAGCTTTTACCGCTCGCAGGAACGGTGCTAGCAGTAAGTCAGTTTGAGCTTGGTGAAGACGCAGATATTAGTGTAAAGATTTAGTCAGAAAAACTGAAAAAATTGTTATAGTGTTCGGCCTGGGAATTTTTCTCTGAATTCGGTCACCTAATGGGCAGTAAAGTTAAATTCATTGGTCAATTACAGAATTAGTTCAAAAGGACATGATTGCCAATGTTGGTATGTATACAGCTACCACTAAATGTCACTAAGGAACCATATTTTATTGAGTAAGTAAGTAATACATCTGATTATTATGGTTAACTTCTTTCTAATCCTTTTTTACCTTACAGGGAAACGATGTTGACCTCATTAGTGCAGAAATAGGCCAAAATGACAAAAATGCAGGAATATATTTAAATGAATCCTGTGATGTTAGTTAGCCAGTTAATCCAGACAAAAGTCACTGTTTGACCACGTTTAGTTGTACTGACCGAGCACTCTTGACACCAGACAGAGGATCACGGTGAAAATGACGAAAATCCAGTTCCAGGCGTGAGGACCTGCCACCGTGGAAACACCGAGGAAGATGAAGATGAGCGTCTCGCTCACGCTGCTCCACATCTTCAGGAAATATTTGATGGTGGTGTACGACTTGTGGGAGATGTTGGCCTCCACGTATGGCCGCATGATCACGCCACATGCTATCAACCTGTTTGGGACAGGAAGGAAACAAGGAGAGAGTTATGAACTTACCAACACAGAGTGAGGTTTGGCATTGCATGACTTAGCCAGTTAGTTTCTGCAGGTTTTAAAGCTGAACGAAACAATATTTCTACACGAAGTACAACTGTTACTAACCAAATCATAAAGTGTGGCTGCAATACAGAAGTCCAACACATCCCCTACTAATTGAAACACTGTAAATTTGTTTTGTTTTATTTAAAAACTGCAATAAGGCTTTGGAAATCTGTCCAGTGTGATCACTTCTCCACCTACAGGAGGTGATAAAACAAAACATAAAGAGATATTTTGACATTTTGGAAAATACGGCTTTTCGCTTTCTTGCTGAGAGTCGAAGATTGACACCACTCTCATGTCTGTACGCTAAATATGAAGCTGGAGCCAGCAGGCGGTTAGCTTAGCTTAGCATAAAGGCTGGAAGCAGAGGGAAACAACTTGCCTAGCCCTGTTCAAAGGTAAAAAATCTGCCTGTTAGCACATCTAAAGCTCACTAATTAACACATGAAATCTCGTTTTTTATTTTTTACCGAAACTACTGTGAAACCACTGTGAGGTTTGCCAGGCAAGATAAAGATATAACGACATATAACATGTTAATTAGCTCTAGAGGAGCTGTAATACAGATTCTTTTAACATTTGACAGAGTCAGGCGAGCTGTTTCCCCGTTTCCAGTCCTTATGCTAAGCTAAGCTAAATGGCTGCTGACTGTAGCTTTAAATTTAACACGTGGATAAAAGTGTGGTGTCGATTTTCTCATCTCACTCGGTGAATAAGCGTGTTTTCCAAAATGTCAAACTATTCCTTTAAGTGAAAAACTTCAACTAAAATGACTAAGAAAAGGCAGATATTTAATTCACTGGTATTTAATTCATCATTTTACTCAAAGTTTTCACTCCGTATTTCTAACTCCTCCACTGGGACAAACTTTTGGGGCCATCAGGTTTATGGACTGTAGTGAATCATTCATGGTGGCTGTGGATTTGATAAGATAACATTTATTCTTGTCCTGTGTAGCTTTTAACAAGCATGTTAAAAACTGAAAACGGAGACAAGCAGGTATACGTTTTACCGAAGAAGAATAACAATCCCATACATTAGGACATATATCATCATCATCAGTAGGCACAGAGGCTGAGTGACTTACGACATGATCCCCGACAGATGGAAGACCTCAGCAGAGAGGTAAGCCATGTAGCTGTAGAGGAAAACGAACAGGGGCTCGATGACTCGGGTGTGCGAGGTGAAGCGGGAAGTGAAGGCACCCAGGAGGCCGTAGATGCCTCCCACCATGAGGCCTCCCACTGAAACCACGAAGAAACAGACCACACCGAGGAGGGCGTCGACCACAGTCACAGTTCCTGCGTGGGAAAACTCCTCGAACAGGTGATACAGAACCTGCATAGCGAGAAACACATTTCCTGAGTCTTTTGTTGTCTGTTTTGTGTTTCGTTCAAGTTAAACTGTCAACCGTGTACTTGTTATCTTTGCGAAGGAGGTTTTGTTCTTTGTTTATTAACAGGATATCTCAAAAATCTGGATCAAGATGCAGATCCATGTTTTTTTTATTATTGGATTTTGACTTGAAAAGATCTGGCACGTGTATCCCATGATTATCTCTGTGTGTATTTTTAATGCTGCTCATGATTCAGATGGAGATTAAAATCTTCCTTCACAATTATTTCTAAATTTCTGACCTCAAGAATTTTCTTTAATGCAACTTTCACTCAGTTACCAGTTTATTAGGTACACCTAGCTAATTATACAGGGAAGCGTTTGTTTATTTAGTCTACCCTCATTGATAGAAATGGGGTGGACAAAATAATAGAAACACCTGTCAGTATAACAATACAGCACCACAAACTACATCCTCCAGGAGACAGCACAGACGTGAATTAATAGAAAATTGATCACAGTTTGCTCCATATTATCAGTGATTGCCTGTTAAGAGGGCTGATCTGATAATCTGATAATCACTCATATGATTGGATAATGAATACAGACTGAAGCAGAGACAGAACAAAAACAAGGATGTGAAGAAAATGTCACTTAAATTTAAAAAGGCAGCTTCTGTTTGGCAGATAAACCCTACAGATTTGTATCTGACTGCTCCTGTTTCAGCTTTGTGGCTTTATTTTTAATGTTTTAATTAATATTTCTTAATGTCTCAGTGAGTGGACATATTGTAAATTAAACAGTAATGCACTTCTGAAAGCAGTGGTGGAAGATGTACTCAGATGATGTTCTTAGGTAAAAGTACAGACGTATTATCAGCAAAATGTACTTTAAGTATCAAAGTGAAAATATATATTTTATCATCAGGTGGCTAAAACTAATGCATTACTGCTTAAGGAGGATTTTACTGTTGTAGCTGGGCGAGGTTAGAGCTGAAACAATAAACATAATCAAATAATCATTTATGTCATTTATGTCATTTTTCGGGCAAAATACTAAACATGTTTCAGATTTTCAATTGTGAGGATTTGCTGCTTTTGTTTTTCTTTGTGATAATAAACTGACTTAACTGACAAACTGATAAACTGACTTATAAAACTGATTTAAACTCATTTTTCACAATTTTCTGACATTTTATAGACCAAACGATTATTGGTAATGAAAATACTTATTAGTTGCAGCCTCATTTGAGGTGTTACTGTGTCTAATTCCTTTATATACCTATAGTTACTGTCAGTCGGGCCCCTCCAAAGGTTCACAAGATAAATCTGAGGGGTCATGAGATGATTAATGGAAGAGGAAAGAAGAACAAACAAAGTTCTGATACACAAATGTAAAATTTTTTGGGTGAAATATTGGATAATCTGACCTCTTTTGGCCCCAAACAGTAATTTAAATGAAACCATCTGAAAAGTTTAGAGGTGAAATGTTTTACAGGTGATCCAGACAGTTTTTTTTGTATGGGGTCAAGCCAAAAATGTTGGGATGCACTGGATTAATCTTTAACAATGTGTTGTATTTTATAAGATTATCCACTGTTTTTTAATGTAAAATCTAAATTTAAAATGTAACCAGTAACTCCTGCTGTAAGATAAATGTAGTGGAGTAAAAAGTACAGTATTTCCCTCTGAAATGTAGTGGAAGAAGTATTTGGATCTTTAACTCAACCTGCAATACCACAATGTAGAAATACTCTGTTACAAGTCTTGCATTCAAAATTTTACTTAAAAAGTACAGACGTATTATCAGAAAAATGTACTTAAAGTATCAAGAGTAAACCATACTCATTGTGCAGTAAATGGTGTAATGATGTGTTAGCATGTCAGGCCATTTTAATGTTGTAGCTGGTCGAGGTGGAGCTCGTTTTAACTACTTTATATACTGTTTGGTAGTTTGAGCCTTAGTAATGTCTCATTTTAAAAACTATTTTTACTGTATTAAAATATTAAAACTTAATCTTAAAAGTAACTAGTAACTCCAGTTGTCAAAAAATATGTGTAAAAAGTACAGTATTTCCTCCTTCGCTTCACTCACCACAGTGACGGCGTCGTTGAGGAGCGACTCCCCGAACACGAGGATGTGCAGCAGCTCGTTGATGTGGATCTCCTCGAACACGGCCAGGACGGCCACGGGGTCCACGGCCGAGATGATGGAGCCGAACAGCAGGCAGGACAGCAGGTCCACGCTGCCCAGCCTGGCTCCTTCAATCTGACACACGGCGTACATCATCCCGCCGATGAAGAAGGCGTTCCACAGAGTCCCCACCACCGCGAACACCAGGATGGTGCCCATGTTCTCCGTGAAGGCCCGGATGGGCAGGAAGTATCCGGCATCGAGGATGATGGGAGGCAGCAGGTAGAGGAAGAAGAGCTTGGAGTCGAGGACGGGGGCTTCCTCTCCGATGGCTTTGATGAAGCCGCCCACCAGCAGACCAACGAAGATCAGCAGACAACTCTCTGGGACAACGTTCGACACCGTGGGAATAATGTGAAAAGCTGCGGAGAGAGAAGGTTTAAAGATTTTAACTTTTAAACATCAGATAAAATGTAAACACCATCCCTACTATACTAATGCCTACGTGCCATTCTGGTCATACATTTTAACATTTGTCCATTATTTTTAAGCATTTTTTTAAACTTACAAAGTGTGCAACATTTTCGGTTCCTCACTATAATTGTTTCATAAATTCCCCCTTTTAACAGAAATACAATGATTTTTCTTACATTAGTCCTAACCCTTTGTTTCTTAAACATGCATACTCCTCTCATGTCATATTGATTTCCTCTCATTTTAAACAGCTTTTGGACCCTTTCGGGTAGTAATTTGTTGTTTACCTTCTACGAAGTCTTGAATTTTAGAGCCTTTGATTTAATAAAAGTGGGTTAGTTGGTTCTTGATAAGCAGCTGTTTACAATTTGTATTGTTCTCTTATGAGAAGATTAATCATGTGATCACTTTATTACTCCTAAATTGGCATTTTTAAGTGTACTTCTCATAAGCTTAATTCATTGGGGCCCAGGAGTTATTTCAAATGTGCTGAAACATTTATCAAGAACGAATACCAAACATTATCTGGTTCCATCATCCCAAACCGCTGCTTTTCTCTGTTTTGTATCTTTGTAAATTGACTATCTTTGGATTTTGGACAGTTGGTCGGACAAAACAAGTAGCGTGAAGACAGCGTTTTTCAATATTTTTCGACATTTTATCAATTAAACGATTACTGAATACTAATATAAAATAAATGCAGAAGAGATTGTTTTATAAGTAAAGTTGTGGCATAAGTAAATACATCAGGACCTAAGATTCACTGCAGGACATAAAAAAAAGAGATTATCACCTGACCTTGTACAAAGACTATTTTTAGTGATTTGGTATGACAGTAAAAAATGATCCACTCAGTTATTTGTACTTCACTGCAACGTCCTCATGAAATATAAAACATGCTGCAGCTGCTGCAGGGGAACAAACAGGCTGTTTATGGGAACAGAAATATCTGTCTAAAAATATCTGCATGGTTTAAATTTTATGTATTTAATCTGTATTCACCTGGGAACTCTTCACTATCAGCCTTTAGTGGATGTTACTGAAATGAAAAATCAAGGCCTGCAACCAACAATCATTTTCATTGTTCATTAATCTGTTTTTCTCGACTGACTGATTTATCATTCAGTCCATAAAATGCCAGAAAATAGTGGAAAATTACCATCACAAGTCCCAAGATCCCCAAGGCGACGTCTCCATTTTTTATTGTTTAGTCTAAACTTCAATCCAAAACCCTAACATATATAATTTACGATGATATTAAACAGAGAAGAGCAGGACATCCTCACATTTGAGAACAGGAAACCAGTGAACGTTTGTCATTTCTTTTACTCAGTTTTCTGGCTCTTCTCTAATTTCTCTAATCTCTTTTACCTCTTTGGTAACAATCTGAGAAAAAAATTAAAATCACTCTTTGGTTGAACTGCAGACTCTAACTTATGTCCACACTGAGGCCATAGCCGGTGATGAGAGGTCACAAGTACACTTCACGCTTCATTTTAAGAGGTCACAAAAAACAAAAAATGGTGTAAATTGGACTAATTGGTCGTTTCAACACTAGAAAAATCTCCCTCTTCTGGACCTGAACACTAACAAAGCGACATCACTGACAGAAACTAATAATGCAGGAAAAAAAAAAAACATACATAAGCAATAATATTTTTTCATCTCTTTTACATTTTAAAGAGACATATGTTTTGCATAAGTGGGTCAAAATGACCTAAATGCATTTCCTATGAAAATGTGTAGGGATCTTTCCTCCTTATCAGTTATTTCTGTCAGATATATTTTGTATTTACATCTCAACTGTTACACACCAGGACAATTTTACATTTGATACAAAATATGTAAATCACTAAACTGATAGCTATTTTTTTTACACAACATTTACAATCTGTTATTCCAACGAAATTATCCTACTTTATAGCTAGCTAACATTAGCTTGCCGGCTAACATCACTGTAGTTTTGGTTGAACTGTTAGCATAGGTAGCATAACAACAAATGTGATGGTGAAAATGACAAACATTACAAACTTTAAACCTGCGGTTACTGATTTTTTGGCCACTTGGGGGCAGTGAAAAAGTTGATGCACTGAACTTTTTAGCAAACAGCTGCTGATTTACACATCCAGCAGTTATGGAGCAACATTAACAATCATCAGGAGTCGTGTTTCTGACCACCTGATGAATGTAAGTCCAATACTCCCTCTGTTTAAGTTCTGATTTTGGTCTCCACCAACTCCTGAGGGAAATATCAGGCTCTTTAGCTGCTAAACGCTCCACTGTGCTCACCAGCTAGTCTCTAACTGTGTCTGTCTGCCGACCGTGACATCACATGACATCTCTGTGTCATGTGACGTGGGGTCCAGGCCGCTGTAACAAACGTTTTCTGCGATGTTTTCTGCAGCCAGCGGTCTTGTGTGCAGCTGTCCTCGCCCCCTCCTCTCCTCTCTGACTCTGCACACTGGGGTCTTTGTTATCGAGCAGTGCATTAGGACAGGAAGTCGGACCGGCCCTCGGAGACAACAGCTGGACGAAAGAGATAAGATGCCAGAGAGCTTCGCTCTGCTCACTCAGCCAACGACAAACCGCAAGAGAGATTCCTACAGCCAATCAGAATAATCTCTGACCAGCGTTTAGACATTGAACATGGTGGCATGGTGGATAATACAACAATAACAAAGCCAAATTGCTTCATTGTTTATACTTAAACTGTCCTGTAATGAGGGCTGTAGCTGCACTGAGGTCAGCAAGATCATGTCCAATACTTCATGTTTCTGAAAACTACAAAGTTTACATACAAAGTTTATTTGTACGGCAACAGTTCATACAAATGCTGTTCAAAGTGTTTTACAGGCAACAGAAAAAAAGGAAAAGAGAAGTACAATAGTGATTAAGATACATAAAAACAATTACTGAGGATGCTAAATTAAATATTTAGAGATATCTAACTGCTGTGGACCATGGACCAACTGCAACTAGCAAATATTAGATTTGGCTTTTAGTTTTCTAAGGATGCACCGATACAACGTTTTCTCTCCCGACACAGATTCTGATGCCTCGACTCTTGATATCTGCTGATAACGAGTATCGATCCGATACCAGTGTTTTCTTTTCCCCCAACTTAAAATTGAAATCTGTATGTCACACTGTGTGAGGCTCATTATAATCATTTTCATGTAAAATAACATGAGGCCAGGGTTGGTGGTCTGACTGAATCAATGTAACTGATGGCAGAAACGCAGTGGTGTTGTTAAATGACATTAAGTGTGAGTTTTTATTCTACAATCACACATATTATACATGTTGTGTTTTTCGTGGCTGATACAGATTATTTTCTGACTAAATGTGTTAAAAAATAAAACAATCAAAATAAAAGAGATTTAGTATTATTTTTTATCAAGAGCCCAAATGAGATACCGATATAAATATTTAGAGTTTAGAAACAATATATCTGCAAACCTTTATTTTTTATTTTTTTACAAAAAAAACAAGGATCCCTTAAATTTGGTTTGAGCGGGGCATTTTACATTTGAAAAATACATTTCTTAATGCTCCCTGGAGGACAAACTTTGTAATGGAGATACTATTTTAAAATTGCTTTGGCATTTCTGTACTGCAATTTCCTCGAACTCATAAGTCGACATATACAAAGATACTGATATATCTGTGATAAGCTAATATCAGTCAGTATTGGTCAGTTTGGCTCTATTTAGTGTAATATGAAACAAAAATTTGACTATAATGTAGAGATAAAATCTACACTTAATATACTTGAAATGAATAAATAAAATTTTGTGATTTTCTTAAACGCTCTGAAAATTGTACAGAGTTTGGTTGGTGGCTGGTCAAACATTTCTTGGGTGGGTGGGATCACGGTAAAAACAGAACAACATAAAAAAGAACATAACAACACTGAAAAAACATTAAAATTGAGTCTCTCAGAAGAATTGAGCAGGCCGACTGCCTGAGGAATAAATGACTTCTTAATGACTTCTCTTAAGTTCTTTGTAGCCAGAGGCATCCTGTAGTGTCCAGAGTTTAGCCTTTCAACAAATGAGCAGCGTAGTTGTGTCAGAGCTAAAGGTAGACTTATTATAAATCTCCAGAGAGATACATTTAATCCCTCTAATTGGTCTGAACAGCTGCTTTCAAACCCCTTGACAAGGCTGAATTTAAAATCCAATCCTTCAACATTTGCTTCGACTACAGACAGACAGACGCTCACACCATCAGGTCCTAAAATAGGTTTGTGGAACATAACTGGAGCAGTCTGTGGAAGGAATATCCAGTGTTTCAGCAGCGGTGAAGCTAGAAGATATAGGCCATAGGATACAGGAGACTCATCCCCAACTGAACATTTGGGTTTTTTTGTTTAAAGTGTTTTCATAACTGTCTTTCACCCTCTGAGGGAGACGAGTTTGATTTTAGTCCATTAACAGAACAGAAAACTGCCTTTATTTCATCTTAAAAATATTTCGAGAGTAAAAGCAGAAAGCAAAGCAGAAAAACTGCATTTATGTCTTGTTGGGTGGAATATTGCAAAGTCACTGATCTGCCCAAAACGACCGTGGGCTCCCCAAAGATAATACAAAATGCTGCAACCAGAACTCTAATAAGAAAGAACAAATTACACCAATTTGACTTTTTGTCTGTAAAGCTCTACACAGCCTTTGTCCAGAGTATCTCTCTGACCTGTTCATCCAATATGAACCTTCTACCTCCGGGAATAAACAGATTGCATTATATATGCAAAAGCAGAATAAAAACATGCCTTTTCTCCTGTACATCTAACTGTTGTGTTTGTATTTTAACTGCATCTGATTGTTGTAGCTTTTATTGTTGCAATTATTGGCTCTCGGTCAAAAGACGTGCTCACATTGTTTTACAACTATGGATTTTGGTGTTGTATTATTTTTTGATTTTGTGAATATGGGTGATGCATGAAAGACTGACATGGCTGTTCACACATGACACATTTAAATTAACCAGTTACTTGAAGAAAGCCTGAGAGATGAGAAAACATTTATCACGATAAACTGTAGGCTTGTGGCGGTTTTTGGCGTCCATTTTATTTGAAACCCTTCACATAAATATGTTATTTTAAAGTATATAGAAGCACATATAATGTTGTAACTGATGTTTTTCTTTTCCTTTTGGTTGTGTGTGAAGATGCACGTAATATTTGTTTGATGTTTGATAAGTAACGGTGTCTTGTAATCCGACGTGGGATGGATCAAACGTTTGGCGTGACACAGAAATAAACAGTAACTACCTGACTGTATCTGTTTGGCTAGTCTTGCATGTATGTATATGTATGTACAGTATATATATGTCTGCTTATGTGTGCGTGTATGTATATGAAATGTGCTATATAAATAAAGTTGTTTGCTTGGACAGAAAAAGCCCAATTTATTTCATGCTTTTCCAGTTGGTTTATGATAACTCAGCAGCTGGTTGTTTCAAATTTAGTTTTGCATCCTCTGTCATAATGTATTTTTATCTTCATCACTGCTGTTAGGGTTAGGTATTCATTTTTGTTGCTCTTCTCTTCTCTTTTCTATTGAACCGCATGACATTTTTCTATACAAATAAACATTTTACAAACACAAAAAACAAAACAAAACAATAACTGTAAACCACCTAGAAAAACACATAAAATACAGTTTTGGAGCCTCCTCCCTCCCTCCAGTCTGGATAATCAGCCCCCTTCTATTTATAATAACCGAGCACCTCACTAATGCTGGGGGTGGGATTATTAAATATTTTGGCAGCAGGCTATCTGAGTCATGTGTCACTCACCAAGTTTCATGAGCAGGGCCAGGAGGATCCACAGAGAGATCTCAAAGGGCTTCCTGACGTGCTCGTAGTTGAAGGAGAGGACGGGGAAAGCCTTTTTGTGAGCAGTGGAGTTAGTTTGGCGAAGGGAGTCATTCCCTGTCGTCTCGTTGTTTCCCGAAACAACATCACGACTCGCGGACGCAGCAGAGGCGAAAACGAGCAACAAAACGCACATTAACCCCGTCAGAGGCGGACTGGAGCCCCTCCGGTCGGGACGGAGCACAGCCATTTTCAGTGGGTTTGACGGCTGACAGCTCTAGATCCGATGAAGATGAAGATGAGGATAGTACGGGAAGCGAGTGTGGTGCGCCTCGGAGAAGCGCGCACTTTTACGCACGACCTCTCCGTAAATCTTAAAATCACTCATAGCTGCAGAAGAACAAACGGTGGTTTATGTTGCAAACAAACACGCAGCTGTCTCCGGCGGGTGGTGATGTTAAACTTCACGCTTCTTACTTGCCTGCTGACATGTTTTAAAGCCTGTTGGGTTGTTGCCCTGTTTCATCCAAACATGCTGTTTTCTCTTCAAATGTAACTCTTGACAAGTTGCATCAGGTAGCAACATCCATCAGACAGAAATCTCTCACGCTGAGGTCTTTTCCTCTCCACTTTAACACGTAGCTCCTCCGAAGTTTAGCCAGAGTGAAAGTGACATCTGCTGGAGAGGAGGACCACAACGACCACCAGGCGGCCTCCCCAGTAAGTACACATCTGTGGTGGGAAGAAGCATTTACTCAGATTCTGTACTTGAGTATTTCTGTCTTATGCTACTTTATATTTCTACTTCACTACATTTCAGGGAGAAAAAAATGTTCTTTTTACTCTTTTTTTTTTTTACAGATAAATAAGTTACTAGTTTATAATTTTACATAAAATTATCAGTTTATAATAATGATGCATTGTTATAGATTAATTTACTTGCCACCTCGGCCAGTAACAACATGAAAGTACCACTTACAAAGATAATGATCCAATGATGCACAGCTGTGAAAGTACTCAGATCTTCTACTTAAGTAAAAGTAGCAACACTACAGTGTAAAAATACTCTGTTACAAGTAAAGTCCTGCATTCAAAATCTGACTTAAGTTAAAGTACACAAGTCTTAGCATCAAAATATACTTAAAGTACTAAAAGTAAAAGTACTCATTATACAGAATAGCCCATTTCAAAATAATATATATTATTGTATTATAATCAGAATCAGAAATACTTTATTGATCCCCGAGGGGAAACTCTTTTGCTACAGCAGCTCACCTTTACGTCAGTGCACACAGGAATAGAAGTACTAAGCAAAAAATATAATACACTATAATACAGGTCAGAAAATAAAATAAATTAAGTACCAAGTGGATATAAGTATAAAATAAAATAAGTGTGAAGTACCAAGTGGGTTTATCGGTTGATGATAATAATACGTTATAATCATAGTAGGTTATAATGAGACGGAGGATGTTGCACAGCAGTAATAGAGGTATGAATAAATATCAATAAATAGGGAATTTTAAACTAAGATATTGGACAGGAGTATTAACCAAGAATATTGCACAATTATTTCAAGTATGGCAGAGATGTTAATGATCAATGTCCAGTTTAGTGACCTAGGGTCATACAGACTAACCCTTAGAGGGAGGAGTTAAAGAGTTTGATGGCCACAGGCAGGAATGACTTCCTGTGGCGCTCTGTGGTGCATTTTGGGGGGATGAGTCTTTCGCTGAAGGTGCTCCTTTGTTTGACCAGCACATCATGGAGCGGGTGGGAGACACTGTCCAAGATGGCATGTAGTTTGGCCAAATTATTGATGCATTAATGTGCACATCACTTTAATGTTGCAGCTTGTAAAGTTGGAGCTAATTTTAATTACTTTATATACTGCCAGGTAGCTTAGCCTATACTAATATAAAATAATTTATCAGTTGATTTATATTTTGTATTAATAATCTAATATAATAAAATGGAAAGTAAAGTACAAGTACCTCAAAATTGAACTTAAGTACAGTACTTGAGTAAATGTACTGAATTACTTTCCAGCATTGATGATATATAACACAGGAGCCATTCTTCATAACGAGTACTTTTACTTTTGATACTGTAATACTTTTTGTTGGTAATACGTCTTTTACTTTTACTTGTAATTAAGTATTTTTAAAGCGCGGTGTTGCTACTTTTACTTAAGTTAATGATCTGAATACGTCATTCCACCACTGGGACATATATGATACATATTGCTTTTGTGATTTATATTATTTTGTATTGATTTTTATATTCCTTGGCTTCTCACTGGAAATCTGTGACTCTCGTTTATGACGTTTTATGAGTTTTTAATTGATATAACTGGGCCCTACTGTCACTCTGATGACCTGATGATGATTCAAGTTATTCTCTCAGCTACTCAAATAAGGTAAAGTAGAATAAATTGTTATTTGAAATAGCTTCCAGTTTTAGTTCAGAATAAACAAGTGATTCACAGCTGACACTTCCTCTCTGTCAGCCCCCAGCAGAGAAGAATTAGTAAAACCAACAACCATGTTTGGTTCCCACAGTGTCAGACCTCCTCCTCTGGCTGCTGTCTGGCCAGCGGAGCCTGATGGAAACATAAATCTAGAGGTTGTTTGTTTTTGACAGGGATGTGAAATGATGAACTGAAAAATATGACTCATTTCCTGCTTTATAGCTAGCTAACGTTAGCTTGCCGGCTTACATCACTGTAGTTGTGGATGAACTGTTAGCATACGAAGCTAAGTAGCATAAGAACTAATTTGATGATGAAAAAGACAAACTTTACAAACTTTAAACCTGTAATAACTGATTTTTTTGCCACTTGGGAGCAGCGGAAACAAGTTGTGAACACAACATTGTCATATCATCACCTTTTAAGTTGATATATTATCAAACAGTTGCTTCTTTACACATCCAGCAGTTAGGGAGCAACATTATCATTCATTTGAAGTTGTGTTTGTGTTCACCTGCTTCACCAGCTAGTTGCTAACTGTGTCTGTCTGCTGTTTCCAGCTGAGCAGGTGGCGTAAAGTCGGTTTTTAGAGCTGCTGCTGCTGGAGGCGACACTGGTGAGAGCGGTGAGATTGAACCCAAACAGTTAAGTTGCCGAAAAACCAAAACAATGAGCTGAAAGAAGCTAAAGCGCTCTGTAGAGTTGGGTGATAATTATCGGTTGGTTCATCACTACGAGCGACATGTTTCACATTAAATACAGTAATTTATTTCCTTGTTAACATAAAAATATTGATTAGTGCAGCTTTAAGTTTTACTTCTTCATGTTTTATCTTTGAGTAGCTTTAATGTTCATAATAAATTGTAGTTAATTGTTACCATGCTCATTTGGGAGGTTGTTAAATCCTGCTTAGGGCCCCAAAACGGCTTGGACCAGCCCTGCATTATTATAGTTATGATACCAACGCTGTTAAAGAGGCATTATGTGAAATAGAAGAAAATGGTCCACAATCTCATCTCACAATCTCATCTGAAAATGTACCTTTTTGATGTTAAAGAACATGTTGACTTTCGTCTCAGCATCTCATCTATGTCACACAGCCTCGCGGTAAAATCCCTCCCCCTGTCTGAGTTCATTCACATGAGTCGCTCCATACAGATTGTTCAGTCGCCCGACAGTTTTTCGTTTCCCACAAAACTTTTCCACATTGATGAAGCCTGAGAACCACGGAGTTGTGTTAATGTTACAAAAAACACCTTGGAAACATCAATATATAGAAGTCTGCACACAAACTGTGAATGTATTTATTTGAGCATTACATCAAGTTACCAAACTTGTTACTATACAAAGTAAATCATTTGAATGTCTATTAGTGGCATTTTACATTTATAGACATTTTGTTTTATTAAATTCTAGTACAAACATGAAATTTAGCAAACTGAAGATGCCCGGGTGAAAAAGGCCTTTCTTATAGCGGCTCATAGTCTATTTAGTCCTAAATAATAAAAACTTAAAGTGGTGATGCTGCTTTAGGATTTACAATCTAAATGCAAAACATTAAGGTGCTAAAGTACAACATACTAATAACTGAAGTGAAATTTGCGTGTTTGAGACTAATATCAATAAATAAAACAAGCTTGTATGCTAAGAGAATTTTCTACATCACTGTTTTATTAGATTTTCTGTAGTTATTTTTATTAAACATGTTTTTGTGTTTTGTTGTACTATAAAATGCAGGAAATAAAAAAGGCTGCAGGTCAAACTATAATGCTGAGATCCTTGTTGACAGATGATTTGCTCATTTATTGCATTAAAATACAATCACTGAAGAAATGTGCAGAGTGGTCAAACTACACTTATATTTGCGTGTAAATGTTGTGATTGCACAGAAAGTGTGAATTGTTTGAACAAATGACAACTCTTCCTGCTGGGACTGAACAATGACTCACATTTTCCACCTGGGACACTTAGATTTTCCTTCAAGCAGACACCACAAACACATTATCTCTCTCAACCTCCTCCATCACAAACCTTCTCCGACGTACACAAACAAACAGTCTGTCACGTAAACCGCCCACAGAGCCGCTCTGACAGGCGGCGGTCTGCTGCTGAGTGTTTCTCATTGATCTCAGGCGTTTGGATGCTTCAGATGGACCCTCTCTGCCATCTGCCTGGCGCTGTACAGAGACACTCCCATCCCCACTGTGGCCATCGTCATGGCGATGGGATCGATGAGGCTGCTCTGTGGCTGCATCTGGACCTCACCTGAGACCTGCCTCTGCAGACAGGACGGACA